>NW_026126550.1:1800000-2282500 GCF_943737965.1 Phodopus roborovskii
AATTCAAATGCAGCTGTGATTCCTTTTAAGAGAAAAGATGGCAAAAATCTTTTGAAGCAGAACTCTGCTTAGTGGCTGTATACATATAACATGAATAACACATTACAGACAAATTTGCAAACATAAATAAACACATTAAGTTCAGGAAAGATGGGAGAGCAGAGAAGACAAAAGTGAACATGACTTTCAATTTTTACTTCATGCAATTATTTATTGTCATTCCTAGAATTCAACTTATACATGATCTGAATATCCATAAAGATACCCAACTTTACTGTTTGAAAATCACAAAACCAGGAGATCTAAAAACCAAACAGCCTCATTTTTTTCAGATTTAAATTTCCTTTTCATTTGCATGTTGGAAATTGGAGACAATGTTAAGAAAAGTGAAGTTTCTGTTTTTCCTACCATGCAGCACCCCATTTAAACAAGCACTATAATTATTTCCTGACCTAATTAGTGGATTCACTGCCTATGGGAAAATTAAGGGAATAACTATGTGTAAAGACAAAACTTTTTACACTCCTTCCACATTTCAGTCACCAATCTGTGGAGATTCAGCATCTCTCTCCTCCTATGAATCACACAGCAAATGCCTGACCAGATGGATACGGGCTTACTCCATGCAGTTCTTCAGCAGACAACAAGGATGCCCTATAATTCCATTCAACTGTGATACTACACAGTGTCAAATAACAGGTTGGAGACCCACGCTCACAAGACTGGCCTCACCCCTGTTGCTAACTCTAAGTCGTAGATTGCCACCTATACTTCTTATCCAGCAGTTTCCTTATGGGCTTGGTAGTTTGCTAGAATGGTTCACAGTACTTGGAGAAAGAGTAAATCTACTGTTTAATTATAAGAGATATGGAAAGGATGCAGAAGACCAGCAAGATAAAAGGAAGGGCTGGGCAAGTACGAAGGGGCAGGGTACACTGCCTCCCTTGCTCTTCCATGCACTCCAGCAACCCAGAAGCACTCGAACTCTTCTAATTCGGGAGGTTTTATAGAGATTAATGTCCAGTCCCAGCCTTCCCAGGGGTCATGGGTGAGGTTGAAGGTTCCAGTCCTCTAGTCCCCACAGTGCTCTAGCCCCATCCTAGAGCTCACCAGGAACTTTACCCTGTTACCTCATTAGTATAAAAGGATGTGATCAGAAAGTCTCATCAAGAACAATGAAGGACATTCCTATCACTCAGGAAACTCTAAAACTTGTAGCTCTCAGACAAGAACTGGGCAAAGACCAAGTATATTTCATATTCATAGAAAATATGACCATGCCATTCTATCTGTCCCCTTTCAAGAGTAAGCAATGACAGGAAGGGGTTCTTGAGCTCTGAGGCTGCAAGTCACTACATGCCCTGGAGACAGAAAGGAGATGGACATCACCTGGAATGGCTATCGGCGGAGACTAGAGTCTTGCAACAGTATTCACAAGGCAGAGGTCATGATTTAGAGTAATGAGCAAGTCTGGCCGTTAGAGACCTGAACTTGAATCTAGACTCAGATAATTACTGGTTTAGAAAGAGCTGTTGCCCTGGAGATCTCAAATGGTCTTTGAAATAGCATTGGGGTTAGTCAGGTCTTCAATATCCTGTGTCCACCTAAGGAGAGACTAGGGCAGTGTAACAGTGTTATTCATAATAGTAAATATACCCTTTGTTTTTATGTTATTAGTTATGGCCTTTCCTTTTGGCAGCTAAATCCTATCTTTTAGGACAGGATGGGGATAGTGGGCTTCGGAGGGGACTTCTGATGTTGTCTTAAAGACACTGTTTTGTTATGTTCCAAAGATTAGTCTTGAAGTCACTAATTAAGACAGGCTCAAAAAATCAAGGGAGTCCTCTGCCACCCAAGCAGCAGGTTTTACAGTAGCTTTAAAGAAGGTTCTTTCCTTAGAAGTTGGCAGTTTCCTCTCTGGCCCCAAATACCATCTACATATATACTTAAAAACAAAATAAAAACAGTAACCCAAAAACTTGTTCATGAAGTTTAATCTGGGAACCAGCCACTCCATCAAAACACTCATTTTTCTCTGTAAAGCTGGGGAGATGTTTCAATGAGTAAAGTGTTTGCTTCACAATCATGAGGGCTTGAGTTTCAATCCCTAACACCCAACATAAAAATCCAGTTTCATGGGTGTAACCTCAGTGCTGAGGATTGGGGGGGAGGGGCGAGGAGGGGGCAGATCTTGTCAGTGTAGAAAAAGGTTAACTCTAGGCTTAATGACAGATCCTGTCTCCAAAGAAGATGGAGAAGCAGCTGTTAACATCTGCAGCCTCTGCACTAAGTGCACACAGGCACCACACACACACAAAAGGCAAGGCAAACCCAATGCAAACATACAGAATGACATACACGCACATGCTGTATCGTAATCTTGTCACAAGCTTCACTGCTTGACTTGAAGGCTTTTCCAATAAAGAGAGGCCTAAGAGCAAGCACTATGTAGAACTGCCCAGACATAAACCCTTGTTTCTCCACTTGCTGAATCAACTAATTCGTAGTTAAGTCACATCCTCACTGGGTTTCAGTTCTCATAGCTCAAAACAAGAACTTCTCAAAGGGCTTTCTTCACTCCCTCAAAGCTTTTAAATCAAGCCAGTTTAGATTTAAATTAGACTCAACAAGCTTCTTGTGGTGTTCTTCGAATGCTCCTTACTAAGCACTGGCCTTGGCCAGAAGCTACATTCTAAACACCAGCGACTTTCTGCATCAACATTATTTTTAATGATTAAATTTAGAGGCTCTGAGAATAATCTAAAATACTTCATTCCCTCTAGGTCAAGAAGGAGGCTAAGGACAACACCAAGATACAGACAGCAGAAAATACTATGCAGTTGTCTACAGAAATAATATGTTCTTCACTTTGAAATTTGTAAACATTGATCAATTTCAGCCATATAAGCAAAATGATCACCTTCAAATAAGCTAGTTAATTTTCCATAAGACAATTAAATTTTTATTAAACCAAATGTAACTTTGAATCAGGTTTTTTTTTGGGGGGGAGGGTGCGGAGACAGGGTTTCTCTGTGTAGCTTTGTAGACTAGGCTGGCCTCAAACTCACAGAGATCTGCTTCTGCCTACCTGTGCCTCCTGAGTGCTGGGATTAAAGGTGTGCACCACCATTGCCCAGCTAATCCCAGGTTTTATTCCCTAACATTAACAGATTTTAGTGGGTGTGTGTATCAAAATATAACTAGTTTGCTTCAAGTTCAGTGAGTTATAACATTAGTTTAACATAAAATTTAGTATGGATGAGAATTTTAAAAATGGAATTGAATACAAGTTAGACATAAACGGCACCACAGAAGCGATTCACTTAACCACCACCACCTCTAAGATGAGCACCATCTGGAGGCTCAGGGGTGCAATCCCAGCACTTGGCAATCAAGGTAGGAGAATTCAGAATTCAAGCCAGCTGGGGCTACATTAGACCCTTTCTAAACCCCAACCAACCAACCAACCAACCAACCAACCAACCAACCAACCAACCAACCAACCAAGTGAGAACATACAAACCCTGAAACGGTGAGCCCTTCACGACTTTGAAATGTATTTTCCTAAGTTCACTAAACTCCTTGTATAGGTGTGGCTCAGTTGCTTCTCCATTGGCAGTTTTTGAGGAGAATGAATGAAGGCCTACCAGTAACAGCAAGATCCACCAAGCCTAATGATGATAAATCACCATATCAGCATTTCTGGCCTCTGTATCTAGCTTTCAAGCTTCCATAACCACACCAAAGAGCCGGTTTCAGCTTACAATTGACGCTCAAGCCTGATTTCTTAAAGATCCAGTATTATTTTAAAAAGTTCAATTGTTGTCTTGAATTTCTGGAAACTGTGTAGCAGATGTATATAACCAGCTAATTACAGTGGTTATGCATAAGCTACATTTACTTTTTTAATTTATGCGGGGGATGCGACCAACCGTATTTGGAAACTAAAAATAAAACTTCGCATTACTTCGCAGTCGCTTAACAACATAAACAGCGCTTAAGGAGTACACATGGTTAAGAGGGAAAATAGCTACGAAGTTAGCTTAAGTAAAGACTCGCATCTTGAAATAGTTACTTTACCTTCCAAGGTATTTACTGGGATATAAGAGCACTAACCTGAAAGGGTTAAACTGGGGTAACCTGTTCAGAGAACAGCGCCCAGCCCATTTCTAACAATAGTGCTGCTACTGTTACCAACAATTACTACACCAACAGAAATAACAAAGTTATTAACTGCTTTGCTTAAATAGTGACTGCCGCAAGCATTTAAGAGGATAATTCCAGGGATCCAACGTTACTAAGGGTGGACTTCTGTTGAGGTCAGTTATTTTGATCAACCACAAGCAACACACATTTTTCTAGAATGATCACTAGTACCTCCCCTTCCCCCAAAAAAGTCGAGTCACCTGCCAATCCCGGTGCACAGGTGCCATTACAGATGAATGGGGAGAACCATGCCAATCTTAGAACTTTCTAGCCTGTAACAACTCTTTCTTTTAAAATATGGAACACAGGGGGGAGGGAGAGAGAGGGAGGGGGGGGGAGAGAGGGAGAGAGAGGGAGGGAGGGGGAGAGAGGGAGAGAGGGGGGGAGAGAGAGAGAGAGAGAGAGAGAGAGGGAGGGAGGGAGGGAGGGAGGGAGGAGAGCACAACTCCTGTGCCTCCTTGAGCTCTGTTGAGAAAGAAATCTTACCAAAGGGGTTTCGAACCACAAAGTAAGTCTTTCCCCAGCCCAGCAGGAAAACAGACTGGGATGCTGGAGATCAGGAAGCCATCGGGCTGGACTCCGGGGAGGAAAGCGGGGTGTCTTGGTACCAGTGAGAGGCAGGAGCCCAACAAGAGTGCGGCGCCGCTTCCTCCGCCCCGCTGTCCACCCGCCAGGCGGGCCGCACGCGCGGCTCCCGGGGCGGAAAGGCCCGCGCCCGCCCACCCCCGCACCAGGCTGCCCGTTCCGGGCCTTACCAGACCCCGGCCCGCGCCAGGTGGTGCTGCAGGATGAGAGGTCGTGGCGCTACAGCCGGAGATGCTCCCTGGCGCCGCCCCGCCCGGCCTCCCGTAAGCTCCTGGCAGCCGGCGCCAGCTCCGGCTTGCTCTGCGGGGAGGGGGGGCTCCCCACACGCGCAGAGGTAGCGGAGAAAGAGGCGCGGGCCAGTGCCGGGCGGACGGACACGTACACAGGCCAATGGGAGACCGGGAGCTGGTGTGGGGCGTGGCTCCGGCCTGGCCCCGCCCCCGGCTCGGCTCCTCTGGGCCGCACCTTCCTGCGCCCGGTTCCTGGGTGTTAACTGTTCTAAGGCGGCGCGCACCGGTTCATTTGCGACCCCGACGGCGGGAGGAGGGATGTGCTTCGAGGGAGCAGAGTGGCACCCAGTTCCATGAGGATGCGGGAGGGTAGCTTATGCCGGCCAGCGACCAAGCTCTCTAGGTCCGCAGGGAGACGGCGGTCACCGCAGGGCGTTCACGCGAGAAGACGCTGTGCGCAGGCGCAGCGCGTGGTCTGCGGGTACCAATCTCCTAGTCCAGCAGACACGAGGAAATTGTGATGTGGGTTCTCGTGGACCAACGGTGGAGGAGGGAAGAGATGGGCAACGCAGGATAATGGAGAGTAGGGAGCACAAGAAACGCAAACTGGCACTTTGGTGATGCTGTGTTTTTCTGAGCCATCCTCAGTGGCTGCTGGCTCAGTTACTGACCTCCTGGGAAATTACTAATCATTAATGCTGCCACCGTAACCATGAATATACATAAAGTGTTTTTGGGAAAGCACTGGAACAGTTCATCTTCGTATCCTTGAAAGCAGCAAGCCCTGTCACACACCGTCCCACATCAGTTCCCACCCATAACTAGGGTTTTGCAGTGTATTTATCTTTTTTTCAGAAACTGTAATCACTAGAAGTTTGCTATAATGGAATCTATATACTCTTAGGAGATATAAATATTAATTTTAAAAGGGTAAATAAGAGGCAACAAAGAGAAAGATGATGGAAATATATAGGAAATGTTTAAGAGAAGCTAGAGAGAGGAAAGTGAAGTGTTTCCCTTAAAGCAGGCAGTTACACCACCCTGAACACTGAAGGGTGGGGCACTTGAGGGAAAACTACAGTTAGATGACAAATAATAGGTATGGCTGCCATAGTCACCACCGCAGTAAAGAGGAACTATAAATAAATGTGGCCTGAAATAACCCTGCCTGCCAGAAAGGCAAGGTGTGGCAAGCTGAGTGATAGAAACTGCAAAAGTTCAAGTGTCATGAATTCATCAGTGAAATTCTGTTGTCCTTGAAAGTTTGAGCCGTGTATGAATTATTCCAGGCTCAGGGGTTAAAAAGAGCTGTCACAAGGGGATTTTGTTTGCTTGAGGTCAATTATTAATTGCAATATCTGTGAATGTTAAGAAGACAGGAACCCATTTGCCTGATGCACTGGGACTTTCAGATTGTCTGAGAGATTGGTCAAATGCCTCTTGGTGAAAAGTGAACACTTTGTTACTAGAAAGACAAGGTAGTCTCTCTGCTGCTGCTCCTCTTCCTACTGTTATTCTTTCCCCTCCCCTTACATACGCACACACACATACACATTCACACGCACACACACACTCATGCATGTTTGCGCACGTGCATCACGAGTGAATACTTCAGTCCTGGTTTAAAAATATGTATCACCCACCTATAGTTCCATGACATCTATCGCTGTGTCCTAAGACAATGAGCAAAGGTGAAGGCTGACCTTTAAGAGTACTGGGAGTGTGAGGAGCTGGGGTTTCTCTCCTATTGTACACACATACATAGAGCTGAAGGCACAAGACTGCCAAACATGTATGGGTGATGGTGTGATGATGGGAAAGGATCAGGTGCTTTAAGCCCTAGGGGGGTGACTTGGGTCCACCAAGAACAGCATTTTGCCAGGTCCAGGTGGCATCTGATGGTCCACAGAGCTTGCGCAGTGAAGTGAAACAGCCAGCTACTCCAGGATGTGGTCAGCACCCCAGCTTTCCCAGGTCTCCCAAAGATGAATGATGACCCCCAAGTCAGCAGGAAGTCTTGAGGATACAGCATCCTCATCCCTGACTCACCTGCTACTCCTTTCTAATTCACCTTTTTATAATATATAAAAAGGGAGGAATGTTAGTATTCAGGAACCTGTACTGGCACACATGGGCACACACAAGCATGGAAGTCAGAGGGCAACCCATGAGAGTCAGTTCTTATCTTCCACCATGGGGAATTGAACTCTATTAATTAGGTTTTGCAGCAAGTGCCTTTACGAGCTGAGCCATCTCTCCAGCACTCACTAGTTAATACATAAAAGGCAAAAGATTTATTCAATCTGGAGAGAGAACTAGAATCTCCAAAAAAGCTTGCATGATGATTCATAACAGTTGCAAAGTATAGTTGTGAAGTAGCAGTGGAAACACTTTTAGGGTTGAGGGTCACCACAACACATGTATTAAAGTATCTTAGCATTGGGAAGGTAGAAAACCACTGTTCTAAAGGGAAAAAAAAACCATTCTGTCCTGCAGGGAAGTTCATTAAACTCAGGAAGTGAACAATTCAAAAGTCAAAGGAAATCTCTAAAACAGAATAGCTACACTAGATCACCTCCTTCCCCAAGTATATATAAACAATAAAGACTACTACTCTCAGATAAGTCCATTTGCCTAGAAAACTCTCCGATAAACTGAACTGCTTCGGAGAGGCTCAGACCAACTGATCTGCCTGGGAAAAACATTCTCCAACCTATTGCAGGTTTTGTGTTGTACCCTAGGTCTCCAGCTTTCATGAGCTGTCATCCATGCTGGTTAGGCTTTTGGTGACTCATCTGAGTTATTCTGTGTCTGTAGTAACCCTTTACTCATACTCTTGGAAGTAACCCTAATAAAACTCACAGGTTCACCAAGTTGGATTTGGTAGTATTCTTACTGCAATGATTTGAATGAGAATGGCCCTCATAGGCTCATCGATTTGAATGCTTGGCTATCAGGATGTGGCAGGATTAGGAGGTGTGGCCTTGTTTTAAACTTTGTTAGATAAATATAAATTTTCCGGCCCTACTTAGTAAAAAACACCAAGTCTGGAGACAGAACCCAGGACTCCAGGCATGCCAGATAAGCCATCTACCACAGAGCTCCTGTCCTGGCTTGTAAGTAGAATACAAACTTGTTTGCCTTGCATCCATCATGTACTATTTACTGCTCAGAAAAGCTAACTGGGAAAGAGTAATTATAAACACAATCTTTCCCTCAAGTTGTTCCTAATATAATACAAAGAGAAAGCATTTGTAAGTATCATTAAGACAGTGTGTTAAACGAATCCTCTCATATACATATTATAAAAAGCAGCACAAAGTGTTTACAGGTGAAGAACATGATGGCAGTGTCTTGCATTCTGGGGAAAATGAGATAGACTTAATAATATTGTCAAGGTTGGTTGACATTTTTATGAGGGATGATTATTCTTGAATTTCTACTTTTGTGTTTACTGAATATTTTATTTTGAATAGATGTTTTTGAGTTGTGAAGAATAAGCTCCCAAATGCTATAGTTATTCAAAAGAGGGATGATCAGAGAATGCTTTTCAGGGAACATAACATGAGGGTAAGCCTCGATCATTAGAAAAGTTCCTCATATGCCACCTGGTCCACAGAGTGTTAGAGATAATCCTCAAACCCAAATGTTTCAAAACATTTTGGTAGTTTAAGAATTTGTGACAATCAGAATTTGTCACAAGGCTCTCTATAGTCCTTGTTTTCTCTCATAATATAATCTTGCATTTCTCTTCAGAAACATGAGTGTTCTGTTGGTGAGATGACTCAGTAGGTAAAGCACTTGCTGCCATTACTGATGGTCTATGTTCAACCACCCTGCCCCATGTGGTGGAAGGGGAGCACTGATTTCCCCAAATTGTCTCTGACATACACATGACATGTACCTGTGCACACGTACACAATAAATACATGCAATAACAGTTTTTAAAGAATGCATTTCTGAGTCACAGGCCCAGATCCCACTGTGAGTATTGCATAACATGCACAATACACCCATTATAATATTTTTCTAAATCCAATAGTTTCATAATCTTCAACCCCACCTAAGGCCTTGTCCATTTGTATGATTGTATCAAAAACAGAGGAAAGGCTATGGGTAGTTCTTTCTATTTATTAAGTAAGATTAAGCAGACAGTTTATTACATTAAAGCGGATTGTTTTAATTGCTTATCTGCTTACTGTTTTATATGCATGTGCACAGGTAGAAGTCAGAGGAAGACTTTAGTCAGTTCTCTCCAGTGTGGATCTTTAGGATTGCATTATCTTGCTAGCTCTAGGCTGCTTGTTAGAAGGTTTAAAAAGCTAATTTTACTGTGACTGAGAAACAACTGTTTTGACTCACTGAGTTACAAGATTTAGCTGTAATACTATGATGACAGACATCAGTAGTGTGGTGTTAGTCTTAATGTGGGGTCTCTCTATACACACCTCTCTGAATGACTTATATCTATACCCTGATGTTTACATAAGATAACTCACATTAATGGGTCCCTTTGGTACTATGGTATACATGTACTGTCTTCCTTACCTGTTTCCTCATTACTGTCCTCTGTTGATCCATCCAATGGAATGGAGCGATCATTCTTGGCCTGTTCATAGTTAACTGGAATGCGATTCACCTGGCTTTGTCAGAGTTCACAAATGGCCTTACAGGCAAATGCAAATCACACTGGGTCCAGAAAGAAGATACAGGTTCTTCTTGTAAGAATCATGGATTATGAGACTCAAGAGTATGAGAAAAAGATGGCAAGACCCAAATCAATAAGAAACCTGAAGGAGGAAACAGGCAGGCCACTGAAGAAACAGAAAAGGCTGAAGGTTCTGTTAGTTTGTGTGAGTTATGAACTGTTGGAGTTTAGTGAGCTATTCCAGGCTACAAGGATGACCTCAGCTAAGAATCCTAGATATAGCAGATCTGTAGCCTGAACTGGCCATCTCTTGTGACCAGATTGGTGCCTAGCCCAATTGTCATCATAGTGGCTTCATCTAGCAATTGATGGAAACAGATGCAGACTCACAGCCAAACATTAGGTGGAGTTTGGAGAATCCTGCAGAAGAAGGGGAGAAAGGATTGTGGGAGCCAGAAGGGTCAAGGACACCACAGGAAAATTCACAGAATTGGGGGCTGTATAGATCGCTCAGTGGTTAAGAGCACTGACTGTTCGCCCAGAGGTCCTACATTCAATTCCTAGCAACCACATGGTGGCTCACAGCCATCTATAATGGGATCCGGTGCCCTCTCTTGGCACACAAATACACATGCAGGCAGAACAC
Source organism: Phodopus roborovskii (assembly GCF_943737965.1). Taxonomy (NCBI): domain Eukaryota; kingdom Metazoa; phylum Chordata; class Mammalia; order Rodentia; family Cricetidae; genus Phodopus; species Phodopus roborovskii. Next base: position 1,810,316 of record NW_026126550.1, read on the forward strand.
TGTATACATAATAAATAAATCTTTAAAAAAGAAAGAAAGAAAACACACAGAATCAACTAATTTGGTCTCATAGAGGCTCACAGAGTCTTAACTGACAGCCAGGGAGTTTGCATGGGACTGACCTAGGCCCTCTGCATGTATGTTACAGTTGTATGGGTTGGTCCTCTAGTGGGATTCCTAACCCTGGGAACAGGGGTTGTCTCCAACTCTTTTTTGACTCTTGGAACCCTACTCCTCATACTAGGTTGCCTTACCCAGCCTTAATACACAGGGAGGTGCTTAGTCTTTACTACAACTTGATATGCTATGTTTTCTTGATACTCATGAAAGACCTGCCCTTTCTTAAACAAAAATGGAGGAGGAATGGGTTGAGGGGTAGGAGAGGGGGGAGGTCAAGTGGAGAGGGGAGGGTGGTGGGGACGGACTAGGAGGAGAGGAGGGAGAGGAACCTACAGTTGGGATGTAAACATCAATTAATTGATTGATTAATTAGTTTTTAAACAGTGTTACGTTTGTAGGACATGGAATAACAAACCTGTGATCCCAGAACTCAGAAGTCAGAGGTAAAAGGATGGTGAGTTCAAAGCCAGCCTGGACTAAGTATCAAAATCTGCCTTAAAGAGAAACAGCAGGAGTGTGTGTGCTCCAGTCATCAAAGGATGATTCACTCCCCAGCCTTTCTCAGAAATCAAGGAGAATGCTGGAGAAGGCTTCCATATCAGTCACCATGGAAACTGAACAGCTTCACTCAATCCCAAACTCCCAGAACGTGTTTCCTAAAGGAAAATCCATGTTGAATTTTCTGAGAATTCTGGGAGGTCATTTTCTTTGCAGCGGGGTTTGTATGATCGGGGTGGTTGGTTTTAGGTGCCCACTAACAGGTACAGTGTGCTGACCACATCTTGAGATTTGTCTCAGAACAGGAGGCATTTGTAATGAGTATTGCCTGCTCCTCTGGGAGTTAGCTTGGAATAGATTAGGAACAGAAAAACAAACAAACACAAAAACACACACTCTTTAAAGTGAACAGTTCTTCTGAAGACCTTCGTATTCCAGGCTTTGCAGAAGCAAGTCTTCAGCCTCATGGGCAAGTGATATGTGAACTTACTTGCTGTATGGAGGCTTAAGCACTTTTGTTTTGTTCTTGTTTTCTGAGACAGGGTTTCTCTGTGCAGCCCTGGCTGTCCTGAAACTCACTCTGTAGACCAGGCTGGCCTCAAACTCGTTGATCTGCCTGCCTCTGCCTCATGAGGGCTGAGACTTAAGGCATGTGCCACCGCTGCCCAGCTGATAAGGACTATTAAGAGACTTTTGTGAAAATACAACAAAGTGTAAATGGTGGTAATTACCTCCAAAAAACTCCTACAATTCTTTTGTACAATTAAAATAAATGTAACATTTCTGGTTAGGAGTAAACTAATACTATAATGAGTAGTATCTTGGTCTCCAAAGTTATTTGAAGGAAAGACCTCAGAATCTCTGTGAAGAACATCACAGCCTTTAGATTTATTATTATTATTATTATTATTATTATTATTATTATTATATTTTACTATGACTTTTTATGTTTTATTTTACTGTGAGTTTTTTCCTAGAACTTTTTAAGGTAAAATGAAAGGAGCAAAACAGAAATTGACTAGAATCGTGGCATTGTAGGAATCCTCTCTTTTATAAAATGTTTCAGTTTTGTTTGGAGTTACCTTTAAAATGTCCCTTAGCTACAACTGCTTGCTGTCACTTATTATAAACCTAGACTTGACTCCATTATCCATATATTCTTGTTTTAAAGGACCCCAGGATCATCATGCCATGCTTAGAGTTCATGTTTGAAAAAACACATCCTGGGCTGGAGAGATGGCTCAGAGGTTAAGAGCACGAGCATCTCTCCCAGAGGTTCTGAGTTCAAGTCTTAGCAACCACATGGAGGCTCACAACCATCCATGATGAGATCTATTGCCCTCTTCTGGCTTCCAGGAATATATTTGGACAGAACACTATGCATAATAAATAAATAATTTTTTTTAAGTGAAGAAAACACATCCCTGACTGTAATCTCATCCCTAGGTGTTCTATGCATGTTTTATCAAGCATGGAGGACTGAGAATGCACATTATTATGATCAGGTTCTTATTTCTGGATATTGGATAATGTAAAACCCATTAATATAGATTACAATATATACATGTACAAAACCTTCAAGGGATGTTGGTAAAGTATTTTTTTAGTATGCAAAGGGCCCTAGATTCATCACTAGCACTGTATGACCTAGATATTGTGGTACACAGAGGCAGGAGAACCAGAAATTCAAGATCATCTTCAGATATATAGTGAGTTTGAAGCCATCCTTGGAACTGTTGTAAAAATTCCTTGTGGTGAGACAAACACACTAGCTTTTTTTCTTTGACACACTAAGAATATGTTATGCTTAAACCACTTGTTCATTCTTAAACTTGTTGTTCACTCACTATGTGTACAGTGAATCATATTTCCTGGGAGGAAGTTTGTAACAAATACAATGGGTGCAAAGTCACTGGCTGATAGCTGAAGGGGGGAAAAATCCAAAGAATGTTTGCCTTGATCATCCAAATAATGTTCTTGGCAGTTAGAACACTACTCTGTATGAATCTGTAGCAGACCCGGCAGGTGCTGGAGTTCTTGAATAACACCATTTGTAAGCTTTGAAATTCTATCTTTTGAGGGCAGCACAGGGCCTTTTTTTTTTTTTTTCTTTTCGTTTTTTTGTTTTTAATAAAGTATCCAAGACTGTTGGCTAAGAAATATGCTACAGCAGGTATAGTAACTATAAGGCAACAAAACGAGCATATTGGGCTTAATTATATGATTCTTCTTCCTCCTAAACAGCAAGTGGTAGATCCTATGCTGTGTGGCATGTCAGAACCCAACAAAACAGTTTTGACATAGTTCCATCAACAAGATGGATTCATATCGAAGAAGGAACCTAGTTGTAATTTTCCTCCCATACTTTTGCTTGGGTTTTCAGATAGGGTCTCACTATGGCTCCCAGGCTGGCCTTAAGCACAGTTTTCTCCTGTTTTAGTATCCTGAGTATTAGGGCTACAGGTGGGTGCCACCATACTCAGTCCCCAGTATTTTTTGAGTTGAGATTTACTCAAAGTCACAAGTACTTTCTGAAGCAAACTACTCTTCATGTCACAGTGGTCTCCGGGCTGGGGAATTTCTTTCAGAGTTTCTCTCTCTGGACAATGGCTCCCTCAGAAATATTTAGAAGACTTTAGAGCCTTCCCTGAGATCTGGCTGAATTAAATCAAGGGTTCATTTTAGAACTTAGTCATTTGAGGGACTGACTGGGCTCAGTGAATAACAGGAAGGATTCTGAGTACCCAAAGGGAAGTAGAAAAGCATCCCTGTGTTGCACTTGAACAAAAATTACTTACATTGCACAGACTATAATTAAATGAGTATTCCTAAAAACTACTTTGCAGACAGGGTAGTTCATTCATGATGCTGCAGAATGTGTGGTTGAGCGAAGAATGCTCATGTTGTTAGTTCTCTGCCTTCTCCCCGTCTCTTCCATCTGCGTTACTTTCACATGAGATGGTACCACTCACATTCAGGGTGGGCCATCCTCCCTCAACCATCTCTGGAAATTCCCTAATAGACATACCTAGAATTGTACCTCACTATCTTGTACTTGTCTCTACATCTAGTCAAGCTGACATTTAAATTGAACAATCATAGTTGGGAGTCTCTCTATGGTAGAGCACTTGCCTAATATTCATGAGGCCCTAAGTTCAATACATAAGGGTAAAAAACCAAAAGTGATGTTGGAGATGACCAATGTGTGTTAGGATGTTGTATGGGTGAGGGAAGCAATATATGGCTTGGTAATGGATTGGGCCATTATTACTTCTGTATTGTTGTTTGTTTGTTTGTTTGTTTTGTTTGTTTGTTTGAGACAGAGCTTACTATGTAGCCAAGCTGATCTTGAACTCACATTCCTCCTGCCTCTAATACCCAGTACTGAAATTACAGGTATGTGCCATGAAGCCCACCTACAACTGGGATATCATATGGTCCAGTGGTGGCTTGTGGCTGTGTAACTGGTAGTAGATAACCTGGAGAACAGGGTCTGCAGAGTTGTTGACACTGTTCTGTAAACTCTGAATGCTCATCACAGTTTCTGACTTGAGTACCTCCCCTCTTTTTTAGTCCTAGGAATGACTTTGTGGGCACATCTGACCTGAGTAAAGGATTTATGGGATAGCACCAAAGATGCTTAGAAGAGGAAAAACTTTCTAATCTGATAAAGCAATTAAGAAACAATTTAGCCCAAGCCATTTGGAACTGCTGGAACAGGGTAGAGGCAAGAAATCATGCTGAAGAGGACAGAAGGATGGGGCAATAAGAAACACTGAAGGGGTTCAAGCAGAGGAGTGATGCAGCCACTCTTGGATCTCAGAGTGATCACGTGGGTGGCAGGATGAGTTTGAGAGGAATCTGCATTGGGCAGAGAGGCTTGGATGGCATTGGCACATGAGTGGTTTCTAGAGCTTGCTAACAGAGAACACACCCAAGAGCGTTTACAGAGAATAGTGGGGCCAGGATCAGTGTCAGGCTGGTTATCTGGGTGATCTTTCAGCTCCATATCTACTCGACTAGACCTGGCTCCTTGAGGAAAAGTCTCTACAAATTTTGTATCTGTCCACTAAGGGATCTGGAATCAATCCCCCCCTCATCAAGATATGTATGTGGGGGAGCCTTTTTAATCATCCCCACCAAGATATTATTGTTGGGAGCCTGGAGTATTTCATGCCCCAGTAGGTCACACCTGTTTGTTGTCCTTATATTTCTCATAGTTCTTGGCAAATACAGTGGGACTGGGACAGGAGAGGAACACTTTGTTTCTCCTTCTCACCACTCCCTTTCCGGGCCTGCTGCACTCCCTGTCCACCTCCCCTCTCCTGGGTTAAGGTCAGATCTCACAGCCTGACTGACTCCTCAAGGAGGGATTTGATGAAGGTCCAGCTCTATTCACTCAAAGGTAACAGGATAATTATCTGCCTACAGGGACCTGTCTTCAGCATCCTGTGTGGGGTGCTGGTCAGATTTCACTACTTATCAGCATGCCTTCGTGGATGACTCACTCGGAGTGCCCAGCACAAACATTGCCTGAGCTTTGCCAAGCTGTAATCTAATCTTTGCCTTCATTTGCTGAGACCTTGAATGTGTTGCCTAACCTTCTGAAATTCCTTTCCTCCCCTAACTCCCAGGGAAGACAAAAGAATTGGTTCTCACAGTACACACCAAGAAGCCCCTGCAGGGTTATCTGGAATACAATTCACTTAGACTGATGATTATAGCTCATCTACATATAGATTAACCTCTGGACTGGAAGATGATAACACAAGAAATCATTAACACCATTTCTTGTCAAATACCTAATTTATAAAAGTTGAAGCACTTTCACTGTTTTTAAATGATGAATAAATTCACCTTCAGTGGATAAATGAATTTACACATAATGTAAGAGACTATTTGAGGCACTAAAAGGGATATACAGGTAATTTTCTCAATTTTGTGGAGTTTGCGATTTGGAAGAACTAGGTAGGGTGTGTACATGATTTACTGATATACAGAGAGGAGTTCAGTACTCTAAGGGCAGCTCACTGAAGTTCATGAGAAACACCTAACCTTTTCAGGTTGAGGAAACGAAAGAAGCTGTATTAGTCACTGTGGTCAAACAACTTATAGGCATTTATTTTGGCCCATGGTTTCAGAAGGTCACAGTTCACGATAGCAGGGGAGGCACCTCAGGGTTGTTTAGTATGAAACATTGGAAGAGTGTGGCAGCTGCTCATGTTGGGCAGGAAACAGAGTGGCTTGAATGAGGAGCTGGGCTGTAATCGTCAATGGCCCAGCCCCAGTGACATACTTCCAACAGTCAGGTCACACCACCTGAAGCATCCACACACTTTCCCAAGCATGGCTAACATGTGGGGGACAAACCTGAAGGGGCCTTTTCACATTCTCACATTCACTTTGCAACAGAAGATTTGCACAGAACTGTCCCTTGGAAGATACAGTTTTTTTTTTTTTTAAGGATTTTTTTTAATTACCTGTATGTGTGCACATGGGTACAGGTGCTTGCAAAGGCCTCCCTGGAGCTTCAGGTATAGGTAGTTGTGGACCACTAGACATGATTGCTGGGAACCAGCACTGGGTCCTCTGTAAGAGCAGTGTGTGAGTTTAACTGCTAAGCCATTTCTCCAGCCCTATTTCCTAATGTTCTAAAAGATGGAAATAATTTGTGGATAAAAAGTCAAGCTGTAATCTTAGGACTTATTCCACTAGAAGGAATATATAGTTAGAGATTATAAGACTAAACCGGCAGATTGAGACTCAGAAGATGGAGTTGCCTGATAGGATGTTGAGTAATTTGGGCTCTGTTCTGTGAGCAACATAGTTGCTGAAAGGTTTGTCAGAGGATAAGACTGGACAACAGTGACAGGATGAAAATGTGACTGAGGCATTTGGGAGTGGTATGTAAACAGATGACCACTTAAGAAGGTACAGACATGCTCTAGACTAGTAAAACCACAGAGAGGTCTAAACCAGGAGAGCAGGAACAGAAGGAAGGGTGAGGGATTAGAGCTTTCCAAATTCCTGAGACTTTTTTTTTCCCTAGTGTTAAGATCTGTGTGAGGAATCTCCATTGTCAACTGGACTGGATTTAGAATCACTTAGGAGACACCCCACTTATAGGCATTTATTTTGGCCTGCGGCCAGGAAGACACATCCTGAATTTGTGCTGCAGCATCCCAGAGGCTGGAATCCAGACTGAAAAAAAAAAACAAGAAAAATGAAAGCATGAGCCTGAGCACCAGTCCCTCTCTCTGTAGATGCAATGTGGCCAGCCATCTCATGCCTCCACTGCCATTCCTTACCCTCCATGATGGACTGTAACCCCTCAAACTGTAAGTCAAAGGAAACCCTTCCTTACTGAAATTTCTTTTATTCAGTATTTCATCACAGCAGTGAGAAAAGTAACTAATGCAAAAACTGACACTGGGTATCAGACCACTATGGTCTCTGCATCAGCTCCTGCCTCCAGGTTCCTGCACAGCTTGAGTTCCTGTCCTGAACATCCTTTGATGATCTGCAGTGATGTGGAAGTGTAAGCCAAATAAACCCTTTCCTCTCCAACTTGCTTTTTGGTCATAGTGTTTCATCATAGCAATAGAAACACTAAGGAAGACACAAGACCTGGGTTGGCTTTTGAAATCTCTAGGTCAACCCTCAGTTACACATGTCCTCCAACAAGGCCACACCCCCCAATCCTTCTTAAATAATGTCACTCCTTGATGACTAAGTATTCAAATATATGAGCCTATGGGGGCCATTCTTATTCAAATTGTATATATAAACAAATGTGATTTATTATTATCAATACATGTGAAGTAGAAGTCAATATACTATATACTCTAGTATTAACCTTTCTGCCTTTCTATCTCTCTCTCTCTCTACACACACACACACACACACACACACACACACACACACCATATGTAGATGATTATCATCTTATGGTAAGGGGATTTCCAGGTTCTTGGCCTCTTAAGGAATCAACAATAGGGCTGAGTGTGGTGCCTCTCAGGAGCCAGAGGCAAGTAGATCTCTGTGAGTTCAAGGCCAGCCTTGTTCATATATAGCAAGTCCTAGGCCAGTCAGGGGCATGTAGTAAAATTGTGCCTCAAGAAGTATTGAGCTTGATTCTGGAATTGGGGCCTGAAAAATACTCACACAGCTAAAAATGTGTCTGTAAGCCTTTCTCACCAGTAGGTATTTGGCTCTGGTAATTGGGCTATATTTACCTTCCAAAACACAGGCTAGTCTGAGTTTACTATGTAATTCTGCAACCCTATAATGTTAGGGTTCTTCCATAGTTAAAGACGAGACAACTACACACAGCAATGTTTATTACAATGAAGGATCTTGTTACTAACTTGTGAGGCTCATAAAAGATCTAGAAAACCAGGGTACACCCAAACCCATCAGTGTATTTGAAAGCAACCAGCTTCCCCTTTTTGCCAGCATCTGCCATGTCACAACAAACTGTTGAGTAACTTTGTTCCTGGTTAATTTTTGTCTCTTACCATTTATGTGTGTTTGAGAGAGCCCACTACCTAAGAATAATTTTTCTGTTTCCTTTAACCTGAAAGAGTCCTGGATGGGCATCTTTTCAAGCCACACAGCTCTGTTTGGAAATGGCAAGCTGCAGAGTAGCTTCTCAGTGCTGTGCCTGAGGTCACATTAGCAAGTAAGTGAAAGGGGAGAAGGACAGCAGGGCTGTACAGGAGAGGAAGCCCTTCCTTCTTGCTCTTTGTCTTTAAATCTCCAAACCACAGAACTCATTACATCATTTATCTTGATTTTCCACATTGCCCTTTTAAATAAAATACATAAGAATAATGGTTTGGTCTCTCCCAAATGGGGATGCTGCTGCAGCGTTTATGAACAGTATCTTGGCTTTTCCTCCTCTTGATATTTATGTTGTGAGTTAAGCCCTGGGGAAGAGCTGCTGCAGAGTAACCCTTCACTAGCTGAGCACTTGAGGCTACCTGGAATTAAGATGAACCTGAGCGGAAATGAGGCAGTCATAGCTATGGGGTATGCGTGAGAAAAGCCACGCATCATGATTTCACCTGTGTTGCCAGGCAGTGATGGTTCATGCCTTTAATCTCAGACTTGGGAGATCTCTGTGAGTTCAAGGCCAGCCTGATCTACAAAGTAAGTTCCAGGACAGACTCAAACAAAACAAAACAAAACAAAACAAAAACCCACAGCAAGCTATGCATCAGGGTATTAAATTCTTATCTTAGGACTTAAAACAAGACGAAGTACAAGTGACTTCTCATTCACCTCAAATTCTCCTTGTAGTACCTAGGTTAAGACAGGGAATCTCCAGTGTCTTGGGTTCAAGCGATTAAAAACTGGAGGCAGAGGTAGGTGGATTTCTGTTAATTCAAGGTCAGTCTGGTCTATATCTACATAGAAAATTTCAGGCCAGCCAGGGCTTCACATGGAGACCTTTTCCCAAAACAGACAGACAGGCAAACAGGTAACTGCAAGGGAGCAGAAGCCACAGACAGTGCTCTAGGGCCCCAGATCCGAGGTCTCTTTTTAAGTGGCTTTATAAAGGAAAGGAAAACACCATTGAGTGTTCAGTGCTTGGTGAACTTTTCTATAGGAGCTTGGAAGATAATGTTGAGAGCAGGGCAGAGGATGGGGGCCTGGCTGGTCAAGTTTCAGAGGGAAGTTTAAAGACTCTATCAGGGCCATTTGTTGTTTTGAATTAAGATCCTGTGGTTCTGGTTAGCTGAGGCTGGAGAATCAGCTGTGATAACAAGGTACCAGAACTCCTAAAGTGAAACGTTTGCTTTGTTGGGGTACTTGATGCTGGTCAGCTAGAACGAGGAAATTAGCTGTGGCGATTAAGAAGAGACCAGCAACGGGGACATGAAATCTGCTGGGAAGTGTTTCCTGAGAGTCAGCACACAGAAGTTGTGTTCTAGAGGTGATTGAGGGGGTATGTACCTCATGCTGGCAGCTGAATTTGATAGTATAAGAGTCACCATGTGGTGCTGGTTTTGAAGGCATGAAGGGGTTATAGGGAGCAGCTGAAGTTTGACAGGAGAGGCTATTGGTGAAGGTACACCTCAGTGGCAGGTGAAGATCCAGGATTTAAAGCATCATGCAGAGATGTTGAGGCTTGGCACCATGAAGAAGGCCTATGACAGGCTATTGCTGAAAGTGCAGCCCAGCTGCAGCAGAAGACACCAGCGTTGTAGAGATGCCAGTACCATGGCCTGATCACTGAGCATAGTGGCAGGTGTGGAGTGGAGCGGAGCCAGCCAGAGCCTAGAAGACAGCTGTGTGTGCTGCAGAGGGCAGAGCTGGAAAAGTGGCCGAAGCCCTTTGGAGGAGCCCAGAAAGCTGTGAGTGAGTCCCAGATATTACGTTATTTAGAGTCTGATTTCAACTTGATTTGATTGTGACTGTTTCCTTGTCCTTCCCTCTTGAAGTAAGGATGTATTTATTTTTGACTTTACAGGAACCCACAGTTCAGAGACTGAGTTTTTAAAGAGATTTTAATTTTTAAAAGAGACTTTGAACTAGCTGGGGGGATGGGGGATTGCACACACCTTTAATCTCAGCATTTGGGAGGCAGAGGCAGGGTTTATCTCTGAGTTTGAGACCAGCTTGGTCTACACAGTGAGTTCTAGGACAGCCACAGCTACACAGAGAAACATGTCTTGAAAATCCAAGAGAGAGAGGGGAGAGAGAGGGGGAGAGAGGAAAGTGGGAGGAGAGGGAGACGGGGAGGGGGAGAGGGAGAGGGAGAGGGAGAGAGGGGTAGGCAGGGCCTTTTTTAAAGGGGAAAGAGGTAAATGTATACAGGTGGTCCTCTTAGTGGCTGCAGCTGAGGGCGTATCCTGTCAGAACCCCATGGACGGGCCTCTCTCCCCCTCTCTCCTCTTCTGTCCCCCTCTTTCCTCTCTGTGCCTCCTCTCTCTGTCCCCCTCTCCCTGTTCCCCCCTCTGTCCCCCTCTCTCTGTCCCCCTCTCTCTGTCCCCCTCTCTCTGTCCCCCTCTCTCTGTCCCCCTCTCTCTGTCCCTCTCTCTATTTGTGTCCCTCTCTCTGTGTGTCCCTCTCTCTCTGTCCCTCTCTCTCCTCTCTTTCTATTCTATCTCTGTATGCCCCCTCTCTGCCTCTGCTTCTCTCTCTCTCTCTCTCTCTCTCTCTCTCTCTCTCTCTCTCTCTTTTTCCCTCGACCTTCTGCCTCTCTTCTCTTCTGCTGCTCCTGTTCCCAGAAGCTGGTCTCCCCTTCCTCCCTTTCCCATTCACTTTTCCCTAATTAAAAACAAACAAACAAACAAACTCTTCATCCAAGCTCTGTCCCATGGCATCTTTCTCTCACATGCCATGCCACTTTTGAAAACTGCAGTAGTAGGTAACAGTTGTATGTCAAGTTGAAAAGGGGTCAGTTGTGCTGGATAGCTTTCTTTCAACTTTACACAAGCTGAAGTCATTTGAAAGGAAGGAACCTCAATTAAGAAAATGCCTTCATAAGATCAGATTGTAGGCAAGCCTGTAGGGCATTTTCTTAATTAGTAATTGATGGGGAGGGGCAGCTCATTGTGGGTGGGGCCATCTTTGGGCTGATAGTTCTGGGTTCTATAAGAAATCAGGCTGAGCAAGTCATGTGGAGAAAGCCAGTAAGCAGCACCCCCCCCCCATTGGCCTTTGCATCAGCTCCTGCCTCCACATTCCTGCCTTGTTTGAGTTCCTGTCCTGACTCTTGTGGTGATGAACAGTGATGTTGAAATGTGAGCAGAATAAACCCTTTCCTTTCCAACTTGCTTTTTGGTAATGGTTTTTCATGACAGCAATAGAAATCCCAAGACAGAGTGGTTCCCTATTTTTGGTTGGTAGATTGGGTCATATACTCATTTTTCCTATTGCTCAAGTCCATGCCCACAATGCATCTGATATAAGATGGTAAACTACAATGCATAGATATAAGATGGTAAAGCAAGGATTCTCCCTAAAACTTTACTTGAGGAAACTGTTTTACCTTATTGCCCATGTACCCCATACCAGTTCAGGCTATATCGACTTTCTCATTCTGTGTACTCAGATACATTTGGAAGATATTTGAAGAGAATCTGTATGAATTTTATGGTTTTGGGGAGCAAGGAAAATAGTGTTGCTCAGAGATGAGTGTTGGGGGATGGGACAGTTGACATTACTAGTGCCATTGTTTGGCGAGCAGTGTGTGTTCATGACACATGCACTCCATTTAGTAACAGCACTTGTTGCTCTTGCCAGGGACTCAGGTTGGTTCCAAGCACCCACATAAGACAGTTCACAACTCTTCTGTACTCCAGTTCCAGAGTAGCCAATGCCCTATCTGGGCCTCTGAATTCATTCTGCATGCATGTGGTATACATACGTACCTTCAACTATACACATGTGCACATAAAATTAAATAAGTCTTTACAAAAAGAAATGGGGTGGGTGCGCATAACCTGAAGCAAATAAAGTTCAGACTGCTAGACTATTATTCCTTATGTTTGCCTGCCTCAGAGCCATGTGACTTTTCTCCGTTAGACTCTAGGTACATAGCCTTGAACTAGTTTCTGAGCGTCAGTTGCTTCAGTCTTGAAGATAGCTGTAGATCTTCCCATCTCATTGAACTGTTCATCTAAACAAATGAATCGCATGACAGTTCTGATAAGCTGCATGGTATGAAATGTGTTCCCCTGGAATTCTTACAGCTGAAAAGCTCCAGCCCTTCAGTCCTTCAGAGTGTAGCTGAGTTTTAGAGATAGGTCTCTAAAGAGGTCATCAGGGTATGTGCTAATCAGACATGACTAACATCTTTATAAAAAGGGAAGTGGGACACAGACATAGATGGATATAGACCATTTAAAGATACAGGGAGGAAGTGGTTGCTGTAACCTAAGTAGGGAAGCTTTAGATGAACCTGGTCCTGCTGACACCATGACCCAGCTGTCTATACTCTTGATGGTAACATTCTATTGTTTAAGCCCCCTGTCTTTGGTAGCTTGTTATGGCAGCTCATCATGGCTATCAACTTCTCTGCCTGAGGCCATCTAGATACTTAGTCAAACACTATTAGGGATGAGTCTATTAAAATGTCTTTTTATGAGATCCATGTTTAATCAGTGCAGTTTGAGTCAGGAGGGTTCCCACATGAGCGGATCTTAGCCAGCCAGTTGAAGTATTGAGTAGAATAAACACTAACCTGACTTGAGCAAGAAGAAACTTGAATTTGAACGGCAGCTCTTTCCTGGTCTCTGGCATGCAAACTCATCCTACAGACTTTGTTTGGTCACCAACAACAATGTGAGCTATTTCCTTAAAATAAGCCTCTCCTCTTCCCCTCTCTCTCCCATTTCCATTCTATGATGATGATGATGTGTGTGTATGTGTGTATGGGTATACACACACATGTGTATGCTTGTTATGGTGAATGTGTGAAGGTAAGAGAACAACTTTTGGAAACAAAGTTCTTAGGATTAAACTCATGTCATCAGGCTTGCATAGCAAACATTGTATCCACAGACCATCTAGTATTATTAATATCATCATCACCATTTCTTTGAGATTTTGTACAGGATATTTTGTTCACATTACTCCCTCCAAAATTCCTCCTCAACCCACCTCCTTCTCTATGAACTTTGTGTCCTCTTCCTTTTCTTAAACCCATCAAGTATACATGGTGTCACTCACCTACCCTTGGGTATACAATGGAACATGGTCAGCCCACCAAGGACTGCACCTTTAAAGAAACTGATTCTTCCTCTCCCAGCAGCTATCAGTTGCCAATAGCAAGGTGTGAACTTTGTGCCCATTTCTGCTCTCATGCTCAGCCTTTGGCTTGTTCTTGAGTAGGCCTCATGCACACTGCTTCAACTGCTGTGAGTTCACACGTGCAACCGCCCTTCTGTACCTAGAAAACAGTTCTGCACATTCTGCAGTCTTCTGTTCTCTGCACCTTGACCATCTGTGGGTCTCTGTGTTAATCACCACCTGCTACAAAAGCTTCTCTGATGCAGGATGAGATATGTACTAATCTACAGGTATAATAAAACGTCATTAGCAGAAAAAAAAAATAGTAAGTTCTCTACTAGGGCCTATGGCATGTCTTGTCATAGGTGCTTGTCCCAGATATTGGTGCCAGATACTGGTTTCAACTGTGAAGCAGGGTGAAGTCCAATCAGAAAGTGATTGGTTACTCTCATGACATCATGACACTATTGTACCAGTGGGCATGGCTTAGGGTGGTCATTTTTCTAGCTTACAGGATTCACAGTTTGGACAAGATTGTTAATAAGACAAGCGAGGGAGATAAATGGATACAGATAAGAAAGTAAGAAGTCAAAGCATTCTTATTTTGTCAATGATATGAGACTAGAGACTCTGTAGCAGGGAATCTTGAGCTGTCTAGGGGTTTGGGTCCCTTCTAAGGGTGAACACAGACCTGGACATCCAGGAGCAGATCATGCAGTAAAGATTCAGAGAAAATGAAACATTGATTAAAGCAACCAGAAAGCACTGTTCGAGAGAGATAGGCTCTCCAGAGCTAGACCATCAGTGGCCTCTGAATAGGTCTTTTTATAGGGACTCTGGGCTCTCTCCTCCTCTCTCCCAGGTGGTTCTTGGTCTGAGGACATAACAAAGGGGAGTGAAGTTGTGTCTTATCTGCAAGGCTGGGTGTTATTTTTCTTTACAGTACAGTTGCTCCATGGGAATGTTATCTCTTTCTCTATGACCTCATGCCTAACTATTTCTTGCTAACTCCTCACAACTTCACCAGAAATTTCCTATAGACGATAAAAACAGCAAAGTAGCAGGGTGCAAAATTAACACACAAAATATAGAACTTTCTTCTATGTAAACTGCAAACAAACCAAGAAAGAAATCAAACAATTCCTCTCCCAATAGCCTCAAAAGTATATTGAGATAAATGTAACCAAGTGAAAGATAATGAAAAAGAAACTGAAGATACATGAAGATGGAAAGATCTCTCATGCTCATGGATTTGCAAGATTAATATTTTGAAAATGGCCTTTCTATCAAAATTAAATTACAGATTCAATACAATCCTCATAAAAATCCCAATACATCTCTTTACAGAAATTGAAAAACCAATCTTAAATTTTACATGGAAACACAAAAGACCCAGGATAGCTAAAATAACCCTGAACAGTAACAACAACAAAACTGCTGAAAATGTCATCATTGCAGGTTCCAAGTTATACTATAGAGCTATAGTAACAACAGCAGCATATTACTGGGATGAAAATGGGAATACTGACTACTGGAATAGAATTTAGGACCCACACATACGCCCCCATGCCTACAGCTACCTTCTTTTTTCTTCTCTCCCTCTCCCTCTCCCTCTCCCTCTCCTTCTCCCTCTCTTTACAAAGAAGCCAACAGTACATATTGGAAAAAAGATAAAATCTTCAAAAAGTGGTGCTGGACAAACTGGGTAGCTATCACATCTTATACAAAATTCCAAATCAATCAAATACCTTATTTCTTTTTTGTTGCTGTGATAAAACACCATGACAAAGGCAAACGTCTTATTACTTTTCTAAGATATTATGACCAAGGCAATTTATAAAAGAAAGCATATAATTTGGAGCTCATGGTTCTAGAAGATTAACTTGTGACAGTTATGTCAGGGAACATGGAAGCAGGAAGGCATGGTGCTGGAGTAGTAGCTGAGAGAGAGAGAGAGAGAGAGAGAGAGAGAGAGAGAGAGAGAGAGAGAGAGAGAGAGAGAGAAACAGTCGGGACAGAGGGACAGACAGGACAGAGAGAGACAGACAGACAGAGAGGGGGACAGACAGACAGAGAGGGGGACAGACAGACAGAGAGGGGGACAGGCAGGCACAGACAGGCACAGGCAGGCACAGGCAGGCACAGGCAGGCACAGGCAGGCACAGGCAGGCACAGGCAGGCACAGGCAGGCACAGGCAGGCACAGGCAGGCACAGGCAGGCACAGGCAGGCACAGACAGACAGACAGGCACAGACAGACAGACAGGCACAGACAGACAGACGGATAGACAGTCAGAGACAGACGGATAGACAGTCAGTGACAGACGGATAGACAGTCAGAGACAGACGGATAGACAGTCAGAGACAGATGGACAGACAGACAGAGTCAGACATAGAATGCTAGCTGGGAACTACTGGGAATGACATGCCTCCTCCAATAAAGCCACATCTCCTAATCCTTCTCAAGCAGTTCCACCAACTGGGGACCAAGCATTCAAATGTATGAACCTGTGGGAACCATTCTTATTCAAACCACCACTTAAGGGTTTATTTGGATTTATAGTTCTAGAGCTGTAAGAGGCCGTGATAACAGAGGACCATGACAGCAAATGCAGGCATGGTGGCAGAAAGCCTAGTGTGCATAAAGCTCAGGATCTGGCCACCAGCACTGCATAAATTGGGTTTATGCACACCATGTAATCTCAGCACTGGGAAGGGAGAGGCAAGGGAATCAGAAGTTCAAGGCCATCCTTTGCTAGATAACACATTCAAGGCCAGCTTGAAAAACAAATTAATAAGTGGCTCTAGATGCCAAATATAACACACAAGTTGGTTCATTTCAATTATGAGGTATTTACTATAGTGGGGAGCTACTATGGTCCATAGGGTTCTCATAAGAGCAGACCACAAATTGTTTGTGTATGTTGTTGCTGGACCAGAGGAAGAGTGGTAATGGGGGCTTCTTTAGCCCCCAGGACAGCCCCGATACTCAATCATTTGTCATCCTCATTTTGGATGTGAGCAAGTTGGGTTTCAGAGAGATAAAGTCATCTGTCCAAATGACAGAAGTAGAAGAAATAGATTTGAGTACATATGATTCTAGAATCCATATTATTTTCTTTCCCTTTGAGATAGGGTTTCTTTGTGTAACAGTCCTAGCTATTCTGGAATTAGCTTTGTAGACTAGGTTGGCCTTGGACTCACAGAAATCTGCCTGCCTCTGCCTCTGGAGTCCTAGGTATGAGCTACCACCGTCCAGCTGGAATCCATATTCTTAGTGTGTTTATATTTTATTATTTAATGGTTTCTCAAGTGGCCAAGCAAGGAAGTGTTCACATGACATAATATTTATATTTACTTTGAAGTTAGGACCTAGATTGCTGAATTCTGTATCACTCAGCTTATTCTCAATTAACTTTCCCTACGCTTCAATAATTCTCAGAGTAGACGGTGATGATAGCAATAGTTCATGTTCACTAAGTACTTCCTATGTGATAGCTGCTTGGTGCTCTGTACATTTCTCATCCAGTCTTCATAGCTGATGAAGGAGGCTGTGGCATTGTCTCTATTTCATAGAAGGACAAACTAAGGCTTCATGAGTTGTTAATATATTGTTCAGTGGCAAAGCTGAGATTTGGCACTATCTGTCTGTCTGTCTACCTACCTATCATCCATCCATCCATCCATCCATCCATCCATCCATCCATCCATCCATCTTTATTTGTATGTACATGTGTCTGTCTACAGGAAGTTTATGGTTACCACTTGCATGCAGGTACCATAGAGGCCAGCAGAGGGCAGTAAATTAGCTGGAACTGTGAGCTATTGTGGGTTGTAGGACCTGTAAAGGGTGGAAGTCCTCAGCAGGAGCAAGCAGTAAGTGCTCTTAACCTCTGAGGCATCTCTCCAGTCACTATCCCCAACTTCCCAGCATATTACAAAACCATTTTATTGTACTACTTAGAGCTGGATAACAGCCTAAACAAACACCCATCACTGAGTAGAGGTTTTCATTAGGAGAGAGAACTCTGCAAAGTAACCAGTCTTCTGCATTGCAATCAATGACCAGGACTTTCTCTCATTTTCTGAAGGGGATCTTGTTATCTCCTTGGTGAGTCTGAGAGGTTCTGTTTCTTTTAGAGTATTGCTGATTTGAACCACTCCTGAGCTGTCTGCATTGAAGTTCTAGAAATCTGGAGTGGCTCTGAGACATAATCAACGGTGGGTACAATGTTTGGATCTGGAACCAAGAATATTCAGTTACAGCCCTTTCAGCTAGCTAGTGGGCTCTAGTGTTCCATCCCCTGAAGCTTCTTGAAGGCTGACTCCTTACTGAACTGCTCGTGTAGCCTCTACAGTGATGAGCCATCACTATGAAGGAAAGGAATACAGGAACTACTGCATTTCCCTGGGAAATTCGGTCCTGAAGGGTGACTGTGTTGTTCTTTTATACTCTTGGGGCTTGGGAATGAATTGTACATGACCAGGGCAGACAACAGAGGCAGCTGGTTCCTTAGTAATATCCCTGGGACTGCAGGTTCTGGAGAAATCCAGACTCAGAGGAGGAAGCAGTGCAATCCCAAGCCTGAGTCTGATTAAGGAGAAAGGCTAAGAAAGCCTGGCAAATGGCCTAAACAGAGCAGGGTAGACCAAGCTCATGGCAGAGGAAACAACTTTCGAAATGTCAGCCACTTCCTGTGTAAGTGCTAAGTCTTTGCCTGTTTGTTTAAGAATGCTCTAGAGGGGGTGAGAGCATGCCTGGTCCAGCCTGGGCTCCCATTGTGTAGCTTCAGGGCTGCCGAGTTTAGACAGTAGAACTTACCCACTCTTCAGTAGAGGGGCAGAGATATATAAAGGACTTCCTCTGGAAGCAATGGCATGTGGTAGAGGAGGCTGTGACACTGGGAACCCTAGGGACACTGGTTCCTTATTATAGCAGGGTGTCTCTCCTCTGAAGGAGGGAGACTGAAACAGGAAGATGGCCACTGGGAACTTTGCCCTCACCCCCAACAGCTTCAAAGCCTCACAGTAGGTTGCTATCAGCAGGACAAAGATAAGGTTTAGTCATTACTGCATTCTTCAACAGATAGACCTGTCCTCACTTAGGCAGCCTGGCAGAGAACTCTGCAGGAGAGATGGACAAGTAGATAATGAAGGGACTTGGGGGGGGGTATCCTGGACCCAGCAAACTGCAGTTTCCCTGGGGTACATCGGAAGATCTTTGGGGTACATCTTGAGCACTAAGAACAGTGGTAATGTTAGGATGTGGTGGAATACACCTGTGTAATCTCAGCACTTGGGAAGCTAAGACAAGAGGGTTGCCACGAGTTCTAAGCCAAGCTGGGCTGCCTCATAAGCTCCAGGCCAGGTTCAGTTACTTTATCTTTAAAAATAAGAGGAGGGGAGGGGGCAGAAAAAGCAAACAAAATGAAACACTGTGATGACTCTAGACAACAGGAAGCTGTGTTCCCTGGTGCCTCAGGGACGAGCTAGGTACCAGGTACTGGGTAGTAGGTCCTGCAGTGCAGCTTTGTGGAAGGACATTGCAAAGAAAATGCTCAGCACTCAAGGCCAGAACAACTGGGGGCAGAGACCTATGATGTCACCTGTGAGGAACATAGGACACAGTACTCATATGCTGTGAGAAAGGATCTGGATTGGGAATGGACCATTGTTCCTGGAGCTGGTAAGAAATGAAATCCTGTATTTGATGATGGCCCATTGCATCTCATGCTCTTCTGGGATTTTTTTTTTAAAGACACCTATATGGAGACCTCAGGCTCCATTCCCTCAGGGTTTGAAGATGGATTAAAGATTACAAAGCAGTCCTGGTTAACAGTATGATTTGTCTTTGCAAGAGAACCTTTACTGACCTCCATTAACTGTTGACAGCCTGTGGGTGTCTTCCCTTTATAATAAACTGAAATAAAAGATGCAAGGTTCAATATTGAAGATGCAATCTTAGTGTTTATTAAGTAAATTTGCAAACGCACAAACAAATCAATTCAACCCAACAGATATTTCCCAGGTAGCTAATGAATGACTTTGTGGGGATTCACATTTAGTTCAGAGGCTTAATTTTTTTTAAAATTTTGACTGACACACAAAACTGTGTACATTTGTAGGTTACCATAGTATTTCAATAAGCTTCTTGATTTTTTTGACTATAAGAAATCTATTTTATGTTAACCCAAAACACACATGCACACATGCAAACTTGCAATAAAACTTTCATGAAACAATTTTTACCTCACTAAGTAAAGCACATTCTGCTATTTTCTTCTTTCTTAAGAGACAGAGTTACACTATGCTATCCAGGCTGGATTTGAACTTCTGGGCTCACGTGATCCTCTTAGTCCCCTGAGTAGCTGAGACTGCATGTGTATTGCATTATATCCATCAGAGTATATTCTATTCTGTTTTGCTCATCAAGAAAACAACCAATGCTGACAAGGACAGAGGGGATAAAGGAATTCATGTAACACTTGATAGGAATGCAAGTTACTGCAATTACTATGAGACTCAATATAGAGAGTTCTCATAACACTACAATAAGACAGTGATACGACCTAACTACACTACTGTTGGGATATATCCAAAGGGTTCAGTCTAGCACAGAGGAACTTCCACATCCATGTTTATTTAAGCACTGGAGTCATGGCTGAGTTAGGAATCAGCCTAGATGGCCATCAACAGGTGACTAGATAAAGAAAATATGGCTTATATGCATAATGTTTTTTATTCATGTGTCTGTGTCTGGAGATCATATATGTGCAGGTGCTCTCAGAGGCCAGATGGCTATGAGCAGCCTGATGCAGGTGCAGGGAACCAAACTCAAATCCTCTTCAAGAGGTCCCATGCACTTTACATCCTCCATCAATAGAAGCTGTCCTTGTGTTTATTACAAATCCAAGCATAGCACTGGAGCAGTATCTTACATCTGATTCCCAAGCAGGAGGAAGGGAGGATGAGAGGATCCCTGAGCCTGTCAGGCTTTTTAAACCTTAAAGCCCAACCCAGCCCCAGTGACATACTTTCTCCAAGAAGGCCACACCTCCTAATCACTTCTGTCCTAGTTAGGTTTCTATTGCTGTGAGGCAACTCTCACATGGGCAGGGCAACTCTCATACAAAAAACATTAAATTGGGGTGGCTTGCTTACAGTTCAAGGTTTCATGGTGGGGAGCTGGCAGGTAGACATGGTGTTGGAGCTGAGAGAGCTGCATCTTGACTGGAAGGCAGCAGGAAGTCTGTTGCACTGAGTGAAGCTTGAGACAAAGAGACCATAAAGCCTGCCCCTACAATGACACGCTTACTCCAACAAGGCCATACCTCCTAATAGTGCCACTCCCTTTGGGGACCATTTTCTTTCAAACCACCACAATCCCCAAAACAGTTTTACCACCTAGGGACTGAGCATTCAAGTGTATGGGCCTCTGGGGACATTTCCATTCAAACAACAATAGCACTCAAATCCTGGATACTCGTCTATGGTATGAAATGCATTTTCACATTCTTTAGTATACTGTATGCCTTCTCCAGATGACTTCTGGTAACTTGGATAAATTAAATAGAGTACAAATAGTTATCATAGTACTTGTATCCCTTAGAGAACAATGACAAGTCAGTCATCCTATGTTCATTGCAAATGCATTTTTCCCAAGTTCTTTTGATCTGTGGGTAATAACTGGATAAAGGGATGATTGGATAGTGCTAGACGATCAATCTACAGACACAGGCACAGGCAATGCTTGAAGACAGATACTCATGCAGGCTCATACATATACACATAAGTAAAAATACATTTCTTTAAAAAGTGAAGCTTGACTGGATGATAGTGGCACATGCTTCAGTGACAAGAAAATCTCTTGAGTTCAAGGTTGAGCAAGTTCCAGGACGGCCAGGACTACACAGTAAAACTCTATCTCGGAAATAAAGTGTTAGGCTGGAGAAATGGCTCAGAGGGTAAGAGCACTGACTGCTCTTCCAGAGGTCCTGTGTTCAATTCTCAGCAAACACATGGTGGCTCACAACCATCTATAATGAGATCTGGTGCCCTTTTCTGGTGTGTAAATGTGCATGGAGGCAGAAACACTGTGTACTTAAGTACATCTTAAAAAAAAACTTTATAAAAGCAAAATTAATAAGGCCAAGTAACTTGGTTTAATAAGGAACAAGGAAAACAGATGGGCTGAATAGATGTTTATTTAGGGAGAAATAATTTACAGCAGAGGCAGATGAATACCAGCAGGTTCCTGGTCCCAAGGATGCTCCTCTGTCCTGTGCTGCGAGCAAGAGAGTGCTCCCCAGACCTAGTTACCCCAGGTCACATCTGCCCCTGTCTCCACCCCCAATGGGGGTGGTCAGTGCCACAGGTGCCTACAAAGTGAATATCTCACTACAGTCAAACTTGAAATTAATCATTATCTAAAAATTGTGAATCATAAAAATGGATTACATTTTACTGGGTCAGGTTCATCTGAATGAAGGGGAACATGCCCAAAATAAAGAGATGGAAGTTCATTAGTTCAGACTACCAAGGAAATTTCCCGGTCTACTTCCTAGAACCACCTGTTGCATAATGTTTGTTGGTTGTAACATTGCAGTGACCTCTTAAGGACAAGGATGTGAAGATGGGCTGAGTAGGTGGAACCAGAGAGATCAGCTGGAAACTGTGTTGTGGGATGTGATAAAGAGCTGGGAGAATAGAACTGGGCACACTAGTTTGGTTTATAATCACCCATGCCTCTCTTTTCAGAAACATTATTTGTTCAGTGGGGGTTGGGTGTACACATGTCCAGATGTGGAGATCTGGGGACAACTTTCGGGAACTTGAAGGAGAGAACTCTCTCCTACCAGGTGAGTCCTGGGGTTGAACTTGGGTAATCAGGCATGGAGGATAAATGTTCTTACCTGCTGAACCATCTTTCCAGCCCTAGCCAGGCATTTCTTAAGGGCAACGTTGTCCTCTTGCATCTATTTGCATCCATGTATGTGTAAACCACATTATATCCAAAACACACATTCAATAAATAGCATCTCATTATGGTTTACTCAACCCAGACCAAACAACAGGTATTTCAAAGAGACACATGCCCTAAAGAAGACTATGAAGTTTTGCAAATATTTCTGCCTGAGAGCGAACAGTACACACACACACACACACACACACACACACACACACACACACACACACGAACAGTGTGTCTCCAGAGTCCTGGTGCTCAGACTCTTTCATAACTTTGTTCAGATCCATAGACCTTAGAAAGCCCAGAACTCAAACTCTAAAAACGGATGGGAAGACAACTCTTCATCTTTATTTGCTTTACAAAACACAATTGCCAGTGAATTTAAAAAATCCTGTTGGCATTAAAGGGTGCTGATCTTTACACCTTTCCAGAAGCTTGTCTTCTGAACCCTGTGTCCCTCTTATTTGCCTGTTTATTTGGCCTTGTGGCCACACTCTGCTCCCAGGCATCTCTCTAGCACCTATGCGGAACATCCAAGTTTGGTGCTGTTCCTGTTAACACTGTCCATTTGATTGTAGCAGTAAGGTCTCCATAGATTGGGGAAAGCCCCTTTGTTTCCTTTTTTTGTTGCGTTTTTTTGAGACAGAGTTTCTCTGTAGCTTTAGAGCCTGTCCTGGGGCTCACCCTGTAGACCAGGCTGGCCTCAAACTCACAGGGTTCCACCTGTCTCTGCCTCTGCCTCCTGAGTGCTGGGATTAAAGGGGTTTCACCACCACCACCTGACAAGCTGTTTTTACCTAATTGGCTATTGGGAAGAAAGAAAACATTTTTTTTTAAGCCAACAAAGTATTATAATGGTTGTTTTGCTTCTGTAGTGTTAAATTCAAGTGTGAGGAATGCTTCAAACCTGTGCTCGCTCTGTTAAAGGGGAGGAACATGTTCAGGGTGTGCTGAAGACTGAAGGTTCACAGGATTCGGGACCCATTTGCTAGAAGCCCTTCATGCCTCAGACACTGAGCTGATGTCAGAGACTTGATAGACAGAAACACTAAACAATGGGAGGGGCACACTCCTGTGGAATTGTTGCTATGCAAATGGGCTGAGGTAAAGACCCCCCCACACACACATGTGCATGAAGTACATAGAGAGAGGTGGATCACAGGAAGCCTTTCAGGTGGAGGTCTGAGAAAGACCTGGAAGGAATAGCTGCAAATGGGGGGGGGATTCCAAGTTATTTTGCCTGATCTAGGCCATGACAAATGGACAGGAAGGCAGACATTTTTGGAGGAGAAGAAAGAGCTGCTTGTGAGAAAAACTTGCTGGCAGCTATGAAAAGCAAGGTAGAGTAGACCTTGTAGGCTGACCAGATAGCCCAGTGTCCAGACCAGAACTCTGGTAGGCTGGGCCATCTTAGTTGGGGTTTCTGTTGCTGTGAAAAAACATCATGGCCAGTTGGTGTTGGTGCACCTTTAATCCCAGCACTTGGGAGACAGAGGCGGGCAGATCTCTGTGAGTTTGAGGAAAGCCTCGTCTACAAAACTACACAGAGATTCCCTATCTTGAAAAGCCAGAAGTAAGAAAAAAAGGAAAGAAAAAAACATCATGGCCAAAGCAATTTGGAGAAGGGTTTATTTGGTTTCCACTTCCATATCGGTGTTCATCCTTAAAGGAAGTCAGGACAGAAACTCAAAACAGAGCAAAAACCTGGAAGCAAGAGCTGATGCAGAGGCTATGGAGGGATGCTGCTTACTGGCTTGCTCTTCATGGCTTCTCAGTCTGCTTTCTTATAGAACCCAGGACCACCAGCCCAGTGATGGTACCTATAATAGGCTGAACCCCCTCCTCCATCAGTCACTAATTAAGAAAATGTCCTACAGGCTTTCACACAGCCCAATCTTATGGAGACATTTTCTCAATGATGTTCACTTCTCTCAGAAGACTTCAGCCTGTGTCAAGTTGACATAAACTGTCCAGCACATGGGCTGACCAGATAGCCACATGTCCAGGCACTGGCAGGCTGCGATGCTAACCTACAGTGTATTTATTTCATTCATGATGAGGTCCCCCAGAAAATGGTAGCCTGTTTTATTTTCTCCTGAAAGATGACCCCAAATGAAACATATTGGTGGAGAAAAGGGTAGAGATGCTTTGGCAGGGATCGCCGAAGGCCCCTGTGTGAGGCTGCTTTGTGTCGTTGTGGCTAAATACCCACGAGAAAAGCTCAAAAGAAAGGAGGATGATTTTTTTTTTTTTACTCAGTTCCAGAGTTAGCTCAGTCCATGGACAACTTCTTTGGGTATGTGAGATCAGAAAGCTTCATGATGGCAGGAGTGTATAGAAGAGGAGGGTCTTCACTTCAGAGCAGACAGGAAAGGGTTGAGATTGGGACATGATATTCCTGTTGTATAGAATTTTGTCCTTACTGAAACACTCCATCCCTGATGGAAGCCCATTAAGACTCAGGAATTTCTAAAAGGAGAGTCCTTAGGATTTAGGAAGTCAACAAGTCTCATGTTTGAGGAAGTCCCTGAAACTTAACCAGATTCTCAAGACTCCTCCCTCTACATGGCATTGGGGATATTTGAGGAGAGATTTCTCCAACCTCTAGAGCTGCCTGCAACTTATGAAGAGAGCTTTGGGGTTCTAGTTTTTGTGGTCACTACCCATGTTGTGGTGGGCTTTCGGTGATGAAGCTGCTTTTTAAGTTGTCTATGCTTCCTCCCTCCTCTACCACATACTCCTGTTAGGACCTCAGTAAACTTATTTCTTATCCAAGCTGGACTTTGGTAGTATCATTACCTTGGTCTGTAGCTAGTTCCTCTCTTGGGTGAAGAGATGTTTGCTCACCTCTCCCCAGTGTGGCAGAAGACCTCTCAAAGGCCAGTTGATAGGGACCTATTTCCTTCAGCAATCCTGCTTCCTAAAATTGCCACAACATTCCAAAATAGTGGTAAGGGCTGGACCTCCAACACATAAACCTGGGGGGAGGCATTTTATGTTCAAATAATAAAATAATAACTGACCTGAATGTTTTGGAGGAAGAAGAGTTTTTTTAAAAAGCAAAATTAAAAATGATTGCCCACAAACTACAGGATATAAGTATTATGCCTGTGTAGGGTGATAGTTAATTTTATGTGTCAGTTAGGCTTGTTAAGGATGCCTGGTGGTCTGCTCAAACTTACATTTTTTTTTTTTTTTTTACATTTAGTCATTTATTTGATGTAAGTGTATATGTACATGGGGGCGGGAGATAATGAAACACCTATATGGAGGTCAGAAGACAGCTTGAGGGAATTGGTTCTCTGCTTTCTACCATGTGGGTCCTAGGGATTGAACTTAGGTCACAAGGCATGGCAGTGAGCATCTTTGCCACCCTGCCACCTCCAGCCATCTGGCTGGTTTGTCGTCTGGCTGGTTGTTTCTGTGGAGGTACTTTGGGGTGAGTTCAAATTGGTTGGGCTTTGAGTCCCTCAGAGTATCCTCATTAATAATACAAACATCTCAGCAGTCAGCAGAGGGTCTGAACAGAACAAAGAAACAAAGAGTGACTTCCCCTGTGCAAGAAGAAATTCTGCCAGCAAAAGCCCTTGATCTCAGGCCACAGCTCAGCTCTCAGCCTCCAGCTTGTGGGCTAACCACATGAGTTTTGGGCTTGCCAAGTTTCAACTATGTGGACTAATTTCTTAAAATCTCTCTCCCTTTCTGTCTAGTTTACCTGTCTTCCTCATCACTTACAGACATGACTTTGTAAATGTATGTTCAATTAATTATGAGGGGAAAATGTGCCTGTAGTGGATATCATTCCATAATACAATGTAACAAACCATTTATATAACAGTTACAGTCTGGTAAGCATTATAAGTCATTTAGAGATGACTTCAGGTATATAGGAGGTTGTGGGTACACTATATGTAGACAAGGGACTCAAGCATCCATGGAGTTTGGTTCCTACAAGGACTCAGGAAGCATCCGCATTTTATAAAGCGCCTCTCTGTCCTGTGTTTCTGGAGAACTTTAATGAATATCCCACCACTAAAGAAGCTAAAAGCCTGTGTCATGCGTTTAGGTCCTTCTTCTGCTACTTAATGTCTAGAGAATTCTATTCAGTGCACAACCACTTGGAATTATCTTATGTAAAATGATACTAAATGTGATCTTTCTGTCAGTGAAGCTATTGTATTCAGTTGGAACTGGAACTCTAGAGTTCAGGCTGACTCTCAGGCACACCCTGCAGAAATCTAAGGGCAAAATGCCTCCCTAATCTCCCACCTCTCGGTAGTCCTGGCTCACAGTATAGAGCACACAGCAGACTGAACATTGGACAGAATGTCTTTTAAGGATGGAACCATATAGTTTTTAATCTTATATTTATCTTTATTTTCCCTGGGCTCTAGTGCTGGGCTTAGAGCCAGGAACCTAGAAGATTCCTGATAAAAGTTTAATGAATGAATCAATATTTGTTTAATTACATAGTCAGGACAGCAAAGATGAGAGGCAAATAAACACTCTAAATAATCAGTCTGCCAACAGAAATTCTGCAGATAGAAATATTTGTTGCTCTGGTGTGCAGAGAGAAGAGCTTGCCCCAGAAAGATGTCAGTAAAACCTCCTTTGTAGTATGTAAAACAAGGGAATGTATGTAGCCTACACCAAACTGTTTATAATGCAAAATCCAAAGAAGAAAACTGTTCTGTTTTTATAACAAGTATCCATTCTGGAAAGGAAAATAATTGCAAGAATGTATTTTATTATTTTTAGGGGTGTGTGTAAGTGTGTGAGTGTGTGCTTGTGAACACCTGAGCACACTTGCCTAGGGAGGGCAGAAGAGGGCCTCCTGAAGCTGAGCTCTCAGGCTGCTGTGAGTTGCCTATGGCTGTGCTGGGCACTGAACTAGGGTCCTCTGTAAGAGCAATATTGTATGTGCTCTTAACCACCAAGCCATCTCTCTACTCCCTAAAGGAAAAAATATTAAATGCTGTGCAACACAAATATTTTCTCTTTAAAAAATATAATATGTGCATATATGTATATATGTCACTCTGTTAAATTTGGAGTTGCTAGGTTATTTAATTAAATGTAATTTTTGCTCATCAAAGAAAGTCCTTTTCTTACCCACCTTTTTTGCTTTTGTTTTTTCTAGACAAGGTTTCTCTGTGTAGCTTTGTATCCCAGGCTGGCCTTGAACTCAGAGATCTGGCTGTCTCTGTCTTCTGAGTGCTGGGATTAAAGGTATGACAGCACTGCCCAGCCCTTTCTCTCTCTCCTTTTAAATATCATTATGTACCCTGAATGAATGTTCATGAAGGAGTACATTTGTGGCATAGAATTTGTAGTAACAAATTCACCTTTCCTTTTATTCTATAGTGGTTTAAACTTCTAGATCACATAGCTAGAAATCGAATTCCTCTAGGGACAGTCAGAGGAGAGAAGGGCAACTGTCCCCTCCCTGACACTCAGCACGTGAGGAGGAAGTGGACAGTGGGTGGCTGGCCTGTCTAGTGGTGGGTAGGTCCATTTGTGCTTGGCTTGCACTCAGCAAGGACTGAGTTCATGAGATATGAATGTACTTCATGATATGCCTCTCCTACAATAAATGTGTGATTGTATATCACATGTCAATTTTGTTTCCAGAAGCCTGCATCAAGGAGCAAATGAAAAGAGATCTGTCTCCCCCTCCACTGCTCAGAACCATGTCATCTTCTTTCTTTTTTAAAGGGTATTCTGTTAGGGGATGAACAGAATAATGAAAAAAAATACCCTGTAGCTCTTACTTTTAATGCTAAAAGATACAAAGGAGAAAAAGATCTGATCTGTCATTTTTTGCTCTAACAATCTTTATTATTTAAAGAATGAAAATGATAACTACTTTTAACAATAAAATGCAAGCAATACATGAATGTGTACATTTGAACTGTTTTCTCCCTCACCCAATTTGCTATCCTAGAAGATTCTTATTAGTGACTTCTTTAATATCTTTCCAAGGGGGAAAAAAAAGACATTTCATTTTATCTTTCTTTTTTTAAGAAGATTTATTTTTATGCCAGAGAGGGCATTAAAACCCTTTGAGCTGATGTTCGAGGCAGTTGTGAGCCATCCAAGAAGGACGAGCAGGTAGCACTCTTAACAGCTGAGCAACCCCTCCAGCCCCAGCTTACTTTGCTTTAAAGGTTGCACAGAAGCTGAGTTGCAATATAATAAGTTTCTTATGTACCTGGATATTATCCACTGGCTGTGGCTTCACTGTTCCCTTGGACAGCAGACAGAGATCTGGCTCCTTTTCTATAATGCACCCTAGTAATCAGTCAACTAGCAGTAACCGGGGGCTGGGCTACCACTTAATTGGTACAACACTGGCCTCCTGTGCTTGAGCCCTGGGTTCAATTCCCAGCGCCAAGTAAAACGGATGTGGAGGCAGGGTTCCAGAATTTCAGAGCCATCCTTAGCTTCAATGTGAATTCCAGGCCAGCCTGAGTGAAAGAAACAGTTTCTCAGTAAATAAATACACGATGAATAGTTTCTAATATAGTTATAGCTATTTAACCTGTTCTGTGCCAGCAGGCCGCAGGCCTTTGAGATTTTTTTTCTATTCTAATAAATTCCCTTCATCAAATAGTTTTCTACTATACCTTGCCGTTATCAACAACCAGGGCTGGTGCACACAGAGGCAGAAGCAGTCAGTACCCTGCACACAGTGGGCGCCATTCAGTATAGGTCTCATCACTTTGAGTACTTATTACAAATACTTTATGGTAGGTGGACATAAAATCTTTTATCGAAGGGTTCCTTTTCCTAGTTTGCCCAAAGTACTATGGCCTTGGGTAGATAACTCTAAGAACCTCTGGTCAAAGGGCACTCACGTGTGGACTTTGACAGCCGTTGCCCACGTTCCCTGCTAAAAGCTTGCATTAGTAGTCTTCAATTTGGATCAGGGTAGTACTTCATTCTAAAATCTAAATCTTAAGTTGTTTTATATCACAATCAAGTGTCACTTCCCCACATTTATGAGAGAGAGAGAGAGAGAGAGAGAGAACAAAAGAAACAACCAACAGCCAAGGCCCCAAATGGGGGGGGAGCAGAGTTAGCAACAGTGATTTATTTACACATTGCTGCTCTCCTGTCCTTCCTGGAGAGGACTGAAAATGAATCCCTGGAAAGAGTGTGGATCATCAACCAACAAAGGGTGCTGCTCTTTGTCCCAGGGCACTTAGGATCCATGCTGTGAACACACATGCCTTTTTTGTTTTTTCAGGAGATCTTAATTAACCAATACTGGGAGAAGATCTGCAATGCTGTGGTGGCATTATGGGGTTAAATATGGCATGCTCATAGACATCTGTCGTGGGGTACATAAAGAATGCTGTCCTGTTGGCATCTTCATCTCTTACAGAAGGGTCCACTATCTCAGTATGAGGGTGAATGGGCAGGGACAACAGCACACCTTGTAAAGCACTCTGGACACCGGCTAATTGCTCTCTTGGTCAAATGGTGTCTGACCTTGCTCTCCTGTCACATGATACCTATGTTTGTGCCCCTGTGTGGAACTTTATTGGTCCAACCATTTGAATGTGACATTGAAAGGAACAGTCCTAGGTAAAAGGTTATTCTAAGGAGGACATGAGGGCTGGGGACGTGGTTTGGAGGGAGAATGCCTACCTGGCATGCCATGGGGCTGGATTCAATCCCCAGTACTGATAATAATAATAATAATAATAATAATAATAATAATAATAATAATAATAAACATTTTTAAAGCCAGATGTGGTGCTGCAGACTTGTAACCCTACTGCTTGGAAGATAGAAGCAGGATGACCAGGATGTCATTTGCAGTTGCTACACCACTGAGAACAGCCTTGGGGACATGAGACCCTGTCTCCAAAACCAGGCATGTGAAAAAATGGCTCAGTGGGTAAAAGTGGTTCACTTGCCACGTGAGATGATTTAAATCTGATTCCTGATGAAGGTGAGGACTGACTCCATGTCTTCTGACCCTACACATGCCCCCAGTAAACAAGTAAGAATGTATCTTTAAATTTAAAACCAAAAAGGACATGTTAAGCACTGTTCAAAATAGACTTAATGGAGAAACAAGGAAGGAGACAGAGAAGGCCAGGTGGGGGGGGGCTGTGAGAAAGACTCTGCCCTTAGCAGTGACCAGCTGGTTGAGGCAGGAGAGAATGCTGAGCCCCAGGCTCCTAGCCCCATTAACTAACTTTGAGTCTTCGGGGGAGGCCACTACTCACCCTGCCTCTACTTCCTACTTGTCACCCGGGGAAGAGCATGGCCCCATCTGGAAGGTCAAAATCACCTGGTAAGAGCACTTTGGGCTGCTAAAGGCAGAGGAGAAGCTGCACACAGAAAGCCTTATCTTTTCTGTTGGCCTTGTTGATCTGTTTTCTGTTGACCCACAGAAAAGTCCAGCAGCTTTCAGCCAGCTCAAGTAGCAAGAAAAACACACCATGGGAATCTTCCGAGTGTGCACAGCCACGTGCCCTGTATTGTATCTCCAGCGATTAGCAGGGGGCAGAGTGTCCACACAAGGCCCCATTGTGCATCTCTCTAATCTGCCCAGTGTTTCATCTTCAAGGATGAAATACAGCTCACTGTGGATTGAGTTTTCTTAAGGGCTAGCAGTGTTCCTAGAGTTGGCTATACTCACCATTCATCAGGATGAGCACAGAGGGAAAAGCCAGGCAGCTCAGGCTCCTCATTGCATAGCTCAGGTAAGAGTACTCTCATCAGTTTCTGGATCCCATCTGTTCTGTTCAGTTTGTGGTACAACACGGTCTGTTGATCTGTAGGGGTTTAACCAGAAGGACTAAAAAATGACTATGTAAGTTCATGATTACTTCTGGGAAATAGGAATACTGGAGATGCTGTGAAAGTGATCAACTAGAACTCCCCCCTCCTTCCCTCCCTTCCTCCCTTCTTTCTCTCCTACCCTCTCTGCTAGTACTGGGGATCGAACTTAGGGCTTCCTACATGTCAGGTAAGTACACTTGAGCTACAACCCCAGCGCTGTCCTTTTAACCCTGTCATTTACATGTATTATATTCTGCCTTCCATCCTGGGCCTCGTGTTCCTCTGGGATGTCCTTCTCTCCCATGCCACCTCCTCTAGCACAGGAACAGTCTGTCCCTTTTCAGCAAAGACCATCTCAACGAGGCAGCAGAGTCCACATCTAAGGGGACTCTGGCCATGGGCCCTGTGGGGATGGTGCACACAGTGGGGGCTTTGTTCACCTGGATGTGCTCAGTGAGCAAAGACTCTCTAGGAGCTGGGCATGATACATTCCAGGCCAGTGTGTGCTTTATAGCAAGACCCTGGTGGGGGGGGGGAGAGAGGAGAAGAGGAGAGAGAAGAGAGAGAGATCTATAGAAAGCCTGTGGGACCACTGTCCCTCTACATCTTTAAACAGTGACCTAGTTCTCCTGGGGTGCTGGGTTCTGTGCCAGCCCTGCTGTCTGGCCTGGTGAACCTGTCCAGGGTATTGTGATGACAAGTGACACACTGCTTCTGCAAAGCAACCACTCTTGGGCATTTGGTGGCCTGCTGGACATGAGTACTTTAGTGGCCTGGGCAGTTCCCAGTGTCCTTAAGGGAAGGGGTTTTCTGGATCCAAGGAGATGTCAGTGGAAGGCCTGGGAGTAGTTAACAATGTCTGTCAAGCAATAAAGGCAGGAAAAGAGAGGGACAGCAGTGGGACAAGGACACAGCAGACAGCAGCTTCCAGTTCTGTTTGCAGAACTCTATCTGCAGGAGACAGGGCCATGAAAGACTCCTGGGTTGGTGTGCTTGAAGCTGAGAATGAGCCCGGAACATCTTTCTGTGACCGGCATTTTACTCCAGGGTGGAAGCAATGGCCATCACTTTCTTCCCAAAGCACATGTATGCAGGACAGTTCCACGTTCGAGAGGACCCTCCCAAGGGCATTAGATTGCTGCAGGTGGGCTGGGCAGTGTGGAGACTAACCTTGGTTAGATACTTGTCTGGCTGATAATCATTGGGACTCCAGGTTGGGCTTTCCCCCCTCTTTCTGGTCAGTCCGGATGCATGTGGCCTTCCTTTACAGAAGATTTTGTCCTTTGCCTCTCATGGTTCTTAGTCAGCAACTTCTGTGTCAATTTGCTTTGTGATTGACACCCCACCTTCAGTCCCTTCCCGTTGGGTTTCCAGGAGGGCAGAGTGAGTATTGGTTTTACCTGTTGAACAACCTGGTATTAGAAGTAGGATCAGCTGGGCAGTGGTGGCACACACCTTTGATCCCAGCACTGGGGAGGCAGAGGCAGGCAGATCTCTGTGAGTTCAAGGCCAGCCTGGTCTACAGAGTGAGTGCCAGGACAGGCTTCAAAGCTACACAGAGAAACCCTGTGTCTCAAGAAGAAGAAGGAGAAGGAGAAGAAGGAGAAGAAGAAGAGGAGGAGGAGAAGATGAAGAAAAGTAGGATCAGATAAACATTTGATAAATGAAGTGTGAATAATTGAGAAGCCAAGCAAGAGCTTTGCCCCTGAGCTCCACCTCAGCCCCTTCCCTCTCTTTAGGAGTGAAAGTCTTTGACAAGGCTTGACCTATCATTTCCTGAAGTAAGATGAGAGGCAGGAAACTCCAGTCCCTCCTTTTAGACAGGTTTCTGATTGGACCCAGCACACTCAGGAAGAAAGCTACCCTAATGCCAAACTAAAGAGAAGCCTTTTTGACAGGTCCTTTGTCTCCCGGTTCCACAGGTCCAAATGGAAAGTGAACTGTCTACTGGTTTGATTTACTTTTTTCATCAGTAACTTGGGAGAAATAATTACTTTTGGTGGCTGGTTTTTCTAGTGGTGTCAGCTCCTGCAGATCTCTGACAAATGTCAGAAAATGTCAATGGAGAATAACAAATAGAGCTATCAAATAGTAAAATTAAATAATTATAGTGTGTCATTTTTTTAAGGACAGCATGTTAGCCAAATATCAAGATGTGACAATCAAATTATTAGACATTTTTCTAATTCCCAGAATCTTACAATGTTGTAAGGCTACGGGAGAAGAGTCTTGGATTCTCTTGGACACTGTGTCTTGATAAAGAGTTTCTACAAGTTGGCACACACTGTGCTGGGAACACTGAGTCCCAGTCCCACCCATGCCCTTGTGACCACTGTGTAGGTGCCAGGGTGAGACCACTGCTTCCAGGGATCACTGCTTGTTTCAGCCCGGATTTCCCTGGTGACTTTAAACAGACAATGAAGCAGTGCAGGTTAGTTTTCCGTTTGGCAAGTTCAGGTCTTCCAAATTAGCTTTAGTCTTTCACTGAAATCTGCAAGATTAGGAATAGAGAGAGGACATTATACTCTGTCAAATGTCTTTAAAAAGAAGGGCTTATTAATAAGGTACCAGCTGGGGCTGGGGGCGTGGCTCAGTGGTAGAAGGCTTGCTAATCACAGGCAAAGACACTGCTCCTCTGTGTCTCTGTACACACATGGGGTGTAACTTTCACTTCTGGTCTGCAATCTCTTCAATGGGTCCCTCTGTCCCTGGAATAGCCCTGTCCAGTTTGGGGTCATTTGTAGCACTCAATGTTTAAGTATCCGTATGATGCCTTTAAAAACCTATTCCTACTCTTGCAGATTTCAATGAAAGAGTAAAGCTAATTTGGAAGACCTGAACTTACAAATCCACAGACATTCCCATTTCATGCAGACATGCCTTTGTTCCTGAGATTTGCTTCCTAGGTTCAGGAAAAGCTGGAATGCCTCACTCCGCTCCCCAGATACTCCCCTGTGCCACCCTCATGTCCCTTCACATCTTCCTGCCATATTTCTATCCTTGCCCTATTGAAATTGCATCTCAAAGGTCAACCATGGTATTCTCAAAGCCCAGTCCTAAGAGGGTTTTGTTTTATCTTCATTTTTTTCTCTAATGGTCCTATATCAGTTTCTCTCCCCATCCTCTGGTGTGCTTATGTGGTTTATATTTTTTATCCCTCTATCACCTAATTGGACTTTCCAAACTGGGCCTTTGCACAGCAGCAACCTGGCTGCCTGTAGTGGAGCTCACTCTGCCACTATCTGTATGAAAATGAGGACAATACGTGTATTGTCTCCTGGGTCCCGTGTCAGAATTAAATGGAATAATTAACGTAGTATTTACATTAAAGCTTAGTGTGAGGAAGTATTCATGAATGTTACCTGTTAGCATAACAGGCTCTCAAATCTGTGAAAACAGACTGCTTTTTCTCTTATCCCTGCCCCTTCAAGGTCATTTTGCTCTCCTCATCCCACACAGAGCCAGTCAGCAAATATTTGCATCAGTTTATTGATGCAAAGATTCACGCACGTGGTGACAGAGTTCAGGGAAAGAGAGGCGACTCCTGTTGGGAGGCTCTAGAAGACTGGAGTAGCAGTAGAAGCCTCGTTCAGTTTTTCAACTAATAAATGATTTAAGTTGTTGAGTATTTTAATCACTCCTTTCCGGACATATGGCGTTTATTGAGTAAGCAAGAGGCGGTATTAGTAGCTAAAATTGTTAGTGCCACAGTCAGTTACAAGGAGGCTGCTTGGCGTAGGGACAGCAACACCCAGATGAAATGCTTCTGTAACTGGATTATGTGGAGAGAAGCGGCCAGAATCCTGGAAGCCTTGATTGGAAGAATGGCACCATCTACTGGCGACACGGGGAAATGACGCCGGGCGGTGCGTGTGTTTTTTGAGGGTAAAAGTCCTCAGAATTGCGATTCTTTCTACACAAAGTGTGGGTGGGACTGGACAGGAGGAATTAATAACGGGCAGGCACAGCAAGCAGCAGGTAGGAGATACTGCGTCAATGTGGAGGTGCAGAGGGTGCAGTACCTTGGGTGGGCGAGGGACAACTTTGTGGGTGTCATTGGAGGACAGTCTGGTCCTTTTCCTGTCCGCCCCCCTTCCCGCCCCTCCTCCATCCTTACCACCTATTACTCACAGATTCCCTCTCCTCTTGGTCTCACTTTTCTATTCTCTGTTGGCTCCAGCTCCAAATTCCCAGACGATCCTTCTTCAACTGGTTCTTTTTTTTTTTTTTTTTGTATGGAAGGAAACCAACCAGTCCAGAACAGCTGAAACAGAGTGCCTCCTGAGGGGGTCCCAGACCAGCCCCCAACCCCACAACAGCAAGTCCTCACGTGACAGCCTCTCCAGGAACCAGGTAAGGTGATTGTAGGCGACTCAACCCTGACTGAGCAGAAGTGCAGGCGCCCTGATTCCCACATCCATCCTGGAATATGCTCTGGCCACTGACGCGGGAGGGAATTGAATCCCAAGAATGTTGCTATCTGGGAATGTTTTCTTTGGAAGATGGAAGTGGACCATAATAGACCCACGAGCCATTTATTATTTTTTCTATTAATAAACTATACAAATCAGTCAATAGATGGGTTATGGGTTGTCGTATTTTAGCAGAGAGTTTTAGTGTAGGAAGGCCTGAGGAAAACTACGGATGCTTCAGACTAAAGTGTCTTCACACTAGGTCAGCACATAGGGAGTTAGCTGTCTAGGAGTCTACGGGTTCAGATGGTAATTTAATTGTAATTTAAAAACTTAGTGCTGGGTGGGGGAGGGGGAGAAAGACGTAATGGGTGGAAGGGGGCTTTTTATTAGGGGAAAGGGAATGGGAAAGGGGGGAAGGAAGGGGGAAGACTGGCCTCTGGGCACAGGAGTGGCAGAAGAGAAAGGGGTAGGCAGAGAGACAGGCACAGAAGTAGAGGGAAAGAAACAGACAGAGGGAGAGAGAAAGATGGGAAGTGGGCAGGCTCTTTTAAAAGGGAACATAGTGAATATGCACAGGTAGTGCTGCAGCTGAGGATGTATCCTGTCAGAACCCCAAGGGCCGGCCAGTACAGATGCCTGAATACTAACAGTAACTAAATGCAGACAGTGAGCCTGCTGGGGTGGCACATAGCTTTGACTCCAGTTCCTGAGAAAGGCTGGGGCAGAAGGATTGCAAGTTCAAGGGCAGTTTTGAAGTTAAAAAGCTAAAAATAAATTTTTTTTTGAGAAAAAAGGAGGGGGGGTTCAGATTTTGAATTCCACTGCTTTTCGAGTTTGGATGAGTTAGTTTATATTATCCTAAACCCCAGGGTTGTTTTCTCTCTTAAAGGAAGACAATAAAGCTTGCCTGTCAAGAGAATGTGAAAATTAAATGAAATATAATAAGAATTCTTTTATTTGAGCTGGTGGGGCTGGATTTAGTAAATAAAGAAGTTAGAGACACATGAAATCTAATACCGCCAATATGTCACCTGAAGTACAGGCTTCCTACCAATCCAGGACATAGCCTTCTTTGAATATTAATCTACTAGCTGGCTTTTTTGAGTTGTTTTCTTACACAAACCACACATGCAATGTCATGTCATTTTTTAGCTTTTTTTTTTTAACTTTAGCAAGGATTTAAACTTTCAAAGTTACCTACAACATCACTTCAATTCAAAGTCACACAGATAGGCATGATTTTCCCTCACACTTTGTCTGTCTGCATACCTAACTACACAGCAATATTTTTACTGCTTCCCACGGTGAAGTCATCCTAGAACAGCCAGCATTGCTTTCAGAGAACGGCTTCCTCTCCTTGTACACTCAGACACTCTCAAGTGTTTGATCCCTTGCACGACAATAAATAATTAGGTGAACTAATTAGTTTCACGGTTTCAGTGACAGGTTACAGCTGTGAACTGCTTCTTGGGAAGCATGTTCCCACCATGGGACAAAAGTATCGAGTAGTGTCACACTGCAATGGGTGACAAAGTTCTCAAGGGCCCATAGAATCATGGTTAACCTTCAGCTTGAATTAAACAGTTGGATAAGTACTTCCTGCCCCACACTTAAAATGCTTAACCTAATGCCTCAGCCTCAGAAGTACCTCATCTACTGTCAGCACCTATTCATGTTATCACAGCTAATGAGTTCAGAGTTCAAAGGGTAGTTTGAAATCTAGCAGTTTCCCCCATTTTACAGATGATGTGACTTCAATACTGGATGGGTGTACATCATGAAGCTAATGTTTGAGTATCATGGATTTTATGTTTGTAAAGGTGTTAGAATACTGCTTGAAAGGCTTCTAGGACCCCTGATCTATGGCATTTCTACAGGACTAGGTAGAACCATGACATGTTGATGGGCTTGAGGGTAGTGAAAACCTTGAGTCTGGGCATGGTGTATATTGGAAACACATTCAGAGGTAGATGTGCATTAAGCAGTGTGTAAAGGGATAAAACAAGCTTGATTCAGACTCTTGTCTTCAGCTGGAGGGGTCTAGGCCTTCTCCTCCTCCTCAGCTCCCTAGCTTAGCTCTCACTAAGTTCAATGGTAAAGCCTACTTCTGGTAGGAAATGGCTGTTTCGAGATTCTGGGAAGAGCCAAGTGACCAGGACTCAGTCCCAAGTTCATCAGTAGCTTATTTACCATGTTCCTGTCAGACAAGTTGGGTTATGATTGGGTGGGGTGTAAAGGTCACAGCTCTTGGAAGCAAGCTGCTGATATTGAGGGTGTTGCTGGTGCTGGGGCTGTGAGACGTCTTTATGAGTTTGGTTTACTTATTTGTCTTTATTTTTTGAGTCAAGGTATTGTTCTAGAGCCTAGACCTTTCTGGCCTTTCTGCTTTTGCTGCCTGAAAGCTTCAAGGGTAAGTGGGCACCACCACACCCTGCTTATTTCTTCTCATTTGTTTTTATTTCATTTTGTTTTGAGACAGAGTCTCTCTCTCCATGTAGCCTGGGATGGTACCCTGAAGCTCACTAAGTAGTCCAGGCTAGCCTTGAACTTGTTGTCCTCCTGAATCTGCCTCCTGAATGTCTGGATTAAAGATGTTGTTTTGCTAAATTTTTTTATAATGGCATTCTGTCTGGACACAGTAGCTCACACCGTTAATCCCAGCACCAAGGAGACTGAGGCAGGGGTATCTCAAGTTTGAAGCTAGCTTGTACTACTTAGCTAGTTGAAGGTCAGCCTGAGCTATGTTGTGAGACTTGCTTTAAAAAAAATTTTTTTTTGGATGGTTGGGCTATCGGCCAGTGGTATAATACTTGTCCAACATGTACAAACTCCTACACTTGGTCTCCAGTACTTACAGGAAAAGAAAACATCCCAGAATCTAAGATCTCTGTATGTGAAGATCATGCTTTTTCACTGGGCTATACCTTCAAGCCTCAGACTGATTTTAATTTTATCTTGACAGTAATCTTAGTTCATTCCTGTTGCTAATAACAAAATACCAGAGACGGATAAGTAATAGAGTGATTTGGGCTCTCAGTTCTGGTCCAAAGTTAAAGGACACCATCAGTGGATGGTCTTCTTGCTGACAGAGTCCTGAAGGGTTATAGAAACATCTCCTGGTGAGAGATCACCCAACCAAGCTAGATCCTACAACAGTCATTTTTGTAATAGCACTAACCCATTGGTCCTTTAATCACACCAATAGCACCAACGGATTTACTAATGAGGGCAGAGCCTGAGTCTAGAAAGGCTAAACATAATTCAAACCATAGCATCTATGAACTTCAATGTGTTCCACAAACACATGAGGCAATTCTTTACTAGCTTCAAGTACCAACTTTCTTCTCTCTCAAAACATGGTCCAAGCTCTTCTGTGACTTCCTGGGTTTAATTGCTAGTTCAGAGATTCACATACACTAGCATTTGTTTAGCAATACCAAGAGTCTTGTACAGAAAAGTGTGACACCCAGACCCTTGGTCCTGCAATTCTGAAGTGGGCCTGGGGCCTGACAAGTCCTAGGGATGCTGGTGTAGAAGGCTCCCCTACTTGTGTTGGAAACACTTTCAAGTTTGCATTCAAGATTAAGATGGGCTCTGGAAGGCAGCCTTCCAGCTGACAAGAGATCTTTGCTTTGGTCTCCTGAGGGGACGCAGGGACATTGGAAAGGGCTTGCTAGAACAAGTGGCAGGCTAGAGAAGGAACCTGAGCGTGCCTCTCTGAGTGCAGCAGGTGCTGTATCTCCCAGGAGGAACCACTCAGCTGCTCAACTTTCCTTCACTTTGCCCTGCTTGTGACCATTCCACGACTTAGAATTTTAGTTCTGCCTATTAGGACCAGGCTTGCTGCTTGGCTTCTGAAGCTGGGGGAAGCTGCCTTGGCTGGCTAGCATCCTTGTGGTTCTGTTGTCTTGCAGAAAGAAACTGAGCATGAGACACAAGAGATAGTTTGTTTTCTTGCCCAGTGTGAGAGTAGCTCCACTCACGCTTTGTTTTGCCGTGGGACACAGATGCCAACTGTTCATGGCCTCCTTGCTGAGCAGGCCCCAGCCTGCCAGATTAGTGCCTTTTACAGTTACCAGTAACCTGTCATCGTCCAGTATCTGTTGACTGTGATGCAGAGTGTCTTACCCAAGCAGTAGCAGGTTCTAGTTAAACATAAAGTTGCCTGGAGGAAACACCAGAAGCAACCACACATTTCTTTTGTTGTTTTCTGCTTTGCCTCAGTATAGGTTTGTAAGTCCTTTTCTTGTAGACCAGGCTTGTCTTGAACTCACAGAGA
Source organism: Phodopus roborovskii (assembly GCF_943737965.1). Classification (NCBI taxonomy): domain Eukaryota; kingdom Metazoa; phylum Chordata; class Mammalia; order Rodentia; family Cricetidae; genus Phodopus; species Phodopus roborovskii. The sequence goes on from NW_026126550.1 coordinate 1,850,135, forward strand.
TCTGCCTGTCTCTGCCTCCCTAGTGGTGGAATTAAAGGTGTGTGCCATCATGGCCTGGCCCTTTTTAAATGTGTATACCCCAGGCTGGCCTCAAACTCGTGATCCTCCTGCTTTTGTGTCTCTGTTCTTTTGTTTCTAAAATCCCTTTTTAAGCTTTTGTTAAGTTTTAAGTGGAAGTTCTGACCAAGAAAGCATGCTCAAAAGCAAAAATGACAGGAAAAACAATCCCCACCTACCTTTGTGTTCAACCCAATCAACTGGCCCAATGTGCTGGAATCTGCTGGGTGGGAATGTGTTCTAGTTTTCTTTGGGCCCTTTAACTTCAGGAAACTCCTCAGCCCAGCCCTCCCCACTCCCACCCCCAACCCCCCCACCCCCGCCCTGGAAACCAAGGTCACCAGTAATTCTGGTTCAGTGATTGGCTGAGATTGTGTGGCCAACTTAACAAAGAGAAAAAGGGTTGATGCTGAGGCCACCTCCAGAAATGATGACAGCCTTGACCCAGGGCAGCCAGGGCCCTGGGTTTTAAAAATGATTCTGACACATCCAGGGGTGAGAGCTACTGCAAACATTCGCCTGCCTTTTCTCTTGTTAGGACTGCAGAATGTTCCAAAGCTAATGGTCACTAAAGAGGGACTGTCCCTCACACCGTATTCAGAAAAGTGGCTCAGAGCACATGGCTGAAGCTGAGCCTGGTGGTGCATAGTTGTGATTCCTGCACTCAGAGGCAGAGACAAAAAGATTGCTGCAAGTTTGAGGCCAGCCAGGGTTACACAATGAAACCTTACCTCAAAAGAACCAAACCAAACCAACGCCCACATCCGATGACCTAAATGTAAGAATGAAAACTACCCAACACTTGGATTGTAATAGTAAACGTTCATGACCTTGAATTTGGTGATATGTTCAAAAGTTTGCTACTTCCTCAAAAGAATTAAACATAAAATTATCTTCCGATCTAATAATTCCACTCTGGGTATATGCCCTAGAGTGGTGAATGTATATACACAAACAATTATTTGTACACAAATATTTATAGCAACATTTTTTTTGTCCATAGTCAAGAAGAAACAAAGCAATTGCCACCAAGAGATGAATGAATAAATAAATAAATAGTAGTATCTCCATGTAATGGAATGTTATTTAACCACAAAAAAAAAAGGAATGAAGTGCTCATATATATATTATAATATGAATGGGCCTTTTTAAAAGGTAAAATGATTTCATACTATGTAAACAAATGGGTAAAGCCACTGAGATGGAAAGCAGATTCATGGCTACGAGGGGCTGGGGCAAGAGGGGCTGGAGTAGGGCAATGATTGTTTAATGGGTACAGGGCTTTTAGTGGGGGCAGTGTTGTTAAAGCTAGTGAACCACCTCTTACATGGATTCAGTTTAACTTAAGGAATTTAACTGTGTACTGTTATCTGTAAACATGATAAAAAGCATAGGCCTTTTGGCCCTTTACCCTTGTCTTTGTCCACTCCCATATTCTTTTAATAATTGTTTTGAATATGTTGAATCTTATTGCAACCCAGCATGCTACACATTTCTGTCTCCCAGCTTACCTGTGTGCTGCAGGAGACCTCTGCCAGCAATTCCCGCCCTCGGTTTTCTCTCAATAGCTATTACTGTGCCCTTTAACTGACACCCTCACTGCTAAATTTGTGGTCCCTCACCCACAGAGTTCACGTATGCTGTGGATTGGATATGAAATGCCATCAGAAGGCTCACATGTTGAAAACCTGGTCCTCACAGGCAACAATGCTCAGAGGTGGGGCTTTGGGGAACTGATTCCACTAGGAGGACTCTGAGCCCATCCATGAGTTAACAGATCGATGCCTTCGTCAACTGATGGATAACAAAACTCCAGAGGTCAGGCCTAATTGAAGGGAAGACATCACCCGAGTTACACCCATGGTTACTATAGCATATCCCCAGCCTCTCCCCCTCTTTCTCTTTGTTTCCTGGCTACTGTGAAGTAAACAGCCTGTTCTACCATTACTCCCCTGCCATGATATCCTATCCTGCTTTGCTCCCGGTCCATGCATGGAAAATACTGACAGTGTAAGCCAAAACCACCTTTCGCTCTTTAATACCATAATCTCAGGTATTTGATCATAATAACGGGAAGCTGACTGACACTGTCTCTTGGACAGAAATCGGGATCTGGAGCTCCTGCCCAGACCCACTGAGCTAGAACCTGTACCTGATAATTATACAAGCCTGGTGTTGTTTGATTTCTGGTAGCAGCCACACACACACAAAAGGTTTGTTGGAAAGAAGTAGTTTTGTATTTTGCTAATGGAGCTAATGGAACCTTCCCGAGTTGGTTTGCTCTGCTGTTGTTGCTAATTCCTTCACAGACAGCAGAACACTGTTTCAAAGCATTCATCACAGAACAGAAACCAGCAGCTCTCCCAGAACCTTCAAGGCTTCTGGTGTCAAATTGGGACTACTGAGGCATGGGGCCTTGTGTAGACTGAGGAACTACCTGTTTTCCATCCTGTCCTCCTCTCAATGAAAGACAATATTGTGGGATGACTCCAACCATTGAGATACCCAGCCCCAAGGACAAGTAATTACTGGATTCTCAGTTTCTTAGGTATGTAGGTTTTTTTTGTTTTTGGGTTTTTTTTTTTTTGAGACAGGGTTTCTCTGTAGCTTTGGAGCCTGTTTTGGAACTCACTTTGTAGACCAGACTGATCTCAAACTCACAGAGGTCCTCCTGCCTCTGCCTTACAAGTGCTGAGATTAAAGACATGCACTATGGATGTTATTTAGCTGTTACTATTCTAAAGCTGACTTTAATAACTACACACACACATCTTTTCTGTTGCTGTGACAGAGCACCATGACCAAGGCAACTTATAAAAGAAAACACTTAATTTGTCATCTAGGGCTGCAGAGGGTTGGAGCCCACAATCATCAGGGCAAGTTGCATGGCAGCAGGTAGGCATGGCATGGTAATGGGGCAGTAGCTGAGACTTTATATGCTGAAATAACAACCATAGGGCAGAGAGAGGCACACTGGGATGGCATGAGATTTTTAAAAACTCAAAGCCGGCTCCCCTCACCCCCAGTGACACACCTCCAAGGCCACACCTAATTCTTTCCAAACAGTTCCACTAACTGGGGACCAAACATGCAAAATAGATGACCTATGGGGGCCATTCTCATTCAAAGCACCATCACCACTCGTGTGTGTGTGTGTGTGTGTGTGTGTGTGTGTGTGTGTGTGTGTGTGTGGTGTTCATATGCATCTTCTTTCCCCTAGAGGGCCCTGACTAAAACAAATTGTGATACTGGAAATGGGGCTGGAGAGACCGAATTATAAATGTGTGTTCTGGTGGTCTCACTGGTGGTCAGGAATTCTCTAGTGGGCCTAGAGAATTGGTACAACTGACTGGCTGGCTGGAGCCTATGGTCACTAAAGACTCCTCAGACAGTATGGGGAGCATTGAAAGTTAATGTGTGCATAAATTAAAGACCTTATAAACTGCATCTAACCAATCCTGATTCACCTCTTGTACGGCATGTGGAATGTGGTGACTCTGTAAATGAATATTTCTGGAAAAATAAGGAAGACAACAATGGTGGTTATTTTAGCATATTTGGAGAAATTTGTAAAAGGAAACAAACTGAGCTGAGTGGTAAAAATTGACCTGCTCCAAATGACCATCAACAACCTACAGGTTTCTACATGTGCCCTAAAAGAGAAGCTTTTCTCCTGCAGCTACAGGGCTCGAGTTACAGAACCTAACCAAGTTCTCAGTGTATATTAGCTGAGAACCTGGTGGTTGCTCTGTCCTTGAGGCTGGACGCTTCAACTGTCAGAGTTTCACTATTGCTGCCTTTCACGGAGGAGGAGGGGGTCCACAAATGGCAGTCACTCAGTCTATGAGGCAGGATGTCTTCCGAAGTCTTGATCTGGTGCCGCTGGTCCCTAGTCCAGGAAGTCTGGGAATGCTGCCTACTGTCAGTGTAAGAGTCAGCAGCAGCAGCAACAGTACAAATTAATTCCTTCCAAGCTGAAAGGCCAGGAGCACAAAAAGCAAGATTATCCTAATTTTTTTTTCTGGTTTGTTTGTTTTATTTTGTTTTTTGTTTTCCAAGACAGGGTTTCTTTGTGTAACAATCCTGGCTGTCCTGAAACTCACTGAGATCTGCCTGCCTCTGCCTCCCAAGTGTTGGGATTAAAGGCCTGCTCCAACACTGCCCGACTTCTTACATTCTTCTTAATCTGGATTGCTACCAGAAGGGGTCATCTGTAATCAGGGCAGGCCTTCCCATTCCAGTCAAGGCAATTGGGAACTCTCTTCAGGCGAGGCTTCCTCCTCAGGGGCTTCTAATTTGTGGCATGTTGACACTAAAACCAATCATACTACCTGGCATACATGAAGCCCTGTGTTCCGTCCCCAACACCAGATGAACCAGGCATGGTAGCTTGCACCTATAATGCCAGCTCTCAGGAGGTAGAGGCAGGGAGATCAGAAGATCAAGGTTGTCATCCTCTCCAAAGCTGGTCTAAAGTCACCACAGGCTCCATGAGACTGGGTCTCCTAAAAAAAAAAAAGTACCATCATTTTCTTGGTGGGAGGGTCTGGGGGAATCTTTAAGAAACACAAAATTTCAACCACCTCTTACTTTAACTCTTGAGGTTTCTGTGGGTGGGGGATCAAGAATCTGAATTGTATTTCTTGAGTAACTGTGATACAATGAGCCTATAGGGTAGAGGAATGGGGGCCCGAGGATTGATCCCCAGAATCCTTAAGGATCTGTCTTGAAAGCTTCTGACCCTGTCCTGTGAATCCTAGCTCATCACCAAGGTGAAGACTACCACTGTCTTTGTGTTCTTTCCACAACAGGGCTCACTCCACACAGCAAGGGTCAGCAAGACTGACCCTTCAAGTGAGTGTTTGTGGCTGACATGCTGATTTTGTTCTCCCTTTCTTTTTAGTTTCATGGAACAAACACAGAGACTCCTGAGCCAGCCCCCTCCCATCCCTACTTCCCAGGCCAAGAAGAAAAGGATATTGGTGCGATCTTTCTTTTCCAAGGTCAGACACAAATGCCCCTTCCTGGTTACCACTGTATAAGATGTCTACCCACTTGCTCTGTGGGTATAATTGGCTTTGCTGGCTGGGGTTCCTTCTAGAAGCCATGTAGACAAGAATGGAGGATAAGATGAGAGGGGTTCAGCTTGCTGCTAACTCAAAACTTAAAAAAAAAAAAAAAAGTGAACTGCAATAAATACTCAGAAATAGCAAGGATGCTGGAAAGTTACAATGTCTTCTCCCCAGTGCTGAGCACACAGCCTGATCTGGACCCTGCATTCATTCCTGCTTCCTAAGGATGGGGTAGCTTTTGTCCTTGATTTTCTCTCTCTCTCTCTCTCTCTCTCTCTCTCTCTCTCTCTCTCTCTCTCTCTCTCTGGCCATTCCACTATGAATTCAGGTGTTCTCCCATCATGATGCATGTGTGGAGGTCAGGGGGCAATCTTGGATGTCTGCCTCACCTTCCACCTCTTTTGAGCAAGGGCTATCTTCTTTTTACCATATAGCAGCCACCTCATACACCTGGAGATTCTCCATCTCCCATCTTACCAAGGTAAACTGGGGTTATAGACAAGTGCTATTGTGCCTGGCTTTACATGGGGCTCAATCTCAGATCTTTATGCTGGCATGGCAAGGGTCTTACCCATCATCTCTCTGGTCCCTCACTGGGCTCTTTCATTATCTGGGGGCTGATTCTAACGTGGGCCACCATGTTCTGTGTCCTGAAGAACACTAGTGCCTTCTTGTCATTGGAGCTCATCCGCTCACTAGGGAGGCGGCTCATCTGATCACGAGAAAGGTGGCCTCCATCTTTTCTATATCTTATTTTACAGTTACTTAGTATTTAGATTTAGAAGTATAGGATTTTGTATAGAAGTGCAGTGTTTTCCCATTGTGTTGTTTGCTGCTTCTCTTCCTCCTTCTTTGCTCAGATACATGAACTCAGAAGTTGGGACTCAAATGTTCTGAAATGTTTACAGATGTGCAATTGGTATTTGTTGAGATATTGCCAATTGAGTCACATGCTAGTGAGGGGCTGAGGACAGTGACTACTGAGAAAGGTCTGTCGGGACTCATTGTATATAGCTGGATGGAGATGCAGGGACATCAGTCTGACTGTAGAGGTATCAAGACAGAACTGGAAGAGAGGAATTGGATAAAGCAGGTATCGTACAAACATGCCATTCATTTTATTTAGCTAAAAGTACATCAGAAGGGTGAGGAGGGGCTGGAGGAGGAAGAGGACCAGGGAACTTTTCAGAGAGGAAAAGTAACAGCACAGCATACACTGTAAAAAGGACCTGTGTCTCATGGACAACTCTTTTTCCCTCAGCCGTTGTCATACAGTTCACCATTGTGTGTTTCTCTCCAGAACTCCCAACCCCACCTCAACACCAGCCCTGTCTTATTTTCTCCACCAACACCTCCATTCTGTAGACAAATGTATTTGTCAACAAAAGAAAATCATCTTTAAAGGTTGGGGTGTAGCTTAGTGGTGAGGTGAGAGCTTAGTTCATGCAAAACCCTGCTCTAATTCCCATTCACACACACACACACACACACACACACACACACACACACACACACAGAGAGAGAGAGAGAGAGAGAGAGAGAGAGAGAGAGAGAGAAATTCAAAAGGGCTCAACTCTATTCAAATTTCTCTTTCCTTCTATACTATGATAACTAAACATTCTCTCCCCCACCCCCGTGTGTGTGTGCGCACAATGCCAGATGCCATTATCAGATGTTTTCTTCATTGTACTCCACTCTTGCTGGCTTTGACTCACTGATTTGGCTGGCTGCCTGGCCAGTGAACTTCAGAGTTCTTTCTTTGTCTGTCTTCCCAGTGCTGAGATTCTAGGTACATATTGAGGCACCCAAAATCTTATGTGGGTGCTGGGACCTTCATGTTTGTAGAGCAAGTACTTTACCAACCAAGCCATCTTCCCAGCCTCTGAATTAACACACTTTTGACCCACTACCCAGGTCTCTTGGAAACTGAGGTTTCTGAAGCCGGATCCTTTGGAGAATGTGCTTTTCATCTTGGCAGAAAGAGCCCGGGATCCTAATGCTAAAAAGCGCCATCTGGCAATGAGAGGCCTGGGCACCGTGGCCAGTGAAGCCCCTGACAAGGTAGGGGGAGGTGAAGTTGAGACCGCCTTCCAGAGACTGGAAGCCCTCGGGACATGGAGTCCCCACAGCTGGGGCAGGTGTCCATGGAAAGCTAACACGGTAACAAGTCACACAGACCTAGCAGCAAACAGGGGTATCTGAGTTCAGGGGCCTGGGTATGGAGCTCAGGTTCTCGCAAGGCTGCAAGGCACGGCTGGCTAGACTGTGTCTTTCAAAAGCTAAGAGCACTTTTCCAAGAGTGCCTTTTTGTAGAACTGACTCTTTCAGTGGTAGGACTGAGGTCTCTTCCCTTAGCTGTCTACTGCCCCGCCCCCCCCCCTCCCGCCAGTGCCCAGGATCCACACTCTCAAAACATGATAACCTGTCTCTTCAAGGTGTCTCTCACTCCTGTCTGCTCTACAGGAGTCTTATGTAATGTAGCTTAGCAACCAGGAGAGACATCTGGTTACTTTTGTCACATCAGGCTAGAAGCAAGCCACCGGTTCTTTTTACATGGGAGAAGAACAGATTATATAAGGGTGTGACTCACTCAAAGTCATTGCAGGGAGGGGTGTGCGTGGCAGCTCGCCTCAGCTCTGTCAGCCTTGGGAAGTGAAGCTACTGCTGGACTGATGCAGGTTCATACCACCCTCCTTGAGAGATTAAATGGTTTTCTCATTTTTGTTTGTTTAGTGAGGGACCCTTTCACACCCTATCCTTAGCACCTGTCCACATCGATACCATTTTATGCCCTCTCCATTACGAAGGCACAGAGCCCTCTGAAGGGCCCTGGGACACTCTTGTCCACCCTGTGCTCTTGAAGTACCTCCCCAGCTCCATCGCCCAGACACCTCATTTCCGTTTGTCCTTTCTGTTCTGTACTCCTAAGATCTAGGAAGGCTCTTGGGCTGGGTTACGAGAGAGACATTTGTGCTTGGATAAGAGTTGGTGGCAGTCAGAAGAAAGTGTGTGTGTGTTTGTCTGTCTGTGTGTGTGTGTCATGTATATTATATATTTTATTACATGTGGACGATGTGAACAGAGAGAGAACCGCTTGTGAGGAGGAAGGGGAACAGCAAGAGGGGTGGCTAGGGGAGGATGGGAAGGGTAGTGGGGGATGAGTGTGAACGAACTACAATGATGTAGATGTTTAAAAGCCAGAATGAAACATTGTTTTGTTCTTTGTTTGTTTTACATTAACTAAAAATAGTAACTTAAAGAAAGTCAGGGCTTCTCAACCCCAGCTTGCGACTACTAGAAGATTAGGGATGGAGTTGCTTTTCAACTAGGTGTGTGTGTGTGTGTGTGTGTGTGTGTGTGTGTGTATGTGTTATCAGTGTGTTAGAATGTGTATGTGAGTGTGTGTGTGTGGTGACTGTATGTGTGAGTGTGTGTTAGGGTGAGAGTATGTTGTCAGTGTGCTAGAATGTGTGTGTGAGTGTCTATGTGGGGTGTATATGGGGTGGTGTGTGTGTGTGTGTGTGTGTGTGTGTGTGATACTAATGCTTTTCTAACCTTGATAGCAGGTGAGAAAGTACAAGAAAATTTTTCTTGACCTCCTGGTGCATGGACTATATGACCCTGTAAGTTCTGAAGTTATCCATGAGAGTGTGAAGACTCTGACCATCATGCTGGGCAAGATCCAGGGCCAAGGCCTGGGCTCCTTCTTCATAGATATCACCCTTCAGACCAGGACTTTACTGGATGATGTAAGTGAGAAGGGTAAGCACAAAATCTTGGGCTGTGCAATCATTTTGGGTTAGAAATGAGAATCCGGAGCCATGTGGTGGTGGTGCATGCCTTTAACCTCAGTAGAGGCATAGGCAAGCCAAGCAGAGGCACAGGCAGGCTGATCACTGTGAGTTTGAGGTTTGCCTGGTCTACATCGTGAGTTCCAGGACAGGTAGGAGGTAGAACTACATAAAGAGACCCATATCTCAAAAAAACAAAACAAAACAAAAAGACAAAAAAAAAAAAAAAGAAAAGAAAAAGAAAAAGAAAAAGAAAGAAAGAAAGGAAGGAAGGAAGAAAGAAAGAAAAAGAAATGAGAATCCTGGATAGTGTGTTTCTTAGGAACAAGGTCTACATTACTTGATAGTTTATGAATTTTATTGAGGGACTTAAGGGTGGAGGTTATAGAGAACATAAATGATATATAGTATCTCATATTCCCTCTTGAGGAGTTTTCATGTCAATAGGGGAGTGTATATGCCTACTAGTGATGATAACAGTGATGGTGATGATGCCAGTCTGTGCTCAGCACTCCCTTCTATGTAACAAGTTAACGTTTAGTGAGCCCTTCCTGTGTGTCACAGTGCCAGGCAATTGCCATGGATACTTATGCAATCCTTACAACAACCCTCTTTGGTGGGTGCTACAATGATCTTTATTATATAATGGGGAAATTGAGGCCCAGAAAGATGAGGACCTGCTCACAGTTCACAGAGCCAGGATGCATCCAGAAAGTGCGTCGTCTGCCTATAGCCCTGCTCTGTTAGCCACAAGATAAAATGTGCCAACCAAGCAGTGATCGGGTGCAACATATAGCCCATAACCAACTTGCAGGTGACAATCAGCCAGCACCTGTCAGACATGCCTCAGACCTTTATTTATCATAACCCAGAGCAACTTCCACCTGTCCCTCCCACCCAAATTCCTCCCTGGAGCCACACAGAGAAAAGGAGAGACACTGTGCTTGCAGAACTCAGAACTTAAATCAGAGCTGTTAGCACGCTTGTCTGTGCCCATCCATTCCCCACATGGACAGATGGGTAGCCCAGGCTGGCCTTGATCTCATGGCAATCCTTCTACCTCAGGTCCTGAGTGCTGTGATTATAGGCATGAACCACTACCCCTGCCTAGATGTTTGCTGTCCAGTGCAAACCTATTTTGTCTGAGGAGGGGTGGGGAGATGTCTACATTAACACCCTAGGATGTCAGCACAAATCTTGAAGACATACCCTTAAATCCTTCTGGTGTTACTTTTAAAACCCACTTTGAATGTCTTTTTTTTTTTTTTTTTTTTTTTTTTTTTTTTTTTGAGAATCCTTCTTAGCCATGTAGAAAAGAAAATCCTCACACAGCACTGCCTATTGGCAGAACCTATGTGAGAGTTACACTCTAAACATGGCCAGCTTCATGCTATGTTTGTCAAGATATGTATTCCCCCCCACACACACACTAGATGATTGTCACACTCTTGGGAGACAGGTACTTGGCGTATGTACTCCTGTATGTGGGTCTCAGGGGAGGGTTGACTTGTAGCAAGTTCTTACTAAATTTTATTTAAACATACTTACACACTGGACAGAGCAATAAACAGGATGCCACCCCAAGGCAATTTACATGAGTCACTTGTGCTAAAATCTAGTTTTGAATAGTTCACAAAATGATTGGTGCTGGCTCAGTCTTTGTGGCCCACTTCTGGATGCTTCTTTCCCTTAGGGGAGGCCCACCCCTTGTCATCTCTGGTTTCCCTGGAGCCTGCACAAGACCATGAAGCGTTGATATAAAGATCTGTATCAACAGGGTGGTGGTGGTGCACGCCTTTAATCCCAGCACTAAGGGAGGCAGAGGCAGGTGGATCTCTGTGAGTTTGAGCACAGCCTGATCTATAGAGAGAGTTCCAGGACAACTAGAACTACACATAGAAACCTTGTCTCAAAAACAAAACAAAGCAAAATAAAAAAAAACCCAAACCAAGCCAAATCAAAACAAATGAAACAAAAATCTGTGTACCAAAGTCAGGAGACTGGGTGCCCACATTGGTAGCCTATCTTGTGGTATGACCATGGACAAACCCTGCTATTCTCTGAGCCTTGATCTCCTTGCCTAAGAAGGCAGATGTGTAGAGCAAACAGTTTGTGTGGAGAGAGAGGCTGATAGGCTCCCAAGGAAGAGCTAACAGATGAGAGTAGAGGCAGGGAGAGCTGCGAGGGTGTTGGGGGAAGAAACAAGATCTCGTGGTCAGCAGAAGAAACTCAGACAGTAGGGAGAGGAGATATGGCTAAAATGATGGGAGGGAAAAAGAAGAAGAAAAGAAAGAGATGAGGAGGAGGGAGAGGGGGAAAGGGAGGGGCATTGGAAAGGGAGGGAAAGGAGATAAAGAACTGAGAAATGAAAGTAGGAAATCTTTAGATGACATCACGGAAACTACTCCCAGATTGAAAGGAAAATCAGTCTGCCACCACTGGTGATGGATGCCCACTTGTAATGTACAACTCAGAATGATGGTTGTGACCTGCTCTGATGGAGATCTGATGATGGTGATCCACCTTTGTTTGTATTTTGTTGATGAAAACCCACAGGAGAATGACAGTGTGCGGTACTGGGCCTTTGTTCTATTTGGGCAATTGGCTGCATTTGCTGGACAGAAATGGAAGAAATTTTTCACTCACCAGGTTAACCAGACACAGGATTCCCTCCTGACCCATTTACAGGACAAAAACCCTCAGGTTGCCAAGGTGAGGGAGCCATTCTTAGCTCACTTTGTGAAACCTCTGCTGTCCCTAGAGGGGTGGTGACAGCTTACTAAGCGGAAAAGCCAAGCCCAGAAGTTCTTGCCTGTTAGTATGGCCTATAGGGTATCTATGTAAAGCTGGGCAAAGGAGCCCCCAGGGTGCAGTCTCCCCCACTTCTTCTTTGACCTGTCTCTGCCCAATCCAACATCTACGGGTGCTAGCTAGATAGGTAAAGCTAGCCCCCAAAGGATGACTGGGGAGGTACAAAGAGTTCTACAAAAATCACTTTAGGGGAGGAGAGGAAGAGAGATGGGTGTAATTGTGTGTACGTGGAAGACTGTGCCCTCTCCAGGTGCCACAGACTGAGCCATTTCTTGAGCAGAAATCCTTTAAGTTTCAAGCTCAGAAATGACCTGTACATTACTTTCCCAGCCTTGGTGGCTCTGACCTTAGATTGGCTATAGTCTTTTGGGACTCCCTTCCCCGCCTGGAATTCTAGAATTCCCTCATAGCTTGGACAATTGGAGGGCAATGTTATTTTCCCTCAGGCTTGCAAAACGACCATTCGAGCCTGTGTTCCATACCTGAAACCCAGGAGTGAGCAGCGTTTCCAAAGTGAAGAAGATCAAAGGAACCCCAGGCTTTCCCAGCAGCTGGTGAGTGAGCCAGAGAGTGTTCTTCTGAAAGTCCCTCACCTTCAGGTACTTAATGCATGAGTGAGGCCAGTGTATCAGGAAGTTACCTTCTCCTACCTCCTGAAATAGCTCAGGCTAGTATTGCAATTGCAATGGATCCATAAGGCGATGTAAATGGCAAAATTCCCGAAAGATGATACTCAGTATTATCATTCTCTCAGTTCTAGTCATCTGCTGTGTCCACTCATGCCTTCTGTGTGGCAACCTCCTTCACAGGTACCTTTTCTAATTTCTTACAGAGCCATTATCATCCTGAGGTCCTGCTGTTCTTCTATGCTAATAAAATCCTCTAAGTCCGGAGCAGCAGAGAAAATGGCTCCATGTGAGTGCCCAGTTCCGGGCATCCTGTTCCTACTGCTGTCTCATTGGGTACCTCTTTGACTCTTCTCATGTGATTGCAACAGAAAAGAGGATGTCAGAGAGCAACTGAGTGGAAAGAAAGAAATCACCCTGGAAGTGCACCTGCACCAAAGTAAAATTCTACATCACCTTCACGGATCTCATTTCTTCCCTATACAAACAGATTTGCCGAGAGGTGTATATTTCCTTTTCTGGATTGTATGTGGGCACATATATGCACGTGATTGTGGAGGTCAGGAGACAACCTCAAATACTGTTCCTTAGGCATTGTCCATCTTTCCATTGAAACAGGGTCCTTTAACTGGCTGGGACTTGCAGATTAGGCTAGGCTTGATGGCTGGTAAGCCCCCCAGGATCTGTCTCCTCCACTGAGTACTGGGGTTATAACAACACTCCAGTGAACCCAGCTTTTGTTTAAAGTCTTCTCTCATGTATTAGAACACTCACATATTATATCTCAACTATAGTTTCCTCTCCATCCATTTCTCCCAGTCCCTCCCCCACTGCCTTTCTTCCCCAGATGCACTACTCCTCTCTTTTCCTTGAGAGACAGAGACAGAGATAGAGATACAGACAGAGACACATGAACACAGACAGGGAGGGAGGGAGAGAGAGAGAGAGAAAGCAGGCCTCTCAAGGATATCAACCATACATGGCTTAACAAATTGCAATAAGACTAGGTACAAACTCTTACATCAAGGCTGGATGAGGCAATCAAATCAGAGGAAAAGGGGTCCCAAGAGCCACAGAGGGTGAGGACACAAGAACACAGCCCACAGAATCAACTAAGCAGGGCTCACAGGGCCCACAGAGACTGAAGTGGCAGTCATGGACCCTGTTTGGGTCTGAGCTAGGTCCTCTGTACATATGCTATGGTTGTGTAGCTTGGTGATCTTGTGGGACTCTCAACAGTGGGAGAGGGGGGTGTGGGTGTCTCTGACTCTTTTCCCATGTTTTATTTATTTATTTTTATTTTTAATTGTGGGTTCTGGGGCTGCATTCAGACCCTTGCACTGATTTGTACCAGTTGAGCCATGGCCCCAGCTCAGTAGCTGGATGCTTCCTTAAAGACATTTAATGTTTAAACAGCCTTTCTCTGTTCCTGCCTGTCAGGTAATATGCCATTTCTAACATGTAACTTGTTAGGCTTGGGAGAATAATTTTATTTTCCCATAAACATTTTAGCAATGTATTTGTTTTTGATGGTTTGCTGTTTGCCTTTGACATCTTTTCTTGTCAAGATACCAAGAAGGTGTTTTGCAAAATGTCTTCAGTTTCTTATGATCTTCAAATGTCATTGTCTTTAAGATCATCTTTAAAAAAGAATGACAATGACAAGAAATATTGCCAAAAATCCACAGGGTGATGCTAACTTATAGAATAAAAACAGTAATGTTTACTGAGGGTGCTTACAGCGTCTTGGGTACTATGGTGGTTTGAATGAAACTATCCCTGTAGGCTCATATAGTTGAATGCTTGGTTCCCGGTTAGTGGAACTGTTTGGAAAGGATTGGAAGGTGTGCCTTTGTTGGAGGAGATGCCTCACTGAAGGTGGATTTTGAGATTTCAAAAGCCCATACCAGATCCAGTCAGTCTCTCTCTCTCTCTCTCTCTCTCTCTCTCTCTCTCTCTCTCTCTCTCTCTCTCTCTCTCTCCCCCTGCGGATCACAATGAGAAGCCCTCAGTTACGGATCCAGCACCATGTCTGTCTGCTTCTTGCCAGGATGATCATGGATTAACCCTCTAAAACTGTAAGCAAGCCCCCAATTAAGTGCTTCTTTTTATAAAGGTTGCCTTTGCTTTAGTGTCTCTTCAGAGCAACGGAATAGTAACTAAGATAGGCTCTAATGACTTGTTGAAAGTATCATCAATGCAACAACTGTATGCAATAGGTGCTATTATCTATTTATTGGGAGTGGGCACATGCCAGGTGTGGTGTGGTGTGGTGTGTGTGTGTGTGTGTGTGTGTGTGTGTGTGTGTGTGTGTAGGTCAGAGGACAACTTGAGGAAGTCAGTTTTCTCTTTCCATATTGTGGGTGCTAGGAATTGAACTCAGGTGATTAAACTTGGTAGAAATCACCTTTATGTGCTGAGCCATCTCCTGGCCCCAAGATAGGTGCTATTATGGTTTCTCATTTCATGGATGAGAAACAGAGGAAGTTAAGTAGCTTGTTAGAGATAAACAGTAGGACTAGACCTTAGATCCATGTGATCTGATTTCCGGAACTAAAGCTCAGTTATTTTCCATCAATCATTGGTGGGTGATTAGAACTGTGAAAAAACAAACAGAGGACACCCTCACCCACTTCTGCTCTTCGACTCAACCCAGATGACTCTTACTCTCGTCTGCACATACCAAGAATTTATGATCAGGGCTTATTTTTAAAGTTGTCCTGCTCCTGAAAGGCCAGCTCTCAGCAGGGCAGAGAGACTGGAGAGGAGGTGTGGACCAGGAAAGCTACTGGGACAAATGCACAGACACACATGGGAACTTTTATCTGAGGGCTGAAGCTTAATTCTTCATTTTATTTTTTTTTCAGCCAGTTGATCTTTTTACTCTGTTTTTCTTTTTTTTGTTTTGATTTTCACCCTGTTGTTTTTCTTTTAGTTTTTTTCTTCCCAGTTGCCCTCCTCCTACATCTTTCCTGATGCCATCCTTTTAACTCTTTCCTGATGTCTTCCTTCTGTTTCTTCCAAGATGTGTTTCTTTTACGTCTTTCCTTCTCCTTCTATATCTTATTTTTCTTATCCCTTTTATACCCCCTAATACAAAGATTCCTATGCAAGAAAAGATTACTTCACAACCACAAGTTACATGTTCTCCAAAAGCAAACTAAAGTCTTCACACAGAAACCACATGAAGGTAACAAGACACATACTTTTCTTAAAAGTCCACAAAGCAGTAATTCTTTTAGAATTGATTAGCAAAGCTTTCAACAGTTTTGTTTTGTTTTTGTAACAGTGGGCAGCTATTGCAGTTTTAGTGTAACAGTTTTCTATTCTAAGAAATAGAATTATAGGATTACTATTCTTAGAAGTTTCTCTAGAGAAACTTTAAACAAGTGGTCAGTTCACCCTTTGTTTTCCTTTACAGGCAATAGGGTCACTTAATTTCCTTTTACAATTTTGGTTTTTCAAGGTGCACATGGGCCTGTGGTTAATTCTGTAAGCTCTGTGACCAAGGGACTGGGCCTAACCTTTAGTGTAGGGACATACTTTTTCTCTTTAGTTTTTCTACAGGCAGGATTCATGGGTTTATAATGCACGAAACTCCCTTGTTTATATTTTTCATTCCCTGAAGATCTCATATCTAACAAAGGGGAAGGTGATTTCTAGCCCCCACCCCCCCTTTTTTTGCCTTTTTTGTGTCTCTTATTGGAAAGATTGGCAGAATAACCTAAACCATTTCCTAACCATCTTTACTAACTGTCATAACCACCTGTATCTGTTAGGCTAACTCAGAAAGTCCAATTAAATCACAGATCTAACCAATCATCATTGCTCTTACAAAACTGATCTTCATTATGATCTTCAAATTGCCCAGTGAGGAGTGGGATTTTCCCATGAAACCATCACACTATACTTGATGCAGCGGTGTCCTTTCACATAGTAATCATACCTTGCCAAATACAGCAGGAGCATGGCAGAGCAAGCAGGAGGAAGCACAGGGAAGCAAGGGTCACTCTGGAAACAGTCCTCCTGGGACTTTCCCTCTGCATGATGCACCCAGGGTAGCTTTGTTATCCTCTGAGCTGGATTCCACAAGCTCCTCTGATATGGTCACCAGCATTTGCCTATACATCAATCACAAATCTACATTTAATTATTTGAACCAAGTATACACTTTTATTAATCATTTATTGACTGATGTTTTGGTGACCCATCCTCACTATTATCACTCTTACAAAAAGTCACATCCAGGTGCAATAATGTGCATATGTCTAGTCCTGGTTATTTGAGAGAATGAAGTGGAAAGATCACCTAATGATATGAATTCAAGGCTGGCCTGGATAGCATGTTGTCTCCACATCAAAACAAGTGTTTTTAAAGACTGAATTGTTTAGTTCCTCCTTCCTCCTAACCAGTTTACTTCCCAGGCTTCTCTCACCACAGTTCTGTTGCCCTCAATGTCAACACTGTGTTCAGTTTGGGAACTGGAAAGATCAACAAGGATAGAGAACACAAGAGGTTATCAAAACACTGAGGGGTCTGAAGAGCCATTCTCAGAAGTAGGAGAGCAGTTTCTGTGCTGTCTCAAGAAATGTAGAGATGAGGGTATTTAGGAGTGTCCTGGAAGAGAAAGATTGCAGGCAGAGATGGCAGAAGTGATAGCAGGTGCCAAGAACCAGTAGAGCGTCCTCCTTCCAATCCTGTAGCTGGTGACAGCAGGAGCTGCAAGTGGTGACTTACACTGAACAGCGGGTGCCATGGAGCTGAGTCATGGGCTCTTTTCTTCCCCAGATACTGGATTGCTAAACTAGACTGCTAGATAGGTTTCGAAGCTGGTGCAGATCTGTTTAATGATCAACAAGTGGCACGAGAAACAACTGAATTCTGATGAGATTTAGAAATGGTGGCAATAGGGTATGGGCTTAGCTTGTGGGGTTGCACAATGTGGTTAATGTCTCTCAGCTGATATTTGATGTTGAGTTTCTATGGTAGCCCATTGTTAGTATAACCAATGAATTCCCCTCCTCATAGCCATGCCCTGTGCAGCATTCTGCTGTTGAATCTAGGTTCATACTGTGACATTCTTTATCCATCAGAATGTGGTAAACATGCCCATTTTAGAAGCCCTGACAGCTTACTCTTTTGCAGAAGGTCAGCCTCTACATAAGACAAATTAACCACACATCCCTGAGATCACCTTGGGGAAAGATGACCCAGCCCACAGCAATGTCTGAGACCCAGAACCAGGACCCAAGTTAGATGGTCCATTCACATCCCAGTTCTTTGAGCTCTCTTGACTGACACCACAGAAAGATAAGGGGCCATCTCCATCAGGCTCATGCATGTATTAGAACTGAGAACAAGGAATCAAATGGTGGATAGCCCCAGTCTTTTACATAGCAATAGAACCAAGAAAGTCTCCTTGCCATTCATTTAGTCAGTTCTGTTACTCTTGAATCAAGAGTGCTCAGACATAAATGATGATCAGGGAGGGGGAAAATCATCTGAAGCCATGGCTCTTAAGAGAGCCTAATTTTACAAAGAGAGCCCATTGTCACTCTCTTACAAGGGTTCTCCAGGTTATCTCAAATGCCCCCTACTTCACAAGATGCCTATGATGGTTTTTTTCACTGTCCACCTGATTGGATCACCTAGAATATTTCCAGAAAGGGCTAACTGAGAAAACCCGTTCCATGGACTGAAATCCCAGCTGGAGCAAAAATGGGGAGGGGGAAGGGAGAAGCCAGCTGGCTATCAGCATTTGTCTCTTTGTTTCCTGACTTCTGTGAGGTAAGCAGTCTCCCTTGCTATGCACTTATACCTCCATGGTGTCAGCCTCACTCAGTGGAAGTACCAAATGGAAGTATCCTCTCAGAATCCCTTGAAACTTTTCCTCTTTTAAGTTGTTTGTCTTGGGTATTTTGTCACAGCAGTGAGAAACAACTAATACAATGCCTAATAATTTGAGTGTCAGCCTAAAGGTTGTGTTTTGACATTTCTTCCTTCTTAACCTTAGATACAGAGCAGTTGAATAAATGAAGGGAAATAGAATGTGAAATTGCTGTAACACTAAGTGCTACTTAGCTAGAGCTATGAGGAAAGCCTGGACCCTGCTTCAGACTGGAAAGAAAGGAATCTTGCGAGATGGGTCATTCTTAAAGAGTATGAGTGTAAGAAGGTTCTTTGTCCTTGATGATCCCATGGCCCTTGAGCCCCAAATAAACACACAGATGTTATATTAATTATAAAACTGTTGGCTGGTGGCTTGTGCTTCTTATTGGTTATCTCTGTCTTAATTATTAACCCATTTTTATTATTCTATGTATTTTCACGTGGTCTTGGCTTACTGGAGAATGCCTTGGGCATCCTCTCTTCCTGAGCTCTACATGATAACTCCATCTGCCTCAATTTTCCAGAATTCTCACCTTCTAGCCCTACCTGTACTTCCTGGTCAATCGGCCAATTAGTGTTTTATTCATCAACTAATAAGAGAAACATATATACAGAAGGGCAATCCCCATCATATAAGAGATTTCACAGGAAGCTGGGGACCTGATGAATGAATTTGTATGAATGAATAGAAACCTGTGGGACTCAAGGCAACAGAGTCATTAGACAAGAAGATGCCTCACATTTCATTACAAACAGTATAGTGTATGTCAGAAGGAAGCATCGGTTGTGTCTAAGTTAGGTTTTCTAATGTGGTGAAGAGACACCATTGTATCTTGAAGTTTCTCTGCTGCCCACAAGTTCCCAAATAACCACTCTGAGGTTTAATATTAATTATGAACTGTTTGGCTTATTAGCCCAGGCTCATTCTTAACTAACTCTTACAAATAAATTAACCCATTTCTGTTGTTTTATATTTTACTATGAGGGAAGCCTGTGGCTTGTTAGCTCTCATCTCACTTCCCTGGTGGCTGCTCAAGTCTCTGCCAACTCTGCCTTCTTTCTCTTGGTATTCAGTTTGGCTTTTTACCTAGCTCTATTCTGTCTGGATATGGCCCAAATTAGCTTTTTTATTAACCAATGGTAATAAGATATATTCACAGCATACAAGGGCATCCCATATCATACCATGACTATAGCAACTCTTATAAAGAAAACATTTAATTGGGGGCGGCTCATTTACCATTTCAGAGGTTCAGTCCATTATCTTCATGTCAGGAGCATGACGACAGGCAGGCAGAGGTGCATGCTTGGCTTACAGGCAACAGGAAATCAACTCAAACATTGGGCAGTATCTTGAACCTAGGAAACCTCAAAGCCCACATCCATAGTGATATACTTCAACAAAGCCATACCTCCTAATAATGCCACTCCTATGAAATCATAGGGCCAATTACACTCAAACTACCACAGGCTGTCAGGGATGACTAGGAACTAGTGAGAGAAGATATATATTTGTGATTTTATTCAGTGTCCCAGATTTTCTGTAGTGAATATGTATTACTCTTATAATCATAAAATTCTTGTGAAAATGGAGGTTTCGGTTCCACCTGGTCCCACAGATGTTTTGCCCCAAATGAACACACAAAGACTTACATTAATTTGTGATGCTAGGGCTTCTTATTGGCTAGCTCTGTCTTAATTTTAACCCATTTCTATTCATCTATGTATTGTCAGGAGGGTGTGTCTTACTTGTAATCTGGCATGTTACTCCTTGGGCAGCATGGCATCTCTTCTCCCAACTTCTTTCTGCCTCCTTTTCCCCAGCCTTCTCCTGGTCTGATAGCCCCACCTATGCTTCCTGCCTGGCTATTGGCCAATCAGTGTTTTATTCACTGACATACATTCACTGACATACATACAGGACAATACATTCTTACAAAGATATTGTCATGAAAAGAAAATGTCCATCCATGGACGTGTGGTGCTGTGGATGCCTGGGATGGTCTTGGATGTCTAGCTCCTTTCATGACTGTTTTAACCAGTTGTGACAAGAACCCATAAATGGCTTGACACTTGACTATGACAGAAGGCTTGCAATTGATTATCAAGTTGTTATTGAATCCCGATCATTTTGGTTTAGTCATTGTTGAACCTTTTCTTCATGAATTTATGTGTTAAATATTCTTAGAAAAATCTTGAATTCTAAACCTGGTGTGGTAGCATATGCCTGAAATCTTAGAAGTTGAATAATAGAGGCAGGGGGACCAGGAGTTTGAGGCCATCCTTGGTTACACAGTGCCTTTGAGGCCGGTCTTTCTACAGGAGATCCTGTCAGAGGAACAACAAGCCCCAGATAAACACTTTGGTTCTAGATTAAGCAAACACATCCCAATCCTCTGTGGAGAGATAGTCTGAAATGCAAAGACCCTTATTATTTGCCAAGTGAAGCACAAATCCCCAAGGCAAACATCTACTGTTCTCTGCAGTCTGCTCTCTGCAGTGTGTGATAGCCCTTTGTCTCTTCCTAAATTCCATGTGGAGTGCTTTGCTGTCTCCTTCCTGTTTCTATCCATCACTCTTCAGGGACAGTGTGGATCTGGTGGGGTTGAGGACCTGGTTCAGCCACTTGTCCACATGACTAAAGGGGAGTCAGTGCATCTATCACACCTCAAACAATAATCCAGTTCCTAGAGCAGCTGGGCAGCAAGCATTTCATTAAGCAATACTGAGTGCTTTGTATATTTCCCGGTAGGTGTAAGGAACTCCAAAGTGTTCACTTTTGTTCTTAACTCACAACCAGTTAGCCAGGCATTGTCTATTCCTGCCCTCAGAGAAGTCCTTTTTGTTGTGCTCTTTGGACTGTGGACTCTGAAGCAGCTCAGCACCCACCTCTAGACAGTTTTCCCAAGAATGTGGGTCGGAATTGGCCTGTCATGGGCACTTTGCGAAGACTAATTGGATTTGCTGAATGAAAAAAATGGGGCACCTTAACTATGCATGTACCTCTGTGTGTGTGTGTTTGTGTAGGTGGTTGTGTGCAAGTGTATACATGATATGTGTGTGTATGTTTGGGTGGGTGCATGGCTGTGTGTGATGTCTGGTGTGTGTGTGTGTGTGTGTGTGTGTAGGGTGTATTCATATGTATGTGGTTCCATATGTGTCTGTGGGTGAATGGAGGAGGCCAGAGAATAGCCTGGAGTTGTGATATCTCTGAAGCCATCCACCTTGTTTATTGATTTGGATTTTCTCATTGGCCTGGAGCCTACCCAGAAGGCCAGGCTGGCTGGAAAAAGCAAACCTCTGGTGTCTACCTAGCTTCACTCAGCATGGGGTTTACAAGCATGCACAGATACCAGCCCTTTCACCTGGGTTCTCAGAACGGAACTCATGCTTTCCTCACCTCAGATTCTACCATTTTAACAAACATCATAATCATAAGTGAATGAGAATAACAAGTTGTTTATTCTCACTGAGCCCTTGTGGGAGGCCTATGAATGCTCGCAAGAGATGAAATACCTTTCTCTGCTCTGGGGCTCTGTTCATTTTAACTCAGTATTCCCAAAAGCTCTCTTAACAATTCTGTTTGTATCTGTGGGCAGTCTCTTGTCAATAATTAACACCTTGCCTTCCTTTGTAGAGTGATTGCTGTAGTCATGTTCTTTTCTAGCTAACGAGTTTCCTGCAGCAGTTTGTAAATGTTAACCTGATCATGGCTCAGTGTCCCCCTGCAAGAAGAAAATGCTTTTCAGAAGCATAGATCTGACAGCCAGAATGCCATTTTCTTTTGTGCTGCACTCCTAGTGGCCACACCAAAAATGGGGTGCGAGAAGCCCTAAGCTTTCCAGCATGGCTGCCCAGAGTGGCAGCAGATAGATGGGGAGAAGCCCT
This sequence comes from Phodopus roborovskii, assembly GCF_943737965.1. NCBI lineage: Eukaryota > Metazoa > Chordata > Mammalia > Rodentia > Cricetidae > Phodopus > Phodopus roborovskii. The sequence continues at coordinate 1,872,269 of NW_026126550.1, forward strand.
GTCCTCAAATGGTGTCATTCATGTGAAAGCGTGCTATGGCCAAAGGCATGGCTCTCTGTTTTCACGAAATAACTAGCTGATTCATATTCTCCCTCTCCACCCATCCCACCTCTCCTTCCCCTTTCCCTGTGACATGTGAGGCCAGATGTCAACTTTAGGTGTCTTCCTCTGTCAAGAGCCACCTTATAGAATATTCTAAGGGTCTCTCACTGAACCTCACTGTTTAGGCTAGGCTCAGCAACCATGTAACCTGTTGTCTCTACTTTCCTAGTCCTGGGGTGACAGACACACTACACCCAGCTATTTAGGTGGGTACCTGAGAACCGAACTCCCCCTGCTTGTCTAGAAGACAAACTAACTGAGCCTTCCTAGGAAGATTGTCCTTCCAGAGCCTCAGTTTTCCCCTCTGAAACATGGGGTGAAAGCCTCCACATAAGACTCTAATGCTCAGACGAGAAAGTCTGTGTAAACTGTGTTCTTTACTTGGTAGCCATTCATTACTAGAGTCTAATTATCCAAGATGCCAAAAGGAAAGCATGAAATACAGCTTGAGTGTAGAACCCAACTGAAAAGCAACTAATCTAATAGAAAGAAAAAAGCCAGGTGTGTTGGCATACACCTCTTAATTCCAGCACTCTGGAGGTAAAAATAAGCCTGATCTACATAGTGAGTTCTAGTACAGGAGAACTGAGTAGTGGAACCCTGTTTCACCCCCCCCCTATGCCCACACAAATATTACAAGTGCTCACAAGTAAACTTGGGAATGACTGGTTATTTCACACAGTTACTCTTCTGGCTAAACAACACCCTACACAAATAACTATCTGCTTTGTATAATTTAGTTATACTCGAGACATTATCATGGTAGGAAGAGTAACATCTGGAAATTGTGCAAAACCTGCCATCCTTCCCTGGGACAGCTCTAACACCAGGGTCAAATTTAACTCAAAAATGATGATTAACAGCATTCAGAGAAAAGGAAATTTTTAATATGCTTTGATTAAAGTTTTCCAGAGAGGTTTTTTGTTTACTGCCTCTAACCCCTAATGAGGAATAAACCCAGGGATCTTTGATTTTTCTGACCAGCATGCAATGTGCAGAGTGGTGGACTGAATTGATCAAAAGCCAGAGAGTTCAATTACAACTTCAGTGAACAAATCTAATTTCTTAATAAAAATTTTATATCTTATATAATGATGACAAAAGAATGTCTTGTATTATACACACTTTACTTGTTTAGTTTATTGTTTATATGCATTGCTTCCTCCTGTGATTTCTGAGTAAACATAGAGGGAAGATTCTATTATCATGGCTGGGATATAAACAGGTAAGGCTGTTACATCTTGAAAGACCTGTGTTTCAACCTGGACCCAATGTTGACTAACTCAAGAAAACTAACAGTTGGATTAGCCTTTTGGATTATACAGGGCTTTTATTATTATTAAATCTGATTTAGACTTCTTTATCAAAAACTTACATTTTGTCTGAGGAATCCAAGCCTGTAACATCTGGTTTTCCAGCATCGATGTGAGACTATTTCCAACAAGCTGTGTGATTTTACTTCATGGGCTGTAGAATGGGAGCTGGAAGGACAAAGATGGGCCTCTGTTTCTAAGGAGAACCTTCTCATGCCTTGTGCTTCTGGGTGTCTCTGGAGGTGAGGTCCATGGTGTGGCCAGTGTCTGACAGCCTGTACAAGAGCTGAATGTGGAGCCTACTTCTTCCCCTTGCAAAGCCCAAGGAGTTCATACTAGTCTTTTAGCAAGTGACAGTCTGCATTTTCCATAGTCAGGCACAAAATGATTATTCAAAAATAACCAGCATTCTGGGGATATTGCTCAGTAATGGAGTGTTTGCCTAGTATATGCTAGAGCCCGGGTTCAAGTCCCCACTCCACAGTAAAATGAAATAATCGAACAACAAACCAATGGACAAACCCGGTTTCTTTCTGTGGTTTGTCTCCTTTCCCCTGGCTCTGATGGCAGTGATCAATGACACAGGGCATGAGAAGTGTGAGGCCCTGTAACAACTGCTGCAAGGGAAGGCTTGGCTAGGATGGAATTCCTGCTTACATGTGGTGTAACGTTCTTGCTATGGAACCCTGACTCTGGGTTCCTAGGACTCACGTTAAAAGCTTGATGGTGCACACCTGTAATCCAGTGCTGGGAAAGCTAAGAGACAAGGGTCCCTGAGGTTGCTGGCCAGCTGGCTTGGATGAATCAATGAGCTCGAAGCTCAGGGAGTGAGTGACCCTGTCTCAAAATTAAAGTGGAGAGTAGTAAAGGGAGATATCCAGTATTTATCTGCTTCTGGTCTTCACATATACAGAGAAACACATGCCACATGCCTACACATGTATATTCTCTCTCTCTCTCTCTCTCTCTCTCTGTGTGTGTGTGTGTGTGTGTGTGTATGTGTGTGTGTATGAGAGAGAGAGAGAGAGAAAGCATTCACATATGCACACATATTGTCTCTGAACAATTTAGCCAGGGGTCTTTTTTAGTCTTCTCTCTTTTCCCTTCTCTCTCCTACTCTTTAAGGTGCTTGCAACTTGATAATTGTTAGTTCTCAAACCAAATACAAATGGCTAACTGAGGTGTCTGTTAACACAGCAAAGAAGATGCTGCCAGCTGACCTCTCTCAGTATCTCCAGCATTCTGGTTGGTTTACCCCACCCCCTACCCTAATCTCTCCAGCCCCTGCACTGGACTGGGCCCCTTCCCCCAGCTTCTCTTCCCTATATAACCAAGCCATTTTGATTACATTGGTATCTTTTCACAGCAACAGAAACCCTAACTAAGACAGTGGGATACCTGAATTGGAACCTAGATTTCTGTGTCTCTTACAGAAGGTACCAGACACAGGAGACTGACTGTTCAGCTCTTTATGTATGGATAGTCTAAATGGAGATGTCCTGGGCAGAGAATACAGCTCAGTGCTACAGTACCTGTCTAATAAGTGTGAAGGACTTGGTTGAACCTTCAGAATGGGGACGGGAAATAGGAGCATAAAAGACACACTGTATTTGCGTATCTGGTCTAATAAATAAATCAAGAAGGCCAAGAGTGAGGGAGTAAGGAGGAAAGAGGAAAGAGAGAAGGGTTTTGTTATGTGTGGTGGCCCACCTACAATCCCAGCCTTTGGGAGGCAGAAGTAAGAGGACTGAGTTCCAGGCCAGCCTAGGCTACATAGTGGGACTGTTTAAACAGAACAGAACAAAATCACACAGGGGCTGAAATATGACCCAGTGAGTAAAATGCTTGCTGCATGATCAGGATCCCCAGGTTTTACTTGAAAGAAGAGTAAAACCAGTCCTGGGAGGTTGGTTGGTGCAGAGATAGGCAGATCCTGAGAGTTTGCTGAACAGCTGGTCTTGCTGAAATGGCTAACTCCAGGTTTGGTGAAAAACCTCATCTTAAAAAAAAAAAAAAAGTGATGAAGGAACCTGATGTTGATCTCTGGCCTTCCTGTGTGCATGCACAGGTGAACACACTCATACCCACACACAATAGGCACAGGTGCACACGTATACCCTTAGGCCCAGAACCAAATAGAAGGTGAACAGGAAAGGGAAGCTTTCCCAAGTCATGAGACTTTGCATTGAACTGGTCCAGTCTTCGGAAGTGGGAAGCTGCAACCAGAAAGAGAGTAGGGATTGAATGGCAGAGAGGGGAGTGGGGCAAGGAGGCTTACATGGAAACCCATTGTGAAGTGAGGAAGAACCCACCCACTTTCTTGTCCAGGCCTTGAGGACAGCAGGTGCTGCTGGAATGGCTGGGTGTGGGAAGGATAGAGTGCTCAGGTCAGCTGACTGGGTTGGAGGGAGGGCAGAGAGTGCTCAGGTCAGCTGACTGGGTTGGAGGGAGGGCAGAGAGTGCTCAGGTGTGTGTTATAGGCAGAATGTTCATTCACAGCCTCTTAGCGTTCTGTTGCTATGCATGTCTACTAAAAACCAGAATGTCTCCTCTGAGCCCTGTCTCCTGACATCACACAGACAGAAATTCTATTCTGTTTCCACCAGGTGCAGATGGCCCTCCATGCCTCTGGGCCACCACAGCTGGGTGTATGACACAGTGTCTTTGGTCCAATCTTGGTTATTCAGAAACCACTCAGAGGGGTGGTGAAAAGGGCTTAATCTTCAACATCCAGAAGGAATAATCAGAGATAGGGTGTAGGAACCTATGACTTGCCTGTGGAGACTCCCTAGTCATGTCTGATGCCCAGCTTGGTTTGAAAGCATGTGGTTGCTCATGGCCTTGACTCTTCCTGGTGGGGGGGGTGGTGTCTTGAAAATCTATATGACCAACATGCATCACAGGTCTACATGTTCAGTCCTTTTGCAGATAAGTTTTAGGCATCTTACAGTACTCTTTGAGTGACTCTGGCTAGAACTCTTTCCTATCATTAACCTTGGGTTAATCCACAGCACAGCTAAACCAACCAACAATAAAAGGAGTAGGGCATGGTGGCACAGGCTTGTGATCCTATCGTTCTGGAGGCTAAGACAGGAAGATCTCTCAGTTAAAGCCAGCCTAACCTATACAGTGAGCCTCATCTCAAAACAACAAAAACCAAAACCAAAACCAAAACAAACACACAAAACAATCCCTCCCCACCCCCGGTACTTCAAGACTTGTTTTTAAAAGGGTATTGGTGAAGGCATTATGCTAAGAGAAATAAAACGAAAACAAAAAGACCAATCATGTGTGATCACACTTACATAAATAAACATCTTAATGGGCATAAGCAGTGAACTTGACTTTCAAGCTGTGAGAAGAGAGGGCAAGTGTCTGCAGGGTCATATAGGGTAGAAGGTGCAGGACCTGAGTGTGAGAAAGGGAAGCAAAGAGTTCCTGCCCTCACAGCTGGGGCACCTCAGCCTCTGAAAGCCTCCAGACCTGCCCAGCCAGCATACACAGTCTATCTAGCTTTGATGATCACAGACCAGCAAGTAGTACTGGCCTAGGGCCTAGGTCAGAGGGATAAAGTTACAGCTGTTCAGTGAGTGGCCGGCAGAGGGCAGCAGCATCCCTATCTTCCACCTTTGAAGAACCATTCTTCCAGCCCTAAAAGGTTTAGGAATCCAACATCCCTGGAATTCTCAAAGCAAGAAAGGAGTTGGTGCACGCACATTGCACTCTGTGTGTGTGTGTGTGCATTGCACTCTGTGTGTGTGTGTGTGTGTGTGTGTGTGTGTGTGTGCGTGCGCGCGCACGCGGGCGCGGGAGTAATGACCACAGGTCAACACTGGATATCTTTTATTACTTGACATCTTAATTTCTGGCACAGGGTCTCTCACTGTACCTGGACAAACGAGCCCAGGGCCCAGTTGCCACTGCTTCCCCAGCTGTGGGTTAGTAGGGTTCCACTGCTGTGCATGGGGTTTTACATGGGTGCTGGGGATCTGACTGCAGACCCTCAGTCTGTGTCAAACAACTTACTGAGTCATCTCCTAGACACTACATTCTAAGAATGTGTTGTGTTAACTATAGCGTGTGTGAAGAGGCATCTCATGGTGATTTTGATCTGCATTCCCCTGCTTGATGATTTTGAGCATCTTTTGATGTGTTTCTTGGCCATTTGGTCATCTGTATGTCTTCTTTAGAGGGGTCTTTCCTCAAATTCTTTTATAGTCTTAAAGTGATGATGTCAAGTGTTTTTTGCTATTGAATTAGAAGTTATTTATATATTCTGGCACTAGAACCCTATTAGACATATATAAGAATTGCAAATATTTTTTCCCTTCTGTGGGCTACTTTTTTTTAATAATTATGATAATGCCTTTGGATGTGCAAATGTTTTGAATGTTGACTAAATTCAATTTATACATCTTTTTTTAATTTGATTGCTTGTGATTTTGCTGTCATTGTCTAAGTCAGCACTGCTAAAATCAAGGCTGTGAAAACATTGATCTTTGGCTTTTCTTCTAAGACTTTAGTTTTATTTCTTATATTTTGGCCTTTGATCCATTTAAAGTTAACTTTTTATAAATAATTTTTACTACATGTGTTTGCCCGTGTGTTTGTGAGTGCCTGTGGATGTCAAGGGCAGCCTGTGGGAGTCAGTTCTTTTCCTCCACAGTGTGGAGTCTCTAAGGTTGTCAGGCTTGGAGGCAGGTAACTTCACCCACTGACCCAGTTCACCAACCCCAAGCTAATTTTTGTATGTGGAGTGAGGTACAAAAGCTTTCTGCTTTTGTATGTAAATATTTAGTTGTCCACAAATCAGTTACTGCAGACAATGATTTTCCTCCTTGAGATACCTCAAGGTGCTTAATGAAAATCACTTAGTGGGAAGTGCATGGTTTCAGGATTTTTAGTTACTTCCTGGTCTCCTTGTTTTTAAGGTCATCTAAGCTATTTAAGACAAAGGTGACTTCCTTCCACTTCCATCCCTTCTCTATCTCCCTCTGTGTGTGTATGTGTTTGTGCACATATATGCACATGTATGTAGAGGCCAGAGGTCAGTTGGATGTGGATGACATCCTTTGATTTTTGAGAGTAGCACTCTTAGTAGCCTAGACTAGCTAAGTCTGCCCGGAAGGTGCAGGAGCTGCCTGTCTTTGCTCCCTAGCACTGGGATACACACTCTTTCCACCACTCCTGGCTTCTTAGAATTGAATACTGGTCTTGCCAGACAAGCCCTTCACTCATGGGGCTATCTCCCTTACTCAGTCACCAACCAGATCCCATATCATGAGAGACTTACTAGTTTTGAATATTTAGCCTAGTTTAGGCACGTTTCTGGCTAGCTCTCTTAAATTAACCTATTTTTCCATTCTCTACCTTTTGCCTTGGGTCTTTTTACTTTTCTGTCTTTCTGTATGTCTTATTTTCACCTCTTCTCATGTTGGGCTTACAGCAGCTGCCTTGTTTCTTGCCCAGGGCAGGAATGTCCCCTGTTCTCTCATCCTCCTTTCTCTGCCTAGCCATGGGTCATTCAGCATCTTATTAGACCAGTCAGGGGCCTTAGCATGCAAGGTGCAACAGATACAACATATCTTTACAGAATTAAACTCACATCCTTACATTGTTAAGCAGCATAAACAAAAGTAACACACCTTTACACAGTTAATGTTCCACAGTATAAATAAATGTAACACATCTTTGCCTCAGTTAAAATAATATTCCACAACACAGATATTTTTTTTTCTTCACTGCATGCTTCCCTGAGACCTCAGTCTAAGACTCTAACAAGGCCAATCAATGTTCCTGTTGGCAATGGCATTCACGACTTGCAAGTAGAATTGTTAAAGACAGCAGGCCCCAAATGAAGTCACTTAGACTGGGGTTCCATGTCATCATACTGACTCCTAACTTATTTGTAAATTCTGACCTCTCATAAAACCAGGAAATGTCAGACAAATGTCACTGAGTCGGTGACTTTTTACCTACATTGATAAAAAGAAGGCAGTCTTGAAAGGTCCCATCTGTGACATGTTTCCTCCTCCTGTTCTCAGTTCATCTGAGCAGGCAACTTTGGGGTTTGAAGGTTAGATGCTGCCTGGTTCATGAGTTACTAATAAAATCCTGTTGTTTCTTTGGAATTTGCAAACATTTTGTCCCTCAATAATTTGATCTCTTAGTTCTTAGGCCCCTTTTTCCACAGTGACCTTTCTGCTGTTCCACCTACATTTGACAATATTTTGACCTTGGCATCACCAGTACCTCCACTCTTCATGATCAGACTTTTAGGAATCCAAGGATCTAACCACCACCTGTGTATCATTATGAGTCTGCAAATGTAAACAGTGAGGTATCACTAAGAGCTGTGGGATGACTTTAATCCTGTACTCTGACCTCAGATACTGGCAGGAATGGCCAGAGGCACAGTTGCTCTGGAAAAGAGTTGGGTAGTTTCTTACAGAGTTGAGAAAAGTAAGGAAACCATGGCATTACCGTACAATGGAGCAGTGCCCAGTGATAAAAAGAAACCAGCTGTAAACACCAGAGTGAACCCTGTTATGAACTGGTAAAGCAAGACAGCGTTAGTGAGGGAAACTGAAGGGGTCAGTGTAAAATCCTGAAATGTGTTGTTTTTCTTTTTAATTTTGGAGACAGAATGTCATGTAGCCCAGACTGGCCTCAAATTTGCCATGTGCTGAGGATGACCTTGAGCTTCTGCTCTTCCTGTCTCCTTTTGCTGAGTGCTGGGACTTCAGGCATGGACCATCATGCACAAGTTTTGTGATGCCAGAGTCCAAGGTAGGGCCTGTGCACAATAGGCAAGCCCCACCTCACATTCAGTGATGTCTGGGGGTAGAATTTAATGCTGGAAACTGTTTTCTCCCAGAATTTGGAGCAGAAAGTCCCTTGTGTCCTTGGGTCCAGTAGGGTAGCTGAGACACCTGGTGCCAGGCTGTTTCTGATAATATTTCAACCTCTTCACAGTGGCATATTGATTGTTCTCTCTCCCTAGAAGTTCTTGGGATAATCTTCTTGGTCTTGCTGTTATAACATGTGGTGTGCCTTGATATGCATTTTGTTTACTGGTTTATTGTGCTGGGCACTTATAACCCAACACTTACCTATTCCCTTATTGGTCAATATTCTAAACTATTTGATAAATCCTTCCTCTCTCCCCTGTGGCCTCCCCTGCAGGGAGAATGGGTGTCCACTCTCTAGTGTTCTACTTTCCCATTGTTCTTCCTTGTGTTATTTCTCAACCATTTTTCAATGTTACCATCAATCATCCTACATAACACTCGTAGCCGGGTTTCTCCCAGGAGTTTTTTTTTTTTTTTTTCAGTTTGTCATCTTGTTCTGATTCAGTCCACACCAATCTGTACTCTCTCCCTCCTTTCCTTCCAGACTGCTACCATCCCTTGTGTCCTGGTATATCCCCTGGTGAATGTCATATGTTCCTAGTGTGTTGCCAGGGAATTGGGGGCTGAAATAGTCACTAAATGCTATGATCTAGGCCATTTTTTCTCAGCCAAGGTGACACTGTGGTCTAGCTAACCTCTCATGTCTCCTATAGTCCATCTTGAAGCTTTGAGACATGCCTCATATTCAAGAAAACCAGAGATAGAGCCACTCTCAGCCAAATCCAGGATCACTACAAGGAGAACATGCAGAAGGGAATAGAAGCACTCAGGGCTCATGTTCCTTCCTCAACTGTCTTGGAAAAGCTCAGTGTTCCTGATTGTAAGTCAAACCATACAAGTATTTATGACTTTCACATCATGAACTCCAACCCCACTCAAATCCCCACTGTATCAGTCATATATCTTTGCAACCTCCCTGACCAAAGATAACAAAAAATAAAAATAATAAAAAATTTAAAAAGAAAACAAAACTCACCCTGGAAGCTGCAGTGTGTCACCCAGTGTATCCCTTTGCCCTAACAGTTTTGCTTGCAAAAGTTCATTGCAATGAGTCATTGGTACAGTTCAAGGCCTCTGGCTTCTGCTCACTATAGATACTGGACCCTCACTGGGACTCCTATCAGACATCCTGTTGTTGCCCTGGGTATGGAGACCCTGCTGCTTTGGCTCTGCCCCTTCGCATGCTCCAGCTGTTCTTAGGTGGATCTGGGCCTGGGCCTGGGTGGTAGTTGAGTTGCCCATTTGCCGGCACCCATGTTTTCCTGATTGGCCCAGGTGAGAGGCGGGGCCAGCTTTCCCACCTGCAGCAACTGGCAAAGGGCAAGACTCTCCTTTTCTCACACCTTTGTGGCCAGCTCTCCTGCACCCACACCACCAGGGTGCTCTCCCCAACTGCCCTGGAGAGGGGTGGGACCAGCTCACCTGAGTGCAAAAGCTGGCAAAGGGCAGGGCCAGCTCTTAAAGTTTTATTTTGCTGATGATGTTGGGATTTCAGCCCATAGTTGGTTGGTCTGTGGCTTTGCAGCCTTCAGTGAGGGAGAGTGTGGAGCAAAGGGGGCTTACCTCAATGTGACCAGAAAGCATCGAGAGATACAGGAGAGACCAGGGTCCTAATACTCCTCTTGAACAACTGACCTCAGCAATCATCCACCATCCTTCCTGTAGGCTTTACCTCCCAATAGTGCTACAAGATGGTAAGTTTGAACATGTGAGCCTTGATGAACATTCAACTCCCAGACCTCAGGCATTCTCAACAAGGTCCTGAGAAACATTCTAGTTAGAATGACTTGGGTTACATGGTTTCTCAACATTTTTTTCTAGCCATCAGGAAGGGAATTTGGAGCTTAACCCAGATTCCCCTGTATCCCAGGGGATATAACCCCTCCTGGCAAAAGCAGAGAATGAAGTGGAGGCTGGGGAAGGACCCACTGACCGCCTGACCTATTCTTATAACTGCACCTTCAGGAGGAGCTCAGGTCATATCTTGTGTGCCCAGTTCTCCCCACCCTAAAAGAGAACATAAAGACAGCTAGTTGCTTTATCTTCCTCCAAACCCAGTGTCTCCAAAGGATGAAGAGACTTCTGATGAGCCCCGATGGTCATCAGCTCCCAAAGGCAGAAGCATAAGTAATAAATCCCAGCAGACCAGATGCAGAGGGCCAGTGGTGGCACACACGTTTAATCCTGCTATACCTTGTGATGGAGGATTGCATAGATTCGATGCATTAGAGATTCCTCACATGAGGAAACCAATAACCAAACCTGACACTGTTTGGCTATTTGGTGTCACAAGTCCCTCTGGAAAATGGCACTAGAGATCGGAAACTATTTACAATCCAGGGAGACAAATAAAAAACAAATTGCTTGCTAATCAGATTGATGAGAGGGCTCAAGAAAGGCCAACTGTGTTCTGCTCAGAAAACATTTTTAACAACATTCTCCAACTCAAAGCAAAAAGATGAGAACTGTTCACAAATCCCCCTCCCCCACCAGAAGCAGTTTGAGGCATCATAGATTGCCTTTGTGTCAGGATTTGTAAAATAGAACTTAAGACGATTGTAGAAAGTGAAAATGTGGCTCCTGCAAGGGACAGTGGGTTCATTTTCTATTGCCCTGCGACAAACCATCACACAGTAGCTTAAAAGCATAGCCATTTATTGCTTCACTCCTTCTTTAGGTCAGGAGCTCAGGCACAGTGGCTCAGTGACACAGCACAGTCCTTGTGTGGCCTGTGTTACATTCACATCCAGACGGTGAGTTCGCCCAAACCTTTGCTTAAATGGCCATACTCAAACCCTGGGGTTTTTGATTGATCCCTTCTGAGACAACCATCATATCTTAACAGCATATTTTAGTGGCCCCTGGAGATTTCCTGCAGCCCTGAATTTGCCCAACATGACCAGCACCTCACCACAGCAGCAGACTGTCACCAGTATCTCTGCCATGACCACTTCTTTCTCCCACATTCTAGGGAAGGGTCTATGAGATCAAGAGGCTGTAGACTGTTAAGGGTTAAGGGATGAGGCTTGCATCCCAGCTACATCTTCCTGAGCCCTGTGTTCTTGGGCAAGTAACTGAATGTCTCCTGCCTGCAATTTACTTATGTACAAAATGGGCTAATTGTATTCACATACCAATTAAGGATGTTTTCAACCGCAGACCAATGAAAAGTAATGAGAATCAAAGCCTTATTTTCTTACAATGAGTCTATACACCGTACTTCAGGGACTGAAGCTGTCAACGTCTTTAAAGTCAGGCTTTTGTGATGAAATTTTATTTTGCTTTGATATCCTCATCCCAGGGTGTTGAAATTTGTTCCCAGCTTCATGCCTTCCTGGTTGCAGCTTGGATCCAGCAGCTCTTAGTGTTCTGCCCTTGCAGTAAACAGCATTATAGGCAGTCAAGGATGGCTGGGGTTGGTGCCTGTCCATTCCCTTACTCCTCCCCCTGACTTTTTTTTTTTTTTAACCTGATAAGGTTTAATGTTTTATAAGTAATTCCCCCCTCTCTCTGTCTCTTTCTCTCTCCCTCCCTCTTTCTCTCTGTGCACGCATGGTGTATAGTGTTTGCCTGTATGTTTGCATTTCCTATGGGTATGTGAACACATGTGTGCCTGTGCATGAGAAGGCAGGAGAGTGATGAGTGGCTTGCTTTATTGCTCACTACTTTATGTAAGGCAAGGGTTCTCATTCAAATCCAAAGCGAGCGAGTTCTGCTAGTCTCCACCACCTAGCTAAACACTGGGGTTGCAGAGGCTGCCACACTTGCCTGGTGTCATATGTTGCTCCTGTGTCATGCCTTCTCTGCCATGGTGAACTGGAATCCTCTGAAACTGAGTCAAAATTTCCCTCCCTTGTTTCTGCCAGGTACATTTTGGTCACAGTGATATGAAAGCAACTAATGTACATTCACATAAAGGACTTTGATAGTATTCACCCCATTACTGTCCTCCCCCCCTTCCACATGCCTAATAGAATCTGCCTTCTTGGTTTGTTATTTTCACCTGTGAATTTCTTATGACAACAGTGAAAGTGAATAGTAAATGCCCACTCTAAGAAAGCCAGATGTGGTAGCGTGTGCTTGTAATCCCACAGCTGGGGAGGCAGAGACAGGTGGACCCTTGGGGCATGCTTGTTGATATCCTGGCATTATGCTGACCCCATCCTCTGACAACCAGCATGGCATGTACACTGGCATCCAGGCAAGATATTTAGACAACTCAAAGGGCCTTATATTGTGTGGCTGTGTAGGGATTCTGTACCCGTGTGCTTTCCCTTTTAAGTGAGCGCCTCCCACCTGTTTGCCCTTTTCGTCTCTGTTCCCAGATGGCCAACACCTACCCCTCCCTTTGCTCTCTTTTCCTAATAAACTCCATGTGGGTTTTGTTGAGTTTTGCAGTGTGTGTTTCATTGCCCGTAGATGCAACAAACAACAATAATGTCCATCCTTTCTTGTCTACCTGATGACTTCTAAGCTGGTGTGTTGTGGTATATTATTTTAACTATGCAAAGATAGGTTACATTTGTTTATTCTACAGACTATTACTGTAACTGTTTAAAGGTGTGTTACTTTTGTTTATGCTGCATTTGTTTAACGATGTAAGGATGTGAGTTTAATTATGTAAAGATGTGTTGCATCTGTTTCACTTTGCCTGCCTAAGTCATCTGATTGGGCTAATGAAAGTCTGAACAGCCAATAGCGAGCCAGGAGAAAGGAAAGGCAGGGTTGATGGGTAGAGAGAATAAATAGGAGGAGAAAGCTGGGCTTGAGAGAGAAAGTGAGGAGGAGGAGGAGGGAACAAAGGAGACGTCTCAGGCCAGGAGCCAGGCAGCCGTCAGCCAGCCAGTGGCCACCGCCAGAAGCAATCAAAGTAAGAGACACAGAAAGAAAGAAGGTAAAAAGCCCCACGACAAACCGTAGACAAAGAGAATAGGTTAATTTAGGTTAAGATTGGCCAGGCTGAGCATCCATAACTAATCACTGTGTCATGATTTCATTGGTGACCCGAAAGAAAAAGCCTTCTACACTAGTGAGAGACTCTGGCTCAAAAAAAAAAAAAAAAAAAAAAAAAAAAAAAAAAAGAAAGAAAGAAAAAAGGTGGATAGTTCCTGAAGAATAACACCCAAGCTTATCCTCTCATCTTCCTGTGTGCATGAATATACACGCACACATGTACATGGTTATAGTAATGAAATTTGTAGTATAGTAAAAAAAAAAAAAAATTGTTGGAACCCATGAGGTGACTACCAGCCTGGTTATATATGAGGTGTGAGGTCATTCCACTTAAGTATGAGGTGATAACATCAGCTCAAGTCATCTAATCGGGAGATCGTTGTGTGACATCGCTTAAGATTTAAAGCAGTAGATGGCTGACTGCCGTAGATGGCAAGGAGAAGTACTCCACCATTTAAGTCCCTGACGTTAATAAAATGCTCTCAGCACTTTTAGAAAGGCGGAGTTAAATTGAGCCAGATAAGTGATGTCATTGTAAGTTAATTTTTCACTAGGACTGCTGGGAAAAATCAACTTCCCATGACAAATGTGGCTCAGAATTTCAATAAGAATAAACACTTTCTACTGTGAGCATTCTCCCCAGTGTGACAGCTGTAGGCCCAGGAATGCTAAGGGTTGCCAGCTGCCACGGAAGCCAGGAAACTAGGAAAGATCCTACTCAGCATCCCACGGGAGCAGGGCTGCTTTAACGTCTTGATCTCACATTTCTGACCCCTGGAACTGCTTGAGAACATGTTTTGGTTGTTTGAAGCCCCCAGGTTTACAAGCTTGGTTACAGCAGCCCTTGTGGGCCCTTTAAGATCTGTGAATGGTTTGAATTGAGACTAGGTTATGAAGCAAATCAAACCCACAGCATTACTACAGTGTAAAATCTGGAGGTGATTTTCCTGGATTGGCATGTGTTTCAGCCAAATACTTCCTGTGTATTAGAACACCTGCATTCTTCCCAGAAAGCAGAGCTAGCACACAGTGTGTGAGCAGGTGGCCTATTGTAATAAGGGATCTTGGGCAAGAGAAGCAAACAATAGACCTGGGTGCATAACTGATTGGTCACTGGTGAGCTTGAGGGTTCACCTAACTTGGTGTCTTTGAAGAATTGTGTGGAATGGGCCTCAGATTTTTGTTACTGAGAAACAGAGGAGAGCCCATCTCCTTGGTCTCGCCTGACCTTTCAGGTGTCAAATCATTTGACTACTGGGTCTGGGCTTGGATGAGTGTTGAACACTTGCTGGAAGCCCTTTGCCTTGGTGCCGAGAAGCAAGCTGGGTCAAAAGCAAATTGTTAAGGATGAGATTACTTTTTGAGCTCATCTGTTCAGAGCTGGTTGATATAGCTGTGGATCAAATCCATGGCAAGTCTACTTTACTCGGGATGGGAACACAGAGCCAAACTTCTTCATTGCAGGAGTGATGTGAATTTGCTGTCTTGTTTTTGTTTGTTCGGGGGTTTGGTTTTTGTTTGTCATGGTTTAAAGCACGACTGTTCTTGTTCCTCAGGATCTTGTACTTACAGGTTGTGGTATCCTGGTCATCTTAAACCCATGGACTCAATTAGAAGTCGGCTTGGAGCCAGCCCTGTAACTGGGTTTCCCTAGTCAGTGTGCTGCTGCAAATGGCTTTCTGTACTGTTGATCCTTTCTTCCTTGGGACTGGTCAGTGGGGATCTTGGGTCAAGCAAAGGATCTGAGCTGGTCCTCGATAGCCAAAGTGACCTCCTTATTTGTCACGATATGTGATATATGTGATGCAAATTCCATCATCTTCTAGATGTACAATGAGGTGAAAAAAGTGGGGTGTACTGTAATTCACTGTAAGCTTCTTGAAGGTGGAGCAATTACAGTTTCTGCCATTGCTGTATTCTCATGGTGCCCGGTGTATAGTAGATGATTAACAGTTATTGAGCAGAGGGAGGAAAGGATGGAGGAGGGGCAAAGAAAATTTGTTTCAACTCTCCCAAGGCAGAAGCAGCTGTTGGGGACTTTGCCCATCAGAAAAGAAAATCCATAGTGGCCAAGAATGTCCTAGGTGGTGGGGCTTCTCTCTTAAGTCCTTGGTGTGCAATGACCCAGCATCCTTTTTCCTGCTCAGGTCTCACCAGCCGATCAGTGCCTTCATAGGCTCAACCATCTAAAAGGCAGAAAACCACTTGTGAAGGAGGGTGTCTATAGCAGAGCCACAGAAAAGGCACAGCCCTCTTACACCTCACACAGTTTCTCCGAACTTCTGGACCACCATCATTATCATGGAGAGAAGCTTAGCTTTTGGCCTTGAGGGTTCTCATCTGGAATTTTCCTGCTTTTCTCAGCTATGGAGGTCACAAGGGAATACCCATTTTGCACAAGCTAAAGTCTTCTCTATGGGCCAAGGCTATCATGGTGATCTGAATTTCCCTAGCCCTTGGCCAAGCTCCAGGGTATAATAGACTCATGCTCCAAATTAGCACACTGAGGAAATAATTGAAGGAATTTTTAATTCCTGGAGGCACAAGAATTGGGTGACATGACCTAAGCTGTGAGTGATGGGGATGGTTTTAGATCAACACTTGCTGAGTCGACAGCGGTGTCATGGATCCCAGATGTTCTCAGTTCTTACTGTCTGTAGAATAAAGAGGCCTAAGCATGGAATTCAAGCCATTAAGTGGAGTGTGGCTTTTCAAAAACCAGCTTCTCTTACTCCCAAACTCAATCTGTTCTTACTTGTGTCCCTTCTTTTCCTTTATATGGGTGGAAGTTTGGCTCTATATGCTAGGGTCGTGCAAACACAGTGAGTGTGGGAGTCGTGAGTGGATGGTTGTCCCCCAAGCATCCCTGGCAAAGCAGAGGATCAGCTGCTGGAGAAAGTGCTAGATAGAGCAATGGCCCACATAGATGTTTTTTGTGGGCACCTAGTTCCAACTTGCAGAGCCTCATTTGTCTGTTTCCCAGAGCCTCTAGTTTTCCCATGAATACATGGCTGCTCTTGGCCTCCTCTCTCTCTCTCTCTCTCTCTCTCTCTCTCTCTCTCTCTCTCTCTCTCTGTGTGTGTGTGTGTGTGTGTGTGTGTGTGTGTGTGTGTGTGTACACGTACATACACATGCACATGTGTGCCCATGGTTAGAGATACTCATTAGGACTAAACCTCACGGGGCAAATACGCACAAAACAAGTGGAGTAGTGTGTAAGGCTAGTACAGATCGCTGACCTGATGAGGTCTGTGGGATTCCTGATGCTGCTGCTCTAGACATAAATCTTGGCTCTCTGTGCTGCTTCCTTTCCTCCTCTCATTTTCTTCTTTGATCACCCCTTCCTGCCCTCCTCCTTCATTTCTCCTGAGGACATTTTGCCCCTTCCCCTGGGCCTAGAAAACCCAGCACCATTTTGGTTGACATTAGACTTTCAGCACTGTGGGGAAGCTGGGATTTTACTTGTTCAAGAGGCACTCACTACTTTATCTCAGGTTGCTCTAGATTCCAGAACAGCCACTCCTTGTCCACCTCCGTGTCTGAACTAATGTCTTGTGACTGGTAGATAGAAACATTTTAGAATCTATTAACCTTAGCAGACCACTAACTTCCATCAACCCTCAAGCTAAGAATGTCACCAGAATAGTGTTTTGGATCAAAAGAGAAATAAAACAGAACACCTTCCCCCATCTTGCTTTGCCTAACAACTGCCGTACCCACCAGTGTATTTTAAACTTGCCTTGAGCTCTGACATTCTTTGTTCTGTAAAACTGTAAAACTTCCTGAACATGGAATTTGTGGTAACCCTGAATCTGTGTTCCCAGGCTGTGGCCATTTAAAATGGGTCCTGAACAAACTTTGTCTTACTCCCTTTAAGATGAGAGCGGTGTTTTTTGAGCAGACAGCACACACAAAGATACTGGTAACCATCCAGATTGCTTTGTTAGTAGCCTGACTATCAGAAGGGAAGGGGCTGTTTCTTGGGTAAGCAGGCTGTGCCTGCAAGTTAGTCAATATCTGTGGGTACTACTGAGATTTGGAGCTTGATTCTGATATTAGCTAACCCCACCCATATCCCAATCAAAAGTCAATTTCTGGATTTCAGGCCATGAATACAAATGGCTGGATCCATAGTTCTGTTGGTCTGTACAAGTGAAAAGCCATGTAGAGGATGTGTATGTGTGGTCATGCCCCACCCCCAACCCCAGAAGCAGGTGGGACAAGTTGCTGTGTGGAAGGCAAGGTGGTGATTGATTTTGGTCTGTAGCCAGCATAAAGGGGTGAAAAGAGAAGGAAAAACAGAAATTATACCAAGCAACTTTCAAGTTTCCCAGCAAGGAGCCAGAGGTGTTAACAGCCAGCAGTTCTCTGTTGGGTTCTGCTCTGGCCAGGAGGTGTTGAGATTTCAAAGCTGAGCAGTGTGCAGGTGGCCAGAGTAGGCAGAACAGCTGTGGGCTGTGGGGCAATCAACCTCACTGCTGGCTCCATTCACAGAACTTCAGCTGCAAGGAGCCTAATCCTCCAGCCCTAGCAAGCCTCCTCAAGTCAATAGATTTTCTTTCTAGAAAAGCCAAGAACCAGCCTACTACTCAGCAGGCACTCTGGCAAAGACAGGGAGGCAGGCCCGAGCTTGCTTGGATACCTAGTAGGGAACATGCAGTTAGGAGTCCATTGCCTGAAGAGACAGAGTCCCCATCTCACCCTCTGAGAGAAGAAAGCTTTGAAGCAGTAGGAAGAGGGAAAAGCGACATGACTAGGGTAATGTATGAGTGTCTCTGGGAGGCACAGCAAAAGGCTCATCATTAAATCTCTTCAGCCAATGCAGCCATAACATTAGGTTCTTATGGCCTCTCAACCTTTCAGAGCCTGAGCTGAGGAAAGACGGATGGGGTAGCCAGATGCACTGAGGGCACAGTGAGGTGCCCCCCCCCCCATAACTTCAGGATTCATTGGAGAAGGAATCGGCTACAGCTGAAAGTTAGGTAATATGTCAGTCAGATCTCTGCTACTATAACCTGAGATAATTACAGTTATGAGGATTTAAGCCCATGATCAATTGGCTTGATTCTTTTTGGGGTTGTAGCAAGGCAGGGGTGCATGATAGAGCACATGCTGGCTAGAAGGGTGATACTCACTTCATGAAAAGGAAGGAAGGAGGAGGGAGCAAGGGACCTAAGATCCCTTTTATGGGTTAATTTCCCAATGCCTTCCCCCCTCCCCCATGAAGCCCCACCTTTCAACAACTCCATTTCTGTCTCTTAGTAGCACCATTCTGGGGAACAAGTCTTTACCACATGGACTTCTGAGGGACACAGAAAAGAGCCAAACTATAGCAGGAAAGGTGGGGTGTTGGAAGAAATGCCACAAATAAACTTAGCAGGGTTTGTTTATACCAAAGACAGTTCATGAGCCAAAGGGACTTTGAGAGCTCAGCATTAATGATAGAGCAATAAGATCTATATAGGAATAAATAGGAAGAGTGTGGAAGCCAAGTACAGAAATTTCTTGGTTGTCTACAGTTGGCTTTTGTCAGATGTTGGTATCTATTAATGGTAAATGATCAGAAGATCATTTAAGATCATGTGCCATTTGTAGCACGATAAATAAAAGACCTAGAGATAGATATTGGGGTTCAAGCTGAAGATCAGAGAAACAAAGCCAATAGATTGCTGAAATGGCAATCCTGTCTCTACAAATCCTCAGGGGTAAAAGGCTCTGAATTTTTGTCTCCTCCTCATAGTCATTTCTCTACCCAGCCATATTCTCCTGTCTCCACCTCCCTAGTGCTGGGATTAATGGCCTGTAATCCCAGGTTCTTTTAGGACTGGATCAATTTCATGTAGTCAGTGTGGCCTTGAACTAACAGATCTGTCTTCCTCTTAATCCTGAGTCCTGGAATTAAAGGTGTGTACCTGGCTTCAACAGCTAATTAGCATGGCTGCTTTGCTAATTTGATCTCCAGTGCCTTTAATAAATCACCAACAATTTACCACCACAGTCATTGTACTGTTTACTTGGACTTAGAGGAAGGCTTTGCCCCTCACATGGGTCTGAGGCATTGGCTTCCTTGGCTGTGTTCATGTCAACTATATACATTCGCTCAGGACTTTACTCACTACTTTCAGAAGGGTTCCTGTGGTTTTTGTTTTGATTCTTGTCAGGCCAACCCAGGGAGGCAATATCTACAGAATGAATATTCTCAGAGTTGTGGTACTGATGAGGTACTACTGTTAGGCAAGGCTCTTCCCATCACCACCTGCCCTTAGATTCAACTTCCTGGCCTGAACTAGTTCATCCTCTTTTGTGTGTGATTCTCTGTCCTGGAAAAACAAAACAACACAATGACAACAAAATAAACAGCTTTTCCCAGGAAGGCCATCCTCTGTGGAAAGTCACCTCTTCGTTCTCAGTCCAACTCCACTCCTTGTTCTTTCGGGGATCTGTCATTGGTCCTTCCACTTCTCACCATCTCTGTCCTTAGAGGACTATTGCAAATCCTCACATTGACTGCCCATGTCACTAAAACTTGTGCGGAGGCCATCACTCCCTGAGCTGGTTGTATGTGATCTCAATGGAGTTAATGTGGTGGGTAGAGGTTGGCACTCTAGGACAGCCTGGACTTTGGGTGAGGCAGGGAAGAGTAACAGATCTTTGCAGAGTTCAAATCACTGCATTTGGAGGGACATCTGCCATCTTCACAAGAATTGTAGCCTTGGCTGTCTGAGCGAGGATGTAGTTATATTTGCACAACCCTACAGGAAAGAGCCAATATGTAGCTCTTCATAAATGTGAGTTCATCTTTACCTCATTTTGCAAGTTAGGACAAGGTACATGAGCGTGGTGGTGAGCACCCCTGCTGACTCCACATTAAATCAGGTAATGTACTTGACAGCAGCTTCTACTTTTAGAACCAGGCTGAAATTTCCTCTGCATGCTCAGGGTATCAGCAATCAGTATCAAGTCTAATAAATAAACCACAGCTGAGAACCATGCGGCTCCGATATAAAATGCAATGCCTGGCACCACTGGAGATAAAATAAATCACCTGTAATCTGGTACGAGGGTCATCTTGATTCCATACTTTGTCCTAGGGACCTTAGTGGTGGATTGTACTAAACTCAGATGAAGCAGAAGGATGTTGTTCAGGTTCAAGGCTCTGAGTGGGAACAAAGCAGCTGGGTCAAAACAGGAGACAACAGCCCCTTTGCACAGGGACATGAGTTTCGAGCCTTGGTTGCCCACTTTCTAGGAGTCTAAGGACAGCTTCTCTGGGAGCAGCCCCTCCCACTTCTTACCCTCTGCCTTTGACAGACACTGCTGTATCTGTCTAGTAAACACTTTTTTTTTGTTTGTTTGTTTAGTGTGTTTGTGAACAGTTTAAGGCATTTGGTGTATTTCTTTTTACTTTTCTCTGGCCAAACACATAAAAGAAGCAGCTAAGGGAGGGGAAGTTTGTTTGGGCCCCTAGGTCAGGGGAAGCGATCCATGCATCATGGTGAGAAAGCGACTGTGGCAGGCAGCTCCATCTGTGGCTGCAGATGCTTATTGTGTGGTTTGTTCCTAACATCGTGGTGGATCAGGAAGCAGAGAGCTTGGACGGGACATTGGGTTGGTCTAGAACATTCAAGATCCCTTTGCTCAACAACCCAGTTCTCCAACAAAGCCCCATCTCCCAAAGGTCTTACCATCTCTCAAAGCAGTACCATCTGTTAGTAACTAGTAAGGTAGTATTCAGACACACGAGCCTGTGGGGGTGTGGTGGTTTGAATAAGAATGCCCCTCTTAAACCATTTTTGATTGCTTGGTCACCAGGGACTGCCACTACTTGAAAGAATTAGGATTGGGAGGTGTAATCTTGTTGGAGGAAGTGTGCCACTTGTTGGAAGTTTCAAAAGCGCGCTTTCTCTCTCTGCTCATGTGTTGTAGAATATTATTTTCAGATGTGTTACATGTGTTTGTGCTGTGGAACATTTGTTTAATGATGCAAAGATGTGTTGCATTCTTTTATGTTACATTTGTTTAACTCTGTGAAGCTGTGACTTTTTTTCCTGTCTAAAACACCTGATGGTCTAATAAAGAACAGAATAACCAATAGTGAGGAAGGAGCAAGGACAGAGTAGGAGTGAAAGTAAGATTTACAGAAGAGAAAGGCAAAAGCCCAGAGGCAAAATGTAGACAAGATAATTTAAGAAAAGCTGGCTAGAAACAAGCCAAGCTAAGCCTCTGTGTGTGATTTATTTGGGAGCTGGTGCCTCCCCTTCCAAAAGAGGCAAAGAATAAAAGGAGAAAACCCACACCACTACCTATGGATCAATTTGTAGCTCTCAGTTACTTCTCCAGTACCAGACCTGCCTGCCACCATGTTCCCCACTACAATGATAATGGACTAAACTTCAGAAACTATAAAGCAAGCACCTAGTTAAAAGCTTTCTCTTATAAGAGTTGCCTTGGTCATGGTGTCTCTTCATAGTACCAGAACACTGACCAAGATGGGGCATTTCTCATTCCAACCATAACATTCTGGTATGTGTCTTATACTTACAGGCAATGGGATCACAAATGGTACTCTGGCATAATGATGATTTTGAGCTGAAGGCAAATGAACAGCAAAAGATGAAGGAGAATGACAAATTGAGTTAATCATCAGCCCCCCCCCCAAGGTTATATGCTTCAGAAGCTCATAAACTTTCTCCTGTTAATTTGTCTTCTAGGTTTAATAGCTAAAGCTCTAGCCATAAAATCTAGAAATGTGGAGGAAAGTGTGTGTCCTTCCTTAAATGATACATCTTTACATATAGACTAGATGCTAGATGCACTGTACATGCCTAGTAGTCAGGTGTGGCCAGTGGTTGTTGGAGATTGGATGATGAGTCTGGGAGCTTCCACTGGAAAGTATTTCAAAATGGGGGGTGTTGATGAGAAGACAGGCAGGAGCTAGAGGGATGGCTCAGTGGTTAAGGGCCATTGCTACTCTTTAGGAAATCAGGTTTGATTACTAGAACCCACAGGGTGGCTTGAAACCATCTGTAACTCTAGTTCCAGGCACATACAAGGTACACAAAGAAGGCAGGCAGGTAGAGAAAGGCCTTAATTTCTTAATATTGTAGATCTAGTTCTAACCCATGGTGTGGGAGAATGGTAAGGGTGATTTTTCAAGCCCTCTGGGTAGACCTGTATGATGTCCCTACTTCACTGAGGCTATTCTGAAACCTCTGTTCAGAAAATGTTAGCAGACATTACAGTGAAGGAGGGAAACTTGGAATCCAAGTTGGATTGGTTTTTGTTTGAATTCCTTTGGAATAATTTATTTTTTATTATAATATTTTATTTTTTATTATAAGCATTTGACTGCACGCATGTGTGTGCACAACATGTGTGTCTGGTGCCTGCAGAGTTCAGAGGAGGGCATCAGATATCCTGAAACTAGAGTGACGGATGGTTATGAGCCGCTATGTGGGAGCTGCAAACAGAACCTGGGTCTTCTGAAAGAGCAACGAGTGTTCTTAACTGCTAAACACTCTCTCCAAACGCCGACATTGTTCTTGAGTGGGCTAATCAAGTAGAGACCTCCCAAAATA
Source organism: Phodopus roborovskii (assembly GCF_943737965.1). Lineage (NCBI taxonomy): Eukaryota > Metazoa > Chordata > Mammalia > Rodentia > Cricetidae > Phodopus > Phodopus roborovskii. Next base: position 1,895,126 of record NW_026126550.1, read on the forward strand.
ACCTAGGGAGATGGGATATCTAGAAAGCCCTGTGTTGAGGACAACGTGGCTGGAAGAGTTGCTGGTGGCAGAAGGAGGTGAGGTGTAGCATGTGGTTGACAACATTTACAAGGCTCAGACATCCATTGTATATGGTAGCTGGAATGAGAAACGTCCTCCCACCTCCCAGTAGGCTCATATATTTGATCTCTTCGTCCCTAGTTTTTGGTGCTGTTGGGAACATAAAACCTTTGGGCTGCACTTGCTGGAGGATGTATGTGACTGGGTAGTGGGCTTCATTCTAAGTCTGCCATGACTCCCCCACCATTATGGAGCCATCCACATGAACCCGATAGCCAAAATAAACTTGTCTATGAGTTGTTTCTGGTCATGGGACTTTATTGCAACATCAGAAAATATCTAACATACTGTGTTTTGAAACTTTTGCACTTGTAATAAGAGGGATTTTTATAGGTAACCTAGACTGCATTGGGGCCAAGGTTGCAGAAGAAGATAGCGAAGGAATCGGGAACTTTCAAATTAGCCCTGAGTTTGCTGGGATTCCTCTAGATGCCAGTGAAAGAAACCAATGAAGACTGACTTTAATATAAGGATATTTTTTGTCCCCTTAACAAAAAAGGCTGTGTTTATGAAGCAACGTTTATGCAGTCATGATTGACTTGTGCTCTTCTCGTGTCTTCTCCATTCCCTCGGTCTCTTTAGTTTACTATCCTTTGGGCTGTTGCCTCATGATCACAAGAAGGCTGCTGCAGTTCCAGTACACCATATGTACTCAATTAAACTAGGAAAGCAGGCGCTAAAAGGTTTTCTTCTGGCAAGGGCCTTTTAACTGAGTGTTGAAAAGTTTCCTTTTTTATCTTGCTAAGCTGGGTCACATGTTATGGAAAGCGGAAGAAAACCACTTTTCAGCTTCTAATGAAGGGGAGAGGCAAGAGAAAGGGTACAAAGCTTGGCTTTTGGATAGCCAACCACAGTCAATGTCCCTACGACCAAGCATCACACTGTAAGAAAAAAGGACACAAAGGTCATGACTTAGGAGCTACCAGTTTCCTATGGGACCTTGCATCTGTCACCGTGCCTCTCCAAGCCTGGGTAAGGGGATCTTTTTAACCTTTAACACTCCTAATTTTATTTTAAAGTCCTTGCAGGTGGTAAATAAACTGTTAGGTGGTGATGGTGGTATCATTATTATTAATTTTTTTGTTTGTTTTTGAGACAAGGTCTCTCTATTTAGCTCTGTCTTGGAACTCACTATGTAGGCCAGGCTGGATTTGAACTCACAGAGGTTCATCTGCCTCTGTCTCCTGAGTGCTAGGATTAAAGGCATGAGCCACCACTCCTGGCTCTGTGGTAGTATTTTTAATTTAAGGGCTGCTGTGACTCAACTTTGTTAAGGGGTAAGCCCTTAACAGACTGATGGAAAGTGACTTGTAATGACCACCTCCTGGCTCTGGTTTCTGAGTTCTTTTCCCAGGCTAAAGAAAGCTGAAGAAAAAGACCATTTGTCTGAGCTAAGCTGAAGGCATGCCTCTTAAAATGGAGGACTGTCTGGCCCAGGTGGAGCTATGGAGGAGGTTGTGTGGCCATTTTCCTTTACCCAGCATTTGTTGCTTCCCCAGGCAGCTTCACATGGCTCTATTGTCCAGATGTGGGCCTTATCAAAATTTCCCTAGAGCCCTGCTCTCTCAGTTCAGTTCATGCAACAACAAAGACTGAACACCCCTCCCCCTGCATGCACACATCTGAATCTTTTATCTATACCCCAAATACGGACGTAATGTATCAGTTTGATCAGGAGTGAACCCTAAGCTGGCTACTTTAAGTGTGGCAGGGATGAACGGTGATGGCACACCATGGTCCTGAATGTAAGACTTTTCTGTGGGGGTATGAAGGTGGTGTATTTCCAGGTAAAACAAGTATTTTAAATTGGGAAGATACTCCTAAGGCTAGTGTCTTGTGATCAGATTTTGTTTTTGAATGGGAAAGTGATGCTCAGATACTTGGTCTAATGTTCTAGATGTTGATGTGAGAGTATTTTTGTAACATATTCATGTTTTGGTTATTGGACTTCCGGTGAAGTTGGTTATTTTCAACATTGTGGTTGGGCCTCTGTATCAAAGCTTCCATAGAATGCAATAATGCCTTCCTTCTGCCAGCAGAGGGCCTTCCTACATAGTGCTCAACATCAGTGGTTCCAGGTTTCTAGCCTGCACCATGCCCTGGAGATGTAAGCTGTACCAGCCTCCGTAATTCCCTAAATTAAATAAGACTGGTGCCCTGAATTCAACCCTCAGAGCTCATCTAAAGTGGGAAGGCGGGCACCAAGTCTACAAGGTTGTCCTCTGACCTCCAGCCTCTGCACCCTTGCCTCCTATACATATCACATACATATGTGCACCACACACACACACACACACACACACACACACACTTACTTTGATTGTGTTTCTTTCTATGAGAAATCCTGACCAATACAGCAGGGCAGGGTTTACATGCTGCAACCCATAGTAATTCCCACATCATTGTGGCTCAGATAAACTGACCATTATTTCAAACAAACCATTACATCTTTTAGTCACACCTGTGGAAGCTTGTTGGTGAGAAGTCACACCTTTGCCTTTCTATTTCCAGTCCTGAAGTATTATATCTAATCTCTTCTACATGCTCCTCTCTTGACATCATCTGAGGGTTGGGGCTGGGATACAGCTGATGATGTGTCTGGGATACATCACTCAGAGATGAATAGCTCTTACCTTTTCTTCAGATGGTCCACACGCAGGACTTCACAGCCAGGGATCCCATTAGCCTCAAACCTTGAAGCCTTCAACTCTATTGCCAGAACAGCTTTGGGGTAGCTGGAAGCAGTTGTCCCAGGGGTAATGAGCATGCTAACAAAATGAGCACAGAGTAGCTTGTAATCCATCAACTGGTTCAGCTTTTATAAACAGGCACAAGTTAATAAGAAAAGGAATCTCAGAATTGCTTTGTCTCAGCATGTGTGCTTTGTGTTATTATATTTTAATAATGCAATATATGCTTAAAAGTATGTAGGCACATGGGGCCAAATAGGCTCCCTAATAATTTAATGTATTTTCCATATGAGGTAAAAGCCCCACATAACTTTGGAATTGCAGGAGACACAAATGTGTTCTATGTCACTTTGCAGTAAAGGGTAACTCAGGCTTGGTGGTTGCTCAAAGCAACTAACAAAGTATAGTATGGAGGAGGACTGGTCTTTGGGTGGCTCCTGAGATAACCTCTGTGCTCTTGATAAGAATTCTGTGATCCTCCCAGTCAGGTTTGATCTCAGGGGAGGAGGCAGATCAAGAAGCTAGGGTGAGTGTCCTGGGCACTCCATGATCATGCCCCATAAAGATCTTGGGTCCCAAGGCTCAGGTGGGATACCCTGGTAAATACATTAATATGGGTCATCCTACATCATAGCTGGGACCATTAAACAAATCCACAGGTGACTGTCCTAGGAAGGGGACACCTGGGAGCTTGGTGGTGGCTGATGTGCCTTCTCCCTTGTGACTTCAGATCTGTGTCTGCCCACTGTAGCAAACCATAATCATGAATGGTCCAGCTTTTCTAAGCACTTTAAGTCCTTGGAGTAAATCATTAGCCTAAAGGAGGTCTTCCTGACCCAGTCACTCAGCTAAAGGAGAGATAGCAAGAGAGGTATTATCTAGGAATGCCAGCAATAAGAAATCAGTATGGGAGCTGGAACTGGACCTCTAAGTGCTCACCATGGGGGAACTTTGAAGGTCTTCCACTTTGACCTTTGTTGTGGGATATTTGATTGCACTGTGGGTCCCAAGTTTTCATCAAATTAAATAAAACCTTGGGTCAGGAGGTGGAGTCAGCACCTAGTTGACAGGAAGTAGACATAGAGAGTTGGAGGGAGTCCACAAAATGGAGAAATGCACAGAAAGTAGTAAGGAGGGACTTGGAGTTTGGCCATTGTTTTTAGTTTGTGATGGAGCCATTGTTTTTAGTTTGGGATGGTGGAAGGAAGAGTCATTCATTTTGCTGGGTTGCCAGCTAAGAAGGAAGGTTAGCTGGTTGCTTCTCTACCTCTCTGAGTTAATAGGTTTTTAGCCCAGACTGTTGAAAACTACATTTGGCTGCAGAGACAGGGGTGGTTCTGGTGGGATGCAGAAGTCCCATTGAGCCTTGGCCTGAGTAGTGGAGCAGTGATTGCAGAGTCCCAGTCAGTGGCTGAAACAGCAGTAGATTCAGGTGCAACTTGTGCTGACAATAAGAACGACCTCATAGAGCTTGTTTCCCACATGTACCCACCAAAACCATACGATTGTTGGTGGTAGATCTTCCCTGCTTCCCAAAATGCCTAGTGTGATACCTTGCAGGGTCAGTGGTGCTGACAGCACTGTTTGTTAGGGTTTGGGGCTGATAAATTTCCCATCACTGTCTCTTCTGAGTCCTTGGCTAAATGGAACTGCCATGGAGACCGTCATCACCTTTTCCTGAAGGGGGCCCATTCCTTGTGGTGTTTTAACAGCCTTGTGGTGTTTTAAATCTTATTATCTTCACCATCCAGCAAGAATGTACAGCTGATTCATTCAAACTGAGACCTGCTGGCTGGGACAGAGACCCTAACACTTCCCAACAGTGATTTTTGGATCACTGACCTCAGGTTACTGAGACTACAGACAGGATACTGATGATAAACTTGATGTGTCTAGGAGGTCAGCAAAGAAAAGCCTGGCGATGCTCACCTTTAGCACTCTGGATGTAGAGGCTTGCACATGTCTGAGTTCCAGCCTACCAGGGCTCCACAGTGAGATCTTGTTTCAACAATAGCAACAAAGATGAACAAATCAAAAAAGAAAAGAGAACTTTTGGGGTAGCCCAGAGGAACACTTTCATCACTACACTTCTTTGTGTTCATGGGGGGGGGAGCTGTATATTTGTGTTCATGTGGGGGAGTGTACATGTGTATGCTGTATGTATGTGTTCATGTGGAGGAGTGTGTATGTGTGTGCTGTATGTTTGTGTTCATGTGGAGGAGTGTGTGTGTGTGTGTGATGCTTATTTGTGTTCATATGGGGGAGTGATTTGTGCATGTGGAACTCTGTCTGTGTGAACATGCACACATAGGCCAAAGGTCACTATTGGGTGTCTTCCTCCATCTCTCTGCACCTTGTTCAGTGAGGATCTCTCACTGATTCTGTAACTCATCTATTTGACAAGGTTGACTGGCCAATGATCTCTGGGGATCTGCCTGTCTCTTCCTCCCACCCCAGTGTGGGGATCATAGATAAACTGTGTGCTCTGCTGTTCACTGGATGCTGAGGCTGGAACTCAGGTTCTCATGCTAACACTGAAGGGCTGAACTATCTCCCAGCTCCTTCTTAATCACTGAGCCATCTCTCCCCCTTCAGCTCCTTACTTCTGAAGTCCAGTTTTTATCCTTGTAGGACAGAAAGCAGAGACTTGAGAAATCCTAGCCAGGACAGGGAGTGCATTGCCAGCACTAGGTGTTCTCTGTGTCCTGGACCTGCTTCATGCTGATTCCCACTGTTGACACTGTAAGCATTTGGCCCTCACCCTCCTGTGCATGCTATATTAGCTTCCACTTGCCTGCACCTGTGTCCTCTTGCCTGTGGCCAGTTGGAATCTGTTTAGTTGCAGTGGAGGCCAGATTTACTGAGGAAGTGCTCTATCTAAGGTGAAGAGTCATCAGTTAAGAATCCCAAGGTTTTCTACTTTGCTATTGGAAGGATGAGTATCAGCTCAGGACCTCCAAGACCAAGTTCTCAACACAAAGGAGATTGATTTGTCCCAGAGGGACAGAGGGCAGGGAATAAGAGACAAAGACAGGAGATGGGGGACAAAGGAGAAAGGGGAGGGAACAAGGGAGAGAGGGACAAAGGACTGCCTCTGGATAGAGAGGAGACAGATGTGGCCCATAGGAAAATGGCAGTTTATAAAAGCAAAAGGGGAAAGCCCCATGTTATGATGGGGTGCTTAATTTTAATTGGGTATGTTAATTAGGGCAACCACAAGGGGATTTTGATTGCTGGACTTCAGTACGTTTATAGCTAGACCTTGGTAGTCAGGCTCAGGAGGAGGAAGTAGACTAATAAGGGAATAGACTTCAGTAGCTAGCCTTCAGAATGTAATTTTTTTTAGCAAGGCAGAGGGAATGGAGAGAAGGGCAAGGCCTACCAGAGCCATGTTTGCCAAGCTCAGGCTGGCTGGAGTCCCATCAGCTATTGAGCCAAGACTTTGCCTCCCAGAATCCCTACACCTCTGCAAGATGCAATGGCAGCTGCCTGGGGTAGGAACTTGTGCCCTCCATTGCTTCTTCCTCCTTTCTGTTGCTTTCCGTTACCTGGTCAGTGTTTCCTGAGCTCCTTCCCACAACTCCTGTACTCGAGTCTTTACCTCAGTTCGCTTCTGAAGGAAATCTGACTAGGCTAGCACCCAAGTGTCTCTGTTTCTCTCTCCCTCACTTCTCCACTCCCTTCTGAACAGACCTGGCTCCAAGTTGGGCAGAGATTATCTGGAGAAGCATCTAACCACTTCTAGGACCAGCTGTCCTGGGGATCCAGGCAGCTAGAGGTAATGAGGTAAAGAGAGTGGTCTTTTGTGACCCAGATCCTCACCTTTGTGTTCTGTCTGCTGTTCCAGTTATGGGATGATATGGATCCGTAAAAGTGTATGCAGATTCTAGTTCCAGCTCTGCTGGATCCTAACCCACCACTTCAGTCTCTAGGTTTCAATTTACTCCTCTGCAAACTGAGGGGTCAGAGTGGATTAGCTGTAAATCCCCATCTACTGTTACATCTGTATTTGTTAAATAACGAAGAGAGGCAGGTGGTGTGTCTTGAGGGGAGATGTTTGATATACACTGTCAACCATAGTGAGAAGATGTGTGACCCTTATCCCTCTCCACGTGAATGAAGCTTGCTGGTTCAAAAGAATCCCAGCTTTCACACTGGCTTCCCAGTTGCCTGTTCTAACCATTCCAGCTAAAAGTCTGATTTTAGTGCAGGAGAAACTTGGAGGCAACAAAATTGATGCTATAAAGGATTTACTAATAAACTTGCTGAGGAAATACTAAACTACACGAAGTAGTATTTAGCTAAAGGACCATGACCTCCGATATAATTGGAAGATAAGTAGTAAACTGACCTGGGTTGGGAATGTGAATGTGTGGTTAGTAAACCATGACTAGAAGGTTGAGGAGACCCCGAGTCATCTTGTTCTAGGGCTCAGCAAACTTTTGCACAGGGTCAGATAGAGAATGCCTCAGGCTTGCAGGCCATGTGGTATGTACTGCACTGCAACTTCTTGGCTCTGCTGCTGAGGACAGGCAGACCAAACTACAGCTTAGATGAGTTTGGAGGAGAGAGGGACATTTACCTTGGGCACAGAACTTAAGCCAAAACAAACAAAACCCCCATACCTGAATTACAAGTATGTAGTTGTGTTTCAGTAAGACCCTGTGGTATGTAGGTGAGTTTGTCTCTCACATTACAGTGCCCCTGGGGCTCATTTAGGAAGTGTTACTCTTATATGGCTGGGTCTCATGGTGACATACTCCTTTTGGGGTCCTGTCCCCCTTCTCTTAGCTCTTTGTTGATGTTTGGGCTGCTCATTTCCCTCCAATTTATATCCCTATTGCATTCTAAAACATTTTAACAGCTAAGGCTTCAAACTGGACATAGAAAACTTCAACAAGGTCTCTGTCCTGACTGTGGGCCATCTTCACTTGGAAGACATCCCTAGTGGTTGCTGGAAGCTGTGTGTAATACCCAGTCTCATACACAAACACTAGGATAACAGTGACTGTCATGACCAAGACAGTTCCAAAAGTGGCCAAGAGGATCAGTAAAGTACATACACTTGACAAAGAATGATTTAGGTCCCAGTTGAGGCAGTTGGAACTATGTGAGCCTTCATTGTACTTCAGAATTGTGTGGAATGTAAGACTAATGAACTGCTGGTTTCTGGACTCTTCCAGTAACTATCTTTAGCTGACAGTGAGTGCTAACTGAAACAGCAGGTAAGATGTACTGCTGTACACTGGGCACATGATTTAGAGACTCTGATAAACAGCTCACAAGCCTGCTCATCTTGGCATAGATGCATTTCAACAGCAGAGTGTTCTAACCAAAGAGCCTTCCTAGTCAAACGGAAACAAAAACTTGAAACTATGGTCTATCTTATTGAGCAATGGTTGAAGCTAGGGTTCATCCTTTGACATAGCTATTACAAAGCAGTCTGCTTCAGATAAGAGGCAACCTCAAGTACCTGTGAGGGGAGTGGCTATTTGAGACGGGTTGTTCTCTGCAATTTCATGATGTCGAGACCCCTTCTCTGACAATAAGGAAGTACCAGCCCCCATCAGACGTTTGGAGTTGACACCAAGATAGTAGAAATCCACAATGTGGACACCAGGCTGCAACAGTTAATTCTGAAGTTGCTTCCTGATGACATGGGTATAGATTCTCTCCTTCCAGACTCCTAACCCATCCTCACCCCTCCAAACATTGGCCTTTATGGTGCAGGGAGAAGCCAATGAGGCTCTCATGACTCAACCATGGTAAAAGACAGGATCAGATAAGATGTTAATTAATATGACAATTCGTGATGAATTATGTTCCAATAAAAGTTTATTTGGCTCATCCTGATCAAGTTTAACAATATGTAACAGATTATTTTAAGAACATGAATAATTATAACAATTCTCTGTGAACTCGTGGCCAGTCAGCAGCATGTCCCGTACTCAAGAAGTAAAGCTTTCCCTCTGAGGACAAATGGCACATGAGGAGTGGTGTGCATCACATTTTCTTAAAAGAAAAAGTAAAACCTAAACACTTCATATTTACATATTTTCCACTCAAAACTGGTCAGTATGATTGATTCTGTTTTAAAATATAAGTTTCTAATGCCTTGTAGGAGTTAATATACATATCATAGTTAGATTTAAGGTGCTGCAATGTGAGGTTGAAAACATTCCAAAGAGCTCTCTCAACAGACCAGCTAGACTTCCTGGGTGTCTTTGGGATGTTGGCAGGGGCGGGGGGGGGGGGTAGGAGAGGGATAGATACCAATGGCAGAGTATTCAGGGACAGACTGTGGATTGTTGGTGTCCCCACTCCATGCTTCTGGACTTCAAGTTCATCTTAACTTAAGCTATGAGGGCATGGTTACTTTGAATTCTTTGTCATGGGCTCTCCAGGGTGATATCTGCCTCTTCAGGACGCTGGCGGTTGGTACCCTCTTCAAACACCTAACTTATCTTTCTGTGTTAGATTTTTAGCCCAGTCAATTCCTTTAGGGTCCACTCTTGGCTTTCACTGAGCGAATGCTCAGGATCAAGGGCAGCATTAATGAAGGATGATGGGCCTCTGTGGAGCCTTCCCTCCTAACTCATTTGTTTCTATGGAAAATACCTTACTGCTTTTCCTACAAATGAGTAATCTGTGCCAAGAACATTTGGTTCTGAAGTAGGTTTGGAGAGGAGCTGTGTGTGTATGTGGGTGGGGGTGAGATGTGGGGGGTTAGAGAAGAGAGATTCTTGGGATTGATGTCTTCAAAGACATCCACTGGGGAACACAGGCTGAGCTGTTGAGAAAGTGCATAGGACATGCTGCAAGAAGTTGCATGGCACAGGCCTGGCAGATCACTGAACTCACCAGAGACCCTGAACTGCTCTGATCTGAAGTGACAATTCAGACTGTGCTGAGTTTGGGTAAATACAGGGATGCTGTGGCAGGTGAGGATGCTTAAGCACTTGAGGAAGTCATAAAAATGTCTGGTGGTTAGGAGACACTAGTTGCAGAATACAGGAAACGTTCTAAATTAAAGGAATGGATGGGACAGATGGTAAGGGACAGCAAGGAGCACTCGGGACCAAGTTTGCTGACCAAAAAGCCAGAATGACCCTAGCAGAGGAAGACATTATACTGTGGTCAGACACTTGTTGGGGGGGGGGCTGGGATTCAGACTTATACCCTGACATTCACTTGGCCTGTGGTCCTAAGTCAGACACCGCTTCTCTGGGCCCAAATGGCCATTTGAGCCTAGGTGGGTCACATGGCTTGGAAAATATATCTGCAAGCTGCTTCTGCCCTCTTGACCCTGGTAGGTCTGTAGACTGCTGTCGGAGATCCCTTTCTTCCCTGCATACTGTCATTTATAAAACACAGGCTTCCCCTTCGATGGGAAAGTGATAGCCCCCAGTCAGGCTCCATTCAATACCGCTCCCAGAGGTTAAAGGCTAGTTATTAAGGCAGTTTAAGAAATAAACATTCCTCTCGCTCCCTGGATCCTCAGGTGTTCTGCTAACCCCAATGCAGCAGAGAGGGGCTGAAGGAAGTGCTAGGGGAGCAAGGAAGTGGTCTGGCTTTCTGGGTGGTGGCAGCTTGCTCCGGAAGTTCTCCCGCGCTCCTTCTGTGCTCACCACCTTTCTTTGGAGAAGGCCTCTGTCTGGACGAGGTCGCCAGGGTGCTCAGAGATGCACGCACCATTGAGATCACCCAGTTTGTTTTCCGGTAGGTCCTCAGGTTTGGTGCAGAGCTTTAGAGCACGCGAGATGAACACATCTAAGTCGAACTGGGGACTGGCACCCCCATCGACGGGTGTTGGGTGTCCTGGGGGCGAGGCAGAGAGGCGGTGCTCTGGCACATCAGGGGGAGGACTGACTCGCTCAGGGCCACTTTGCGTGCTCTTGACCCACTGAGCGATCTCTAGGAAGAGGCTGGCTGGTTCGTCCTCACATGACATTGGGTCTGCTGCTACTGCAGCCATGGGGGCCGTGCTGGCTGCCTGCTTCCAGTGTGAGAGGTCCAGGATGAGCTTGGGTTCTGAGTAGTGGTGGGGCTTGTTGTCGCGCCACAGCAGCTTATCTAGGTAGGATGGGGAGCCGACCTTGTAGTCACAGGAGCGCCCATAGTCGGCCTCGAAGGCACGCTCCATTGAGGAGTGCGATTGTTCCAGGAAGCGCTCGGAGCTGCTTTGTGAGTCTTTGCGTGGGTCCACCTGAACATCCTCGGCCAGTGATGCAGAGCCAGCACGTGGGTCGCGCTGCACCTCGCTAGCATCCTGGCACCGATCAGGCCTCCACTCCAGATCTGATGACAGGCTCACAGGATACCTGCAAGAGTGCAAATGGAGATGTGATGTTACAACCCAGGAGGGATGGGGAACCAAACGGCCTGATCCTTGCCTGCCTCTGCATGGGGCCTGGATTCTGGATTTCTAGCAGGCATTCTGTTGCTGATCTTTGGATCACATTTTGAGGGGCAGGACCTAAATGGGTGCTTCCTAACCCTGGTTCAGGTTTGAATTCACGCAGGAGGATTAAAAATAAGTACTAGGTATCCCTTGCTGCCCACTACCGATGCTCTGGTTCAGTAGGTCTAGCTGGCCCTGCTGGGGGCATTTTTGTAAGATTTTCCCCACGGATTCTAAGATGTAGCCAGGTGATAACTTCTGCCATGATGGATCTGGACTGGTGCTCTGTAGCACCTCACGTCCAAGCAGAGCAGATGGGGCCTGCAGAAAGATCACAGACACCATCAGGGGAGGCCAAAGATCCCTTGGAATTCTGCCCTCCTATGACTGCCCTGTAGCCAAGGACATTGGAATCGGATAGCCAAGAGCAAACGAAGGGCAGATGGGCAGGCAGACGACTGGCTGTCAGGTCTAGCTAAAACCCTTTCTTCTGCCAGGTGCTCTGGTAGGGAACATGGACATGGTGGCAGCTCCTGGCCAGCTGCTCCCTGAGCCAGAGGCCTGGTGCTCACATAGGACAATTAGATCAGACAAAGCCAGATAGCTGCAGCCCACAGACTATGGGGTAATCTGGATATGGCTAGAGAAAGGTAGGGTGAGTTGAGTTTCCCACCTCCTAAGGATACCATTAAGGTAGGCATGGCTCTCAGGATGCAGCATTGCCCTTTCCCTGAATGGCCTTGAAATTGCAGGGGTTTCTAGGAAGAGCTGGGAAGCACTAGCATTCATACATTATACCCCAACTGTTGACCCTAATTCCCTATTGCCTTTGCAGCAATCCTGAGGGGACTTAGTGTTATTGCCACAGCCTTAGAGATGAGAAAATTAGCACGCTACAGATGTGAAGGCCACTGCAGCTGTGGCATGGACTTTATCATCCTGGTCCCTTGTGCAGGTGTGATGGGGAAGGCCGTGAGCAAGAGTGCCTGGCTTGGTACTACCCTGAACTGACTAGCCGTGACCTTAGTGATTCCTTGTCCCAAGCCAACATTGTGTGCTCTGAATTCTGTGGCATGGAAGGGGGGGGGGCACAAATCTAAGAACCACAGTCTAGAGCAGCCCTAGCATGAGGCTGGCAGAAGAGTCAATAAATTGCTATTTGTCAACAACAAGAAGCTACCAATCCCTGCCCCAAATAACAGTGCCCTGCCCCCTCTTTGCACCCCCTCAGTTTGAAACCTATCATCTGTCAAACGACTGAAAAAGAGAAATTGCCTATCTGCCACTTATATAACCAGCTGTCACACTCCCATGGCAGCCAGGTTCCTGGCTAGCCCCCCATGGAGTTGATGCAGCTAAGCACCCCTCCTCTGCCTTTTCTAAACTGAGCAGTACTGATGCAGTGTCAGATGGCGGTGCCCTGGTGCCTCATCTGAGAAAGTCAGGACAGGAAAGGAACTATGAAATCATACTACTCCTGTAGGAATGGTTTTTAAAAAAATCTACTCTCCAATACCAGGCACCTGTCAAGGATCCCGAAGCCACATGAAGCTAAGCAGCAAAGCTCTTAGTAGTGTGGGGCACGGGTACAGTTTGGGGCCGGCCGGCCCTGCATGGGTTTGCTGTGTAACATGGTGCCAGTGCTTCACCCTCTCTAGGCTGTGGCTTTCTCATGGTCAATAATCATAACACAGCCTCTTCCAAGGGCACTCAAAGGAGGTGTGAGTCAAGTGCAAAGTGAGAACTGTTTTGTGCCAGTGAATTCTGCACTCTTTTCTTGCGTTACATTGTCATATTTGGCCTTCCAAGAGCAAAATCTTGACAGATGATGTAGTTCAGTGGCAGAGTGGCTGCCTGGCATTCACTAGAAAAACTCCAGCCTGTTTGGTGTTCAGGAAATACTACAGTAGACACTCAGCAACACCTGCCCCTGTGTGCACTGAGCCTTATGTTTAGTGGTCTTAGAATATCAAGGAAAGCTGGGGGCTTTGGTCTGCAGAGTGGAAGTCTCTGACTCACATGGGCAACACCAAGCTGGCTCATTGGGAAGGTCTGGGCACAGGAGAAAGGTAGGAACTAAGCTGGGAAAAGTGCCCAATGCAATGTACAATCCGGGAAACAGAGGTCACGGAGGATCAGAGGCAAAAGGGATGTGAGAGCATAAGGGGGGTGGGCATGGCTCTGAATGCCAGACTTGAAAACGCACCTGTCCCAGTTGGAGAGCTGGCTCTGACTGGCAGCCATCAACACGATGTCATCGATCTCGTCTTCAATGCGGAAGGGGTGTTGTGAGGTGGGCTCATCCTCGGGACATGAATAAGGGCTCATGTAGGGGTGCTGCAACCCCATCTCAGCTGTTAAGCGGTCCATGGGGTTAAAGGTCAAGATCTTCTCCAGAAAGTCGATGGCTGTAGGGAGCAAAGCCAGTCATAAAGGTTATGTGCTGCTCCCGTCAAGCTGAGAAGAGTTAGCAAGGTGCCAGCCCCCTTTTAACTGTGTGTCTACAAAAAGTGGTTTCGTGGTTTTGCAACTAAAGCTGCAGAAGGGTAAGGTGATGCATTGAAGGTTTCACAGCTGGGCAATGGAAGTTGAGGTCACAGTCTCAACACTGGACTACTCTAAATACAGGGACTGGGGACAATTAAGGGTTATTCTTGAGACAGACACTCAATTCCATTGGGATCCTCCTGGAGACAGCTGGGACAGCACAGACAGTACTCCCATCAACTGGGTTGAGGACTTCTGGAGAAGGGCAAGAGCCCATGGGAGAAACTGCTGTGTGTGTGGATGTACAGAGGAGAGTAGAGCATGAAGCCCACTAGTGACAGACTCAGGGGCTGCCACGAGGCCAGGAATCTGCAGTCTAAAAGCACAGGTTGACTGTCATTTATTCTCAGTGTTTGCCACCTGAATGTTCATTTGAATTTCAGGTATTTTGTATGTGTATGTTTTAATATTTATATATCCCTTACTGGTTTTGGACTCCTAACCCCCAAATCTAAACACCCAAGTGTTCTAAAATTTGAAACTTTTTGAACATGTAGCTAGGAAAAACACCAGTTGCCAGGTGCTTGATGTCTGAATCCCATACCCTGTTCTTTGGATGGAGGCCCACCTGCCTTTGCCCCTGCCCCAAAAGGTGAAGCCAGAGTCAGCCTCTTGGGATGGTGCCCCAATGCAGGTTTGGGTACCTTCACTGTTGACATCAGGGAGCAACTTGCGTAGTGGCCGCTTCACCTCCCAGGTGCTGTTGACAAAGGTCGGCATCACCTTGAGCAGCTCCTCCTTGTCTTCCTCCCGGACCACAGGGATGGTCTCTAGGATGAGCTGCATCTGCTCCAGCTCATGAGCCCCTGGGGGAGACAAATGCAGCACGGATAAGTTGTTTGTCTGGATGGCTGCACATGTGGACGCCCCAGAGAAGCTCCAGCTGGCTAGAGAGGTGACACTGTGGGACAGCAGGCAGCACTAGGCTCAGAGCTGAGGGACTTGGGTTCTAATAGTCACTCTATTGCTAAATTAGCCCTGTGGTCATTGCAGAACAGAATGCTTGCTGTATTTGGGGGTTGGCTTTGTTAATGTAAAAAGCATTTGCTTATGGTTCAACATGAAATGGCCTTCAAGGACTTATGTATTTGAACACTTGGACCCTGGTGGAGAGTGTAATTTTGGGAGATTATGGGCTTTTGTGATGTAGGGACTATTTGGTTGGTGATTAGGCCAGTGGGCGTAAGTGCTTGTGGTTAAGAGCCCTGCTTCTGACCTGGGTTTCCTGCTTTCTGTCCACCACTGAGACGTGAAAGAGCTGTGCAATAAAGTTCCCTCTGCCACTGACCAGGCCACTTCAGCCACCAAGTGTTCCCTGTCATGACACTATAAGCCAACACAAACTTCTGCTGCCTTGAGGTGTTTCTGTAGAGTGTCCTGTCACAGTCAGTAATTAGGAGTACCATACAGGCTTGTCACTAGTTCTGTCTGAGGCTTGTCTCTTCTAGCATCTCATGTGGACCAAGTAAGCTGATGCTAAGATGGGGGCAGCTGGGCTACTGCTTTGCACATTTTCTGCTAGGCTGGGGAAGGAAGGAGCAATTATAAAGCTAGGAAGAGCCTGGAGCTCCCACAGGAGGGCTCCATTCAGAAAATCCTCAGGAGCAGTTCTCTGCCAGGTCTGGAGAAGTGGTAGGGCAGGACAGAGACAAGCATTCATTCATTCAATAGTTATGGATTGAGTGTGGTGGTGATTTGAATGAGAATGGCCCCCATGGTCCATCCTTTCAAGTTTGAGTATTTAGTCACCAGGAAGTGGAACTGTTTTGGAAACGAGTAGGAGGTGTGGCCTTGTTGGAGGTGTGTCACTGGGGGTGGGCTTTGAGGGCTCACAAGGCCACACTAGAGTCAGTGTCTCTACCTGCTTCCTGCAGATCAGGATGTAAAGGTCTCAGCTACTGCTCCAGCACCATGCCTGTCTGCTCCCCACCATGATGACCATGGACTTGCCCTCTGAAACTAAGCAAGCCCCCAGTTAATGCTTTCAAGTTGCCTTAGTCATGGTGTTGCTTCACAGCAATAGAATGCTAACTAGGACAGGTGACTTGTCTATGCCGAATGTGCGGATTCTCCTCGCTGCCAGGCCGTTCTGCTCTGCATCACCTCTTCTCAGGTTCTTTCTACTCATGACAGGCTGAACTCTCAGTCATACCCATCTCCCCTGGAAGGCCTCTCCAGCTACCTACTTGCACAAGAAGTGCTTCTGTCTTCTGCAGAATTTCACTCTTCCAGAAGCCGATGGCTTAGGAGGAGGTATCCTAGTGCCTAGTGCATATACAGAGCACTATGTATATTGAAGGGCCTACAGCTTTTGGGATTCTCTTAAACAGATGCCTTTGTCCTCTCTTTGTTCCAAGCTCAAAGAGAGTCATCCAGGAGCCTCATGCAGGCTGTCCTCTCTGGATGAGTATCATAGATCCTTTTCCAGGGGAACAGAAGGTCAGCGATGATCAAGTCAAAGACAGATGCTGTCACCTTGCTCTTTACACCCCAACTCCTCTCCTTTGTGACACAGAGACCAATCACACAGAGCCCCGGCTTTGGAATCACTTCCTCAGTAAGGATTGGGCTGGTGGGGAACTATTCCTTCTCATTTGTGAGCTCCTACTGAGGGAGTAACTGTCATACCAGAGGCAATGAGTGGGGTCTCATGAGCTATGCAGTGGGCAAAGGGCAGGAACCTGGGAGTCAAGCAGACCTGGCTGATCATCATCTCTTGCAACACCTTGTAGGAGGAGGATGACTTCAGACACTCTGAATGACTGGTTAAAGGAAGCCATCCTGTTGGCACCTGCACCAGGGGTGCAGCTCATGGCAAATGTTTGATAAACCCTGGTTTCCACTACTTTCTAGAGCTGGGGAGTGTGGATTTCTCAGAGAAGCCAGTGGCATAAATCCATGTGGAAGATGGATGCCCTAATGATAACCTAGTGATCTTTGGTGATAGATGCCACTTGGGTGAGCTACATTAGCATACTGAGTTTACTAAGGAGCCATTGAAAACTGGGAGCAGGGTGCTGCTGTGACCTCTCTTCCTTCTCTTCTGATGTTTTTGGGGCCAGAGACAACCTCACTAGCTGTTGGCTTTCCTACTCCCCTCATAATGAAACTCTGGCTGCCACTGTCTGTCTGAGCAAATGGAGATCAGCTATGCATTGCTTGGCTCTCCAATACCCTAGCTAGAGGGACCAGGGCTGGTTTAGAATCCTGAAAGCCATCAAGAGCATCATTTTGTGCTAACAGGTAGGAACTATGGGAGGTTGGAGGGATCTAAGACGGAGGAATAGTAGATGGAGACCTGGTCCAGAGAGGGAGGTGGAAGCTGTCAACCCAGGGCACAGTTACTACTAACCAGCATGACAGGGTGAGGGTAAAAATGGGCTCTGCTGGATTAAGAAGGGCCAGGCCTATGGTTGGGGGTGCACAGAGCTTTCATGGTCACTAGAGGCCATTGAGTCTTCAGCAGCTTCATACATGATGAGCTGGAGCAGGAAGTGGGTGATATCAGGAGGAAGTAGCTTACTGTGGGTATGCATTTGAAGGACACAATTTATTTCTGGATCTCTCTGCACCTTTCTCCCACATTCCTTTTCCACCGTGACATCTCTGCCTTGCCACGGGTCTGAAAGATTATAAACAGCTGAATAGCACCAGTGACACCTCTAAAACACAGTCAAAGTTAAGCCTACCTTCCTTTTAGATTGTTTGTATCAGGTGTTTGTCACAGCAATGCAAAACAACTAATACCTAGAGGGGTGAAGGAGAGGCTGGAGAAGTGTAAGTGGAGACAGCAAATGCTCCTCCAGGCAAGGATTGGGAACAGGGATGAGGATGGAGCGCTATGGGAGCACTATGAGGGATGGATGACCGCCTGGCGTATTAGCAAAGCCGTCATGGGGGGACACAACACAAGTAAGGCTTGAGTGGGAAATTTTCAAGCAGACAAGGGTTTCTTCTTTATTTTGTGTCAAGGTGAAGAAAGTCTTGACAGATTAGGGAAGCAATGGGATACTTGACAGGGCTCCAGGATGAGGGACAGAGTATCAGAGAGCGAGGAGGGAGAGCTTGAAAACATTGAGTAGGTGTTTTTAGCACGTAGTTTGAAGATGCTGGAGAATAAGCATGTTTTAGTTCACTTGAGCTGCTACAACAAAACACCTAGATCAAATGGCTTATAAACATTTATTTCTTGAAGTTCGGGAGGCTGAGAAGTCCCAAATAAAGGCATTGTCAGATTCAGTTAAGGGCTGGTTTCTCATAAATGGTGCATTCCTGCTATACCCTCACAAGGTGCAAGGGTGAGGGAGCTCTCATAGGAGAACAACGCCCACAGACCATTTCCCCTTAGCCCTGTTTCTTCATGTACTACCCTGAGGTGGTGGCCTCAGACCATAGCAAAGTGGCTAGTCAGTTGCAAAAGTCCTGTGCTCACAAGGCTAATTTGAGATTTTATAATTTTTTTTTGGTATGGAATTATAATACTATGTCTACAGGAAGTATCACAAAAAGCAAAGAAGTAATTTTAGCATGTTTGGGGCTCGGTGAGTGTTTTGTATACAGTCTGAACAAAACACTGAGGAGGAAGCATGAGGCCTTGGTTAGCAACTTACCAGCGAAGAGCATTTTCCCCGTGAGCATCTCAGCTAGGATGCAGCCAGCTGCCCACATATCGATGGCTTTTGTGTAGTTGTTGGGGGACAGGAGCAGTCGTGGAGAGCGGTACCACTTTGTCACCAACCCTTCTGACAGATAACCCTAGAAGATAAAGCCCCCTACATTACCAGCTGGAGATCTGCAGATGCTGTCCCTCCATCCCTCTCGGCTTCCCCTCCCAGAGAGGACTGGGACTCCTTTCACAATCCCTCCCGTCCTTGTTCCTTTTTTCTTGGTCATAGGTGTGGGGACCTTATGAGGCCCTGGGATTCTTCTTTGTGGACGGAGGGTATTCAGGGCATCATTGTTTTGTAAGGAATGGTTTTCCATAACCCTTGATAACACCAAATCTTCCCACCCTGGTAAGGAGACACGTCAATAGAAGTCATGCTCAATTTCATTGCCACAATCAACTGTTATTATAAAACACTGGAATTGTATTTGTCTGGTGGCTGAACCTGAGAAGCAGCCATAGGTTCTGCTTCTGTCTCCTGAGTGCTGAGATTACAACTATGTACCAGGTACCAGCCATCTCCTGGATTTAGTCCAAATATAATCCTGTATAAGTAGAACCAACTTTCTAGCCTTCTGAGTCTCTTCACTTAGATAGGGGCATCAGAGGCTTACACTTGCCATGTGTACAGTAGCTTTCTGTGACTGTAAAAATCACAGGGACAAGACGAAGTGTTCACAGCAGTTCTTTACTTCTCTGTGGCTGGGTTACAGAGGAAGAATGGTTATTTTCTAGCCAGAGAGTGGGATTGACAGAGGTGGCTTGAGAAACTTCACTAACAAGTCAATAAGCAGTCTTGTATCAAATAGAATGTTCTGGAAATAATCTATCTCACTGTAAAGTCTAGGACTGGGAAAAATGAGGACACAGAACTTCCTTCTAAATCACCACAAAGCTGCTTGTAGGCCACAATTTTGGACTTTTCCTTACTTTTCAATGAAAACTAACAACTCAATGACAACTACAGTTATTTCCTCATGGATGCTGGTCCTCTAAGGCCTTTACACACACACACACACACACACACACACACACACACACACACACACACACACACACACGAGATAAATGAAGGGTGTATTAAGAAGCTACTGGGCATTGGGTAATTTGGGAAGTCACTGCATCTTCTGCTAAGCCCTGTATCAAGAGAAGGCCTGGGACAAACAGGGGGCTCCACTCCTGGGTCTAGGGGTTGAACACCAGGGCCAGGGAATCCTGGTTGGGTAAACCCTAGAAAGCTGATTGGTGGAACCCTGGGGTGGGGGTGGGGAGTGGTTCATGATAATACACTGGTGATTTAAATCCAAAAGCGAGTCTTTGAGTGGGTGGGGTTAGGGTTAATTTTCTAGGAGAAGTCCCACAATAGGTAAGTACTGGATTTGATTTGTTAGCAGGGCTCAACGATCAGCGAGAGGGAGGGTCTTCCATTGGCCTTTCTGCCTGTCCTCAGGTCTCAGAGTTGTCTCCTTGGACAGGGTGTGTGCACCGAGAAGGCTGATAGGCTCTCGCAGAGTGCACAAGTGGGCACAGGCTGAGACCAGGCTGCTTTGAGACTGAAGCATCACTGCTCTGAGAAGACAAGCAGCTCATACTCAGGCACACTTCCTAATCCCCTCTCAGAGTGCACAGGGCTGGTGATGCTTCCAACGGTCTCACCTGCTGCTCTCTCTTCCTTTGGTGGCCAAGAAGGACTCTGGAGGCACAGTGGGGGAGCAGCGGTGCTGGCTGGATACAGTCTGTCCTTCTGCAGCTATTCCCACCACACTATTTTGCTGTCCCTATGAATCCATAGAAGGTTTGGCTTTCAACAGCTTAAAAGGGTTTGGGAAGTAAGCTAGCAGCAACTGCCCTGTACAGAATGTAATCATGGCCTCAGTTGATATAGACAGAAGAAGATATAATTAAAGCTCTGAGTGTTCCCTTCCCATGGGGAGCAAGGGGTAACCCTCCATGCTGCCTGTGTGGGGACTTAGAATAGCCTAGATCCATATCACTCTAGCAGCAGGGGCTGTCACTACACCAGCAAGCTACACTGGGCAGGTGGGTACCAGGTCTACTTGCCCCTCCATGTCTCTCGCGCTCTAGCCTAACAAACCCTTTAATGACTAGATGGCCACTAATCCCTTGCAGATATGAGGAAGACTACCTTCTCTACAAACAAACCTCAGCCACCCCCACTGTGTGTTCGTGTGTGTGTGTGTGTGTGGTGCACACGTGCGTGTGTGCGAGTGTGGAGTAGGGTAGGAAGGGTGGTTTCTCCTCTCCTTCTGAGTGGATGTTGAATGTGGCCACCATTCCCAGGCCAGGATGTAAGGGGTTCTAATGGCTTTTCTTTCTTAATTAAAAGTTTCCAGAATGTATTCTGGGAACCCAACATGGGTCAGTTCCCAGTGGAGGATATATAGAGTATCAGGTTAATATGAAAAAGATGACCAGCAAATAACCGTGGTTAATATGGACATGGGACATTTGCTGTACCTAGTCCCATGTCAGTGTTCTATAATAATTAGTTCAAGAATCTTCCCCCAGGCCCTCTCCCCCTCTCTGTAAGGTCACCTGGCCATGAGCCTGCCTGGCCTTACAGTTGCATGCCACTATACCTGACTTTTCTTTACACAAGTGCTGGGCATCTGAATTCAGGTCTTAATTCTTGCCCAGCAAGCAGTTTATCCACCAAGGCATCTCCCCAGCCACTCCCCACCCCCAGCCTTTGGATGTGACTCTTCTTAGAGGTGAAACAGCCAGACCAGGTCCTACCTGGTTGGTACCTATACTCAGGGACCTGCTCTGGAGACCTGCACCACCAAGGCAACACCACAGACAACAGCCTACTTCAGGGGTGAAGCAGGCCAGAGAGGTCTGAGGGAAGTTCAGCCTCTCTGGATAGGAGTGGTGGGCAGTGGATGGTGGCAGGTATGGACATGGAGTAGATGTACGTCTTGGGTTCACAGTAGCCATCCTCGTGGATGGGTTGGGGAAATCAAAAGCCTGGCCCAAAGGCATGATGAGATGGGCACATGTAGCCTACAAGACACACTGAGTCACACTCACACATAGCAAGGCTGCCATCTGAGGAGCTGCTTGTCTCTGAGGTGCACAGGGGACTGGAGCTCAGTGTGACATCTATGACCTGGTAACACTAGC
Organism: Phodopus roborovskii; assembly: GCF_943737965.1. Classification (NCBI taxonomy): domain Eukaryota; kingdom Metazoa; phylum Chordata; class Mammalia; order Rodentia; family Cricetidae; genus Phodopus; species Phodopus roborovskii. The sequence continues at coordinate 1,916,694 of NW_026126550.1, forward strand.
TAACAGGGATCCAACTCCATCAACTCCTGTTCTAACTGCTTTATATGGGTCAACTCACTGTCCTTGCAATGTCATTTGAGGTAGCGTCTCTCCTAACAGCATTCCCAGGAAGGAAACAGCCACAGAAAGGACAAGTTACACAGGCTGCAAGTGGCACAGCTAGGATTTACCCCAGCTTGTAATCTGAGGAGGGGCTCCACTGCCCTTATACACTGACCACGTGGGCACCGGGCTCTTAGGACAGGCAGAGAATCCAAACACAGAATGGACAGCCCCAGAAGGTTTGTGCCAATTCTGTGCTTTTAGTGGATGTCCTGAAGCATGGCTCTCAGGCTCTGGGGTACACTCAAATCACCTGGAGACCTTGACTGACTAAATGCAGGTTCCATTTCTCAACTCTACAAGTTGATCCAGATGCTGCCTGGGGCTCTTGGGCCAGCAAATCTCCTGATGCTCTCTCTTTAAAACAACTTTCTACCATGTAGGTTCCAGAGACTGAATTCAAGTAACTAGACTTAACAGCAAGCACCTAGACTCACTGATCTATCTTGCTGCCTCCTCTCCACACCCCTGCTTCCTTTGTTTTTTAATCTGCAGATAACGTCATATACTCATATATATTTTGCTCGTTTTACTCCCTATCCCCCTCTTTTTTCCCAAGGTCCTTTTCCTACTTTTTGTTGTTACTATTTTTTAATGACCCACTGGGCTTAATTAGGGTTGCTTGAATGAGCATGTGTTGAGTTATTTACTGGAGCATGGACAATTTGCTAGTGCCCCATCTCCACCCCTCTATTAACTGAAAACATGAGCCCTGATCCCATATACGTGAAAGAGTGTTGTCAGGCCCTATCTTGTGCAGACCTTGGGTAGGTAACCCCAGTGAGTTCATGTGTCGTGACCGTGTCATATGCAGAAAACAAGATGTCATAGCAACCCTCCCACTCTGGCTCTTACATTCGTTCTGCTCCTTCTTTTGGAAAGTTCCCTTAGCCCTGGAGGGAGTGACAGATGTGTTGTTTAGGCAGAGAGCACTCTTGGTCTCTGATACCCTGGTTTGTCTAGGAACTGGTGATGGGCTTTGCTTACAGGCAGCCAGACCTATTTCAAAGGTTAAGTCTTTGCTGTGGGTACTCATCAAAAGATCGTTTAGAAGAACAGCATGCTCCCAGGGGCCCTGCTTAAGCAGAACTATATGGCCTCCTTTTCCATAGCTTTCCCCTTCTGAAGGTGTGACTCTTATTTGTGCTAACGTACATCTGAAACACATTAGAAACCTTTTGAGGAGTGACAGCACATTCAGATAGGAATATATCTGAGCAGATCTGAGTCAGGATACTGGAGACACTTGCATATCAGGTTTATGGCTGCACTATTCAGGACTGCCAAGATGCCAGCCTAGATGGAACCAGTCTAGATGCCCATCAACAGACAAAGTGATAAAGAGAATGTGATAAACTCAGCCATATAGGAGAATCAAATTAGTGCTGGAGAGACTGCTCAGATGGTGTGGTGCTTGATGCCAGGGCATGAAGACATAATGTGAGGACACAAATCTAATTTCCTGAACCCACATAAAAACTGTGGTGCCATACAGTTGTATTCCCAGAACTGGGGAGGCTGGAGACAGGTGCATCCTCCCAGCTCTTTGGCCAAAGAACTTAGCCTATACAGTGACCTAGGCCAGTAAGAAACCCCTGTCTCTACAGCAAAACAAAACAACAGAATAGGTAATACTTGAGGAATGACAACTGCTCCCACTTGTGCGTGCTTTGTCTGTCTCTCTCTCTCTCTCACACACACACGAATAAATCATGTCATTTTCAGCAAAATAGATGGGCTAGAGATCATCATATAAAATGAAATAAGGAGTGACAGGAAGATATAGATACAGTTTACCTTCTATGTGGAACCCAGATTTAAATATACATCTATATGGCATGAAGGCATAGGAAAACTATGAAGGAGGTCTAAAGGGAGGGAAGAATAACACAGTATTGCATATTTTCATTCAAATGTGGGACCTAGATTAAATATATTACAAATATACACATATACAGCATAAAAACAGCGATTAGAGCTGAGGTAGGAGACCAGTGAGTGAATGTGTGTTGCTGAGATGGTCATGGCCAGGACCCTAGCCTCAGTCCCATGGGAAAATGGCAAAGCCTGCCACCCTGTTTTGGGGTGAGGCTTCTGTTCCATGTGAATGTTGACAGTGTGTGCAGAAAAGGTCTGCCATTGCAGCCCTGCGCTGCCTCCCTAACCCCCTGCAGATGTTTAGGGCCTAAAGGCTGCTCCCTATAGAGACTCTCCTACTGTGGTTAGCTACACCTGCCTCCTTGGTTCAGCTGTATAGTACAAACAGCCCCCTGTTTTTCTGCATGTACCAACCCCATCTCCTTGTTCAATGCCTTGTGCAATACTGTGCTTCTCTGTTCTATATAACGAACACGTTGCACTCCCAGGGTGCAGCAGTTTTTCTACTAGAGAGCCTGGTTCACCTGACCTCAGTTATTTCTGTGTCCATATGCCTGCCATTTCTTCATTCCCTCACTGCCTCAGATCAAGCAAGCACACATGTGGCCACACCAGGCTTCTTTCTAGGGTGCTGGGATCTGAAATTAGGTCCTCTTGCTTGTGGCTCACAAACCTGCTACAGGTTAGACATATGGAAAGCTTTTAATCTTGCTCTTCAGACCACCTGCCACATCAGTGATGTGGGAACCTTCAGGTGAGACTTAGACATCAATTGTTGATGGATTCCAATGTACAGTCACATATGAGAACCAGGGTTTTTCTAACTGCTCTTGCCCACCGAGCCATCTCTCCCCCAGGTCCCCACTTCTTTTGGAGACAAGGTCTTGTGGCTTGTTTTTAACCTCCTGAGTGCTGGGATTAGACACATGTGTCAGCACACCCCCTGGTATTACATTATGTAAGTACACTGTAAAAGATGAATTTGAATTGCTGTGTGTTATATATACATACCATAGAATTCACCATCTCAACTATTTTTAAGGGGTGGAGTTCAGCAGTATTAAAACATTCACAAAGTTGTTAAACCACCATTGTTCATCTCCAGGGTTCTTTCCAACTGAAACTCTGTCCCCATTAAATAGCAATTGCCCATTCACTTTCCCTCCATCCACCCCTCCCTCCAGGACCACGCTTCCTCTACCCATCTGTGAGCCTGATGCCTCTAGAGTCCTCTTATTAAGTGGAACCACACAGGATTTGTCCCTTTGTGTGTGTGGCTTGATTCATTTAGCATAACGTACTTCTTGCTTTTAAATGGCATGGCTGTGGGAGTGTGGCCGTGGGAGCTCTATAGAAAGTACTTCACTGAACTGTGGTTGTCTTTTAATTCAACCAGAGTTTACTGACTGGATAACAGCTGTGGGCCTTTTCTTCATGAGGCCCAAATGAAGAATTCTGAGTTCCACTACAGTTCAAAGACTGTACAAAACGTTTTGTTTGTTCAAAAATATATTAGTTAAATAAGCAGTCCAATGTTGCCAATTGGCCACTGCCTGTGGGGCCAATGGCTGGGATTGTTTAGAGACAGTCAGAGTTTGGGTGGAGCGTTAAGTTTGGTTTGGCTTTTCTAGCATCAGTTTCCCCACTTGCTTGAGGCTGCTGGAGGCTCCCAGCTTTTCTGTTAGCATCCTTGGGACTACATTAGTCCCAAGTCAGCTCCCCTTACTTTTTCGAGGCAGGGTCTTGCCATGTAGCTCAGGCTGGCCTGCGGACTAAGAACTGTGCTTACACACAATCCAGCTTGAGCCTGCTTCAACAGCAATCTCTTAAGGGAGTAAGCCTGCTAGACCACAGCAATGAATTTTTAATGAGTCAGTCTTCCAGAAAATGTTTCTTTTTAGGAAGATCCAATAACTGTCAGGCCATAAATAGACATTTGTCTCACTGACTGTGAGAAGTCTATGGAACAGTAACTCTCAAACCTGCTACAGGTTAGAAGTAACTGGGGAATTGGGAAAAAAAAAAGCTGTTGTTTAGGCCACCTGCTACATCAATGGCATCAGAATCTCTGGGGTGGGATCTAGTCATCAATAATTGTTAAGAGTTCCCTGTGACTCCAATGTGCAGTCAATTTGAGAAGGAGGGTCTCTCTTGGAGATTTCCAGTTCACTGGCTTTGGAAAGGTAAGCAGCGATTGCACAGACCCTAATTAGCACAGTTTTCTATTTCTAGCTCTGCTCAGGGTGAAACAAGTCCCTGAGCAGCTACAGAGCTTTTTCCACACAGCTGATCCTGGGGAGATAACAGTCTAGAAAATAATCCATCGAACGACAGCCAGCATTGATTGAGAACTTTGGGTGTGCCAGGCACCGTGCCCAGGGTTGCTTTCTTATTGCAGCATTTAATTATCAAAATGACCGGAGAGAGTCCAGGGAGCTGAATGATATAGCCAAGGTCAAATTCAGCAATAATTTGCAGAGTGGGAGACATGATGCCAGCAGGGAAGAAAACGAAGTCTCTGTAATAGGAGTGTACATTACAGTTGAGCAGTCACACATATGATGTGTTCATGGAGATAAGCATGGGAAAGGAGAAACAAAACAAAACAGGGGAAGGAGATGTGGCAAATGGTCTAGGACAGCAGCTCTCACCACAGTGCCTGTGAGCAGAGATCAGTTTATCATGGGATTCCCATGGCCACCTGGGAGAACATCAGCTAACCTGACCTCCTAAGAGCAAGTCTCACCTTGTCTTCTAACCCAAAGGAAGCAGCAAGCTTGCTTCCCACCTGCAAAGTCTTCCACTCAGGTCCCTTATTTTCATGCAATTATTAAGCTCTGGGAACATCTTATGGGGGAGGAGGGAAGTTGCATCGGGCACTTGCTCAGCACAAAGGATTGGTAGCAGCAGCTGACAGAGCTCGTTTCCTGAGGATCCCAGCATTCAGGAGGCTGAGGCAGGAGGATGACAAGTTTGAGGCTAGTGTAGGCCTCTATCATCTTTTTATCATCACTTTTTCCCACTTCTAACTATAGAAATTACTGTAGATCCCCTAATCTGATGCAGCTGGTAGACCCTGGTGTTCCATAGCAGCCTGATCCTTCAGGGCAGTAGGGGAAGCAGGTAGAGACCCCCAAAGGTAGACAGTAGCTGTTTTATTTCTTGTCAGCACACCCTACACAGGGTAGTTGCTCACTTTACCTTTGAGTGAATGGAATGAATACAAATGTTAAGCTAAGGGAATGATTGCTATTCTCAAGATTGCCTGTCTGAAATTCTTGCTTAATAATATGCCCAAACCAAAGGAAATGCCAGGAATCGATCACCAGTTAAAAAGGAGCTATTCAGAAGTTGAAACCCCCAAGACACAGGCAGCATCTCTGTCCAAGTGTAGACCTAGAAGTCCAGTCACTGTGGAGTGTTGATGTAGATTACCATTTCAGTGGACTGGGGTACTACGGCGTGCTAACTGAGTCCTCTGGGCTGCGGGTCCTGTCTTCAGCCAACCCTGTTGTCAGGCTCTGACTTTCACCAAACATCATCCCCAAACTCGGAAAGACAGAAGATACTAATCTTAAAGCACTGAGTGGTCAGAATAATGATGATGAGATGTTGGCAGGTGCTGACTGTGCTGGGCTGTTCTTTCGTCTCTCCATCTGTTGCCCTTGCTCTGCAGAAGGGGCAGTTGAGGCCATGTGTCAAGGTTACAGTAGCAACATTGAGAGTCTCTCATTGTAATCACTGTATTGAGGATTAGGGCAGAAGGACTCCCAGAGCTTGCTGCCCAGCTAGCCAATCAGCAAGCTCCAGAATCACTAAGAGATCCTCTCAAAAAAATAAGGTGGGGTTAGATAGAAGAAGACACTCAATGTTGACCTACACACACACACACACACACACACACACACACACACACACACACACACCCACACCCCCCCCACCATCATCACCAATAAACAACAAACATGCCTCCCCAAACCCAGCCTTGTTTTAGGGACATTTGTTTGCACTGTGTGAAGATGCGTCACTGTGATTGGTTTAATAAAAAGCTGAATAGCCAATAGCTAGGCAGGAGAGCACTCGGGAATGAATCTAAGCAGGCAAGAGACACCATTGAGACAGAGAGTAGGACATACAGAATGGAGGGGAGGTAAAAAGCCCTGTGACAGACAGAACATAGATTAATAGAAGCAGGTTAGGTTATAAGAGCTAGTGGGGAACAAACTTAAGCTAAAGGCCAAGCATTCGTAATTAATCCATCTACCTGTCATTCCTTGGGGGCTGGCTGTCCAAAGACAGTCTGACACTAGAGATACTGACAACACAGCCTCCATGGCTGTTCCCTAGCTTGCCTACCATATCCCCACCGCGCCCCAGCTATGAACTCAGAACAAAGTGAAGTGAATTTCCCCACACCTGATCCTTCTCAGAAGACTCTGGGATTTGAGGGTACCCCTCACTGAGGTAACTGATGGAGTCAGTGCACCTGGTGTGGGGAAACATATCTTTGTCTTGTTTCTGTTACCTAGGATCAGAACTTTGATCTGGAGGGTAGGACATTTGCTCCCAGGGTCCAAGAGGGCCCTGGGAACTTAATTATACAGAGACTGTTGGGGGTAGGGAGAGCTGCCATAAGCAAGTTGTCAGAGGTCCCTGAAGCAGGCCAGGAAGATTGGGACTAATATGTGAACATGGGAACAGAAAGGAATCTCTCACCCCAGAATCTGGTTGAAGTCTCACCAGCAGAGAATAAGAAGTTCAACACAATTAACAACAACTGCACTTAACGCCTTTCTCCCTTTCTAGCTGCAAACCTGCATGCAGTTTCTGCTTCTCACCAGAAAGCACAACAATATATAGCACAAGGACGTGTGCCCTTGTGTAATCCTAGTGACTTCTGATTTAATCTCCTAAAACCATAATCACCCAGCCCTTCTAGGACCACCTTGTAGTTTTGATCATTGAAAAGGGGAAGAGGGAGAGAGGAGGTGAGGGTCCCTTAGTAACCATTATATACTCTTGTATATGGTTACCACTTGGACACTGAGCCTTGATTCTGAGAAGCCGGAACCCAAGCACCCAGGTGTGTTTCTTTTTCTGAGCACATCTGTTAACTATGCCTTTTAACCAATCCTAGCTGCTCCATACTGGCTCATCTTGAAATTCCTTTCTCCAATGAAGCCATGGATCCATCTGGTTTCACCTAAGTGGAGGTCTCTAAAAGAGTGAAGGAACCCTCAGGCTGCTCGGGGCACCTCTGGGCTGTGTCTCCTGCTGTACCTATGTCATGGGCTTGCACAGGAAGGCAGAGGGACAAGGGAGGAAGGGTTGCAGGGAGGACCCTGTCACAACAGGAAGCCACTGCTTGCTAAGCATGGTAGACAGAGTCTGCTCACCCTGAATCCGGTTATCTGGCTGTCCTAGTTTAGGAATCTCACCTAGAGGTTACTGCTCTTTGTTAACGAAACATTTCTTATTGTGAGTTTACATCCTAAACAATTTTCACTTTTGTTACTGAAAGGAAAGGAAGGACATTTGATTTGGGGGAAGAAGGGTCATAGTTCAAGTTTGCTTAGATTTGTTGCTTTGGGCCTGAAGGGAGGTGGCCATCGTGGTGGAGAGAGCTTGTGGCAGAGGCTGCTCACTTCACTGCAGCCAGGAAGCAGAAAGACCAGGAAGAGGCCAGGGTCCCTTTGTGGGCTTGCTTGTAGTGACCTTCTTATTCCCAGTTAGGCTCCAGTACCCAGTGCCACAGGTCAAAAGCCAAGTTGCAACCTGTGAACTTATGGAGGACATTTAATGCTCAAACCATAACAGACAATCACAGGCACCAGAGGCAATAAAGGCATTAGGCTAAACACCATTGGGACTGGTGAGCAACAATAGACACATTTATAAAGTTCTCAGGATAGACTATGAGAAATGTAGGCTGGCTATGGTCTTCTGAATGCCTCCTTTACTGCAGGAACCACACTGATTGTCTCCCATTAGATGACTAATAGCACAACCCCCACTGAACCCACCTCCAAGTGAACAGAAGACTCCTCCTGCCTCCTTCACTTAGCCCTAGATCTCCTGCATTCAGGGACCCAAATACTCGCTTGGTGTGCCTGGGGTGAGTACATGGAAGCAGCTGGGGATTGACATTACAAATATTAGCTACTTGCACACACCACAGAGGGAAGGGAAGCAGGAATGACAGGGTTGTTACTGGAGGCTGAGCAAGGTGTGGTAAGGCAGGTGACTGAGGGAACCACTCAGAAGAAGGGAAGGCATGCTGCTATGGACTTGTCACAGAAAGGTCCAGTACTAACTCCAGGCCCTCTTCATTGTGAGTCCTGTCAGGGCCCAAGCTCAACTCTTGGCTTGGTAACCTTGTCTGACCTTGGCCATGAGAAGGGTCTTTTTACTTTGGTAAACAGAGTATGTGCTGGAATTTTATTGGCCAGAAAGCACATGGTCCTGGCAGAGCCACTGTCCTCCTGGGGAAGCCCCCAAGCGCGGAGGCTGCCCAGGTGGCTTTGGGGAATTACCACTGTACTTCCCATGGCTCTGCTAACTGTGACTTACTGTTCCTGGTGGTAAGGACTGTCTGTGGTGGTCTGAGTCGGGCATGCTTTTAGAGAGCTTATCTCGGTCTGGGCAGAGAGTACATTCATTCAGTCTCTATCAATCCAGGGAGGTGTTAAGGCCGATGAGCGAGGGCAGATGGGGCTGTCACTGAAGAGAAAGAAAGGGTCAGGTGGAACCAAGTTTGGGAATCTTTTAAAAAATACCAAATTATGAATATAAAATTAGGTATGAAAATGAATGTTTGTTTTGAATCAAGGAAGTAATGATAAGTTACAAATTACAAAAAAAGTTGGCAGATACTGCAAACATCACAGAATTCATGAAAATCACATTTCTACTAATTAGCTGCTTGGCAAGCTGCAGGTAGCAAATGTGTGCCGCATAATTTTTAATTATCTTTTCTATGGGAATTTTATAATATAATTTCTGACAGACAGAATTTAAAATAGTGCTTGGAAGATAATTGAAAAGATAATGCGGTCTTTTTCTCCAGCATGGGTGATACTTCAGTATGGTTGTTATTTGAGAACATGTCTCATGTTCAAAACTAGCTATTGGAAGGATCTTATACATTTGAAAGATAACGTTATCAGATACAGGGTAAGTAAATATGAAGTATGCTTTTGCCTGGTTAGGGGAGCTCTCCCAGTATGGAAGGTAACTCTATGGTGAGTAAAAAGGAGAGGGAGAGGGAGAGAGGAGCATGTGAAGAGTACACAGAAACTGTGTGAGGCTTTCTAAGCTAGAAAGGAATATGGAGATGTATTCTAGAACTTTCTTTGAAGTCAGCCACAGCAGGGCCTGGGGGCTTACATGTGAACACAAATTATCTGGAGATCTGGTCACCTTGGAGGATTTCCTCAAAAGAGAGACTGAGGGGTGGGCATTACCTCAGAGATGTTAGCTATCATGATCTTGAAAGGGAATTCCTCCCTCCCAACACCAGAAGGTTGTCCCTCCCAACACCAGAAGGTTGGAGAGATTTTGGACACTAGACCATTCTCCCTGGTTGGCCCCCTTCCTCCTTGGGTCCCTTAGATTCCTTTATTAAGGGCCTAAACCCTGACATCACTTTGAGAGGAACAATAAGAAAATCACATTCTGGCCTTCTATTATGAGAACAGAGGTTTCATTCTCCACCTGGGCCATGCAAGGGCAAGGTACCTGCAAGGATTTGGCTCCACAAAGGAAGCTATGCTGGTCATTTAGGGGAAAGGGGGAGCTAAGAGGAGGGGTTTACAAGACAGATGGTTGGTTGTGTTCATGCGGCTCTGTTGCTCAGATCTTGAGTCCTGCCACTGATGGTTCTACAGAATGTCCATCTCTGGGCTAACTACACAACAGTGTCAACGTAGCTCCAACCATAATAGATGTGCAGTTGATGAGGGTTGTAGTTTATTCATTTTCACAGCTAGGGCATATTCTAGTGTGTGTGTGTCGGGGGGGGCATATTGACACTCACTCCCACGAGCTATCTGCCCACACTGTCTGCTAGGACTGTAGTCTAGACTCTTGTCTTACTGGAGCTCATCTGCCCTGGATTGGAAGGAGCAACAGGAAGAAAGGAAAACACAATTTCTTATCTTCAGGTCAACCTGCTATGAGACACTTAATGTAGGCTTGTGTTGGATGGAGAAGACACAGTGTAAAAGAGACACTTGCCTCTGTTAGGAGTGTGTCATCTACAGGCACACCAGAGGGTTCTCAGTGGGACACTGGGAGCCCACAACCCCAGCTGGGGAGAGGGGGCTTGTGAAGTGAAGGAGAGGGACATGTTTGGTCATTAGAGTGGGTGGCCTGCAGATGCTGGGTGCCTGGATGGATGGTGAAGGAAGCTTAACCCCTGCCTGGTGAGGGGTTCCTCGGAGATCCTGCATCCTGGGCACTGGTAGAGGTGGGAAGCCTCGTCCCTGCTGTAACCTGGGTGGCCCCATGCAGACCCAGCATGCCAGGTTCTATGTTTGGAAATGTCTTGAGGTAAGAGCTTTGTACTTCAAGACAGAAGCTCTGGAGTCAAGCTCAGATCACCACTCTTGAGTTCTCTAAAACTAGGAAAGTGTCAGCCATTTGCGGTCTCATTTTTTTCTCATCCATAAAATGGGTTCAATAACATGGGCCCTTCCTGTACTACAGGAATGTCACTGGAACCAAATGGAAATGATGGGTGAGGGGCATTTGCCAAAGTCTGTGGACATCACAGCACACTCAACTGGCTTCTTTAAATACACTGGACATAATTTACTACCTCCTGGAGGGGGGGGCAAGATTTGGAGTTTTGGCTATTATCTAGATCTTAGCCCAGCTCTGAATTGCTCTGACAGCAGGGCCCATATCCCCTGTCTTATCAGCTTGGGAGCTGGGCCTGTATTCTCTGTCTCCTCAGCCTGGGGGGGAAGGGGGAGCAGAGATTCATCTGCTCCTCTATTCTGTGTCTCCTTACCTGCCAGACAATCTGCTGCCATTTTTCTCTGTTCAGAGTGTATCTGCTGTTCCCCATTGCTAGATCTGACAAGTGGATAATAAAGTGTGATAAAGACGAGTGTATAAGTGTAAGTAGGACACACTGGCTCTGCACTGTGTCCCTTTGTGTGTAGACGTGCTATGCTCTGTTTAGGGCATTTTATAAAAGAAACATTTATTTGTGTGTGTGTGTGTGTGTGTGTGTGTGAGTGTGAGAGAGAGACAGAGACAGGGAGAGGAACGTGACTTGTTTTTTTCTTGCATTTTATGTGATGTCTTACAGGTCAGAGGACAACTTTGGGGAGTCAGTTCTCTTTTATGTGGGATCCTAACAAACACTGTTAAGCTTGAGCAAGCCACCTAAATCTTGTCAGCCTGTGTAGAGCATTTTAACCTTTTCCTGACTGGAGGTTTTGTCTTCATTCATGAGTTTAAGACTTGGATTCCAGCCATCCCTACCCAGAGTTAGAACAGGTAGAATCAGGGGTCTTTGCGCCAAGTCCCTGAAGCCCACCTCCTAGCTCATCTTCCTCCTTCAATTCTTTCTTCCACATGTCCCTGGCTGTTTCCCATCAAATGTAAGATCTTCAAAGAGCTCAGGCTTATTGCCTACCCTTCCAGGCACGGTCCAGGGCACGCTGCAGTAGTGCTATAATCCTATGCAGTTGTTGCTGTTTGCCTTTAGGCAGGCTGGAGAGAGTTCCTAAGCAATGGGACTGGGGCACATGCCCTCTCAGCTGCTTTGGCATTAAACGCCCAGGGGTCTCCCCAGCAAAACCAAGGGAACTCTCCCCTTTGTGTACAGTGGGCTGTCTTGAAGATTTCATATACATCACCAGGCCAAGGACAGAGGAGGCCACAAGGGGTGAGTGTGGCCCTGCAGGGATACTCCAGGTGAAATACTCATGATCTAGATTATAAAGGACAAGCCAAGTGCTATATAATCTCTATAGCAAGAAGAAAAAGGTTTCTTGAAAAATATGACCCCTACCTGCTGGCCAATACCTGAGGGTTCTTTATTGGGCTGCAACCTTCCCTTTCATATGAAAGTAAAATTTACATTGTAAGTATCTCCAAAGTGTAAGTCACTAGCCACTAAATCTAGAGGTTTTGGGCGTAGGTGTGTGGGTGGGGGGGGGAGGAGAGAGAGGGGAGAGCTAGGAATGGATACAGGCACTAATATGGGGGTATTAGGAGATATGCCCCTATCTGGAGAATATGTGTTTTAGCAAAGGTGTCTCCATCTGCATGCTACATGTAGACCTGAGCTCACCAGGTCTTGCTCCTTGGTCCCACAGCCCAGAATCTGCAGTCTCAACTAAACCCTGCTCCCATCTCTTCCAGCCATCCAGGGTTCCCAAGTGCCCCATACAGGCAAATATCATACAGAGACTTTAGGAAAGTCATTTTCCCAGAGCAGATGAGCCAAGCAAGAGGGCCCAAGCTGGATGGAGGGAAACTTCACAGACCTTCAAGTATCGGATTTAGAGGGCACTGATGGCCTGTTCACAAAGCCAGTCATGGTTCTATAACACAAACACACACCCCACATTTAGCAATGTGGTTAAAGTACAAATCATATAGACCTAATCTGTTTAACTGGAGCCACATCTGAAATCAGCTATTGTTCAAAAGTGTAATACCACAAAGAACACATGGTGGGCAAACCTTTAGTGGGTGTTTAGGGAGTGGGGCTAAGTTCTGGCCACCCAAGGGTTAAGCAGAAAAAGCTTTTTCTCAAACCTTGTTGCTAGAAATACCTTTCAAATGTTCTCATTCAATTTCCGTCCTTAGTACATAACACCCAGGGAACAGAATTTAATTTTCTATGACTGAATGACTTCCTTCACTTGCAGGACTTTCTGAATTTTAGTTTATTATGGCGCAAGCCCACAGGTAGGAACAGGGAACCTTAAATTACATTTGGCAGCTTGGACTATGAATGTTCAGACTAGAAACCAACTGGAACTTAAAAGCCAAAGTCCAACAAAATTTTTACTTTGCTGTCCATTGCTGGGCTCCACAAAGTTGACTCTGCTATTACCTCAGACAAGTTACATTTTGGAGGGCGAGAAGCTGTGCAAGATGGCCTCCATGTTGGCATCTCTTTCCACCTCCTCCTCCTGCCTCATTTCCTTTTCTGAGCATAAGAGTCCTTATTGGCTAGCATTTTCCTATTGGTAGATGTCATTCTCTTGTTAGAGTTCTGACCTGCTGTGTGTCTAGGAGGACTCACTGGAGGCCATAGACACCTGTCACAGAGACAGTGGTATGCTACCTATACAGAGCTTGGAGCAGAAGGTCACTGTCTGGAGCCACACTTTAAACCAGATGTCCTCCCTAAACATAGTCTGAGAGTGGGAAGCACACAGGACTGGCAATGGTTTCCTGGTTAAGACATCACAAAGTAACAAAACAAGACAAGATAGGCATCGCTGAAATGAAAACCTCTTTTTTCCCTTGTGACACTAAAGGTAAAACCCAGAACCTGAGCATGCCATGGTCAGAGTGCTTTGTCACCAAGCTAGATGCCCATCCTGAAAACTTTGTACTTCTAAAGACAGTACCAAGAAAGTAAAGCAACAAGTCAGAGAACTTGGATTTAGAACACATGAAGACTCCAAAGTAAAAATTAAGAATAACATAACCCAATTAAAATAGGCCAAGATCTCAAGGGACAGAAAGACATGTAGATGGCTTGTATGCACATGAAGATTACACACAAAGGGAGGCTCAGCATCATGGATGAAAACCTCCTCATACTGGAACACTAGGGAAAAATGAAGTTTGAGGTCATGGAGAGAACAAACCCTCACACCTTGTCTATGGGGCAAAATGTCACAATGGTGGTTTCTCAGACAAAAATACACGACCCAGTAATGCCACTTATAAATCATGCCCATGGCGGCATTCCCCAACAGAAAGAACCCAGATGTCCATCAATGAATGGATTATGAGAATCTCTGCTACAGATTATTAATAGATAATAAATAAAAACAAAGTTCTCATTATCTGCCTTTGTCACTGAATAAATCTGGGAGTGCACTGTGATGAATGTGAGCAGTCAGACTCAAGAGGTCAAAAGGTCATATATTACATGGCTACGTGAAATAATCCAGCAAGGTCAAATCTATGGATAAACATACAGAGGCATAGCTGCTTAGAGTAGGTAGTGATGGGAGCTTGGGGAAGGAGGTGGCGACTGGGGGACTGCTGTTATTTGGGGGGAGCAATTAAATATTCTAAAATCAATTCTACCAACAGATACATGAATGATCCTAAAAGCCATCCACTTGTCCACATTAAATGGGTAACAGTACCCATGTTTTAAAGAGTTTAAAAACAAATCTAAAGCATAGTCCTATGATAACAGGTGGCTTTCTAGCACCTAGCTACATGTCAAGAGTAGGGAGTGCTGGGCCCCTCTGAGGGAATCCATGTTGCCAAGGTCTGTGCCTCAGTAAGTTTCCAGTGGGGAGAATGAAGACAAGCAGTGTGACAGAGCCTAGAGCCATTACCTACTCAACTGGTCACTTCCAGAGTCCATTCTCATCAGCTGGCCCAAAGTCTACCCATTATTAAGGATTCTGGCTACCGTTCCATGTGTAGCCTTCAAATTAGACCCAGCCTTTACCAAATTGCAAAAGTGTCAATATTTAAGGCCTCTTATTGAGGAACTCCCTGCACACTTGATCTCGAAAGCCCAGTACCTCTTCATCAACCCACTGAGACAGGTTCACACAAAGGTGTTCCCACTCTTCTTCATGCCTTTGAGCTTGGAAGAGCAATGGGGCATTGCGCACAGGCGTGCGCGCGTGTGCGCACGTGCACACACACCTATAAGTGATAGAAAGTCTGGTATCTAAGACCCAATTAAAAGTCACCATTAAACAGCAGCCACTATTTATTGGGTACTTTCCATATGCCTGAGAAGGCTGAGCACTTCACACATCATTTGGTGTCTTACTCAGTCTAGTAAGGGGGATGGAGTTTGGGGATGAAGCCAGCCACAGGCAGGCTCACCTGTTAACACCTTACTCCATCCAAAAGATTCTGTCTGACAGGGGTTGGGGGCAGTGCTCCCTGTGGTGACATTTTATTTACGATCTAATAAAGCTTGCCTGGAGATCAGAATGCAAAGCCAGCCACAGCCATAGCTTCCAGGCAGTGGTGGTGCATACCTTTAATCCCAGCAGCCACACTAGGTAGCCATAGAAGCTGGGTGGTGGTGGTTCACACCTTTAATCCCAGCACTAGAGAGGCATATAAAACAGGAGCTCAGGGTCTCAGATCTGGAATTAGTCGCCAGCCACATTGAGGTCAGCATTGGTAGAAGAAAGAGCTCTCTGGTGGCTTGGCTGCTTTGCTTCTCTAATCTTCAGCTTGAACCCCAATATCTATTTGGGTTTATATTATTTGTGCTATAGCACCCTGTTCATAGTTCCCTCAGAGGCTGAAGCAGGACTGCCACTCCAGGTGGGTGGGGAGGTAAGGTTTATACATACCCACTGAACAGCTCAGAGCAGGGCACAGTTGTGAGGGTCAGTTTTCCCAGACTCCTGGGCCAAAGGCAGGTGTACATGGCTATTCTCTTTTGGTAACTGAAGGATTCACATCAAACAGTTTATTTTATAATAGAGTTTAGTGAACTTACATCGGTGTCAAATTTCCTGAACTCTCACTGGAAAAACTCTCATAAAACCATGCACATCCACATTCCATGATTTGGGGAATTTTAAAAGTATAACAAAACTAAGGAATATTACACATCAGTTGTCATTTTTTGTAGTCCATTTTAAAAATCATTTAAAATTTTTTTTTTTTTTTGGTATGTGTGTGCCATGTGCATACAGGTAGCAGGGCATGTGGAGAGGTTGCCCAACACTGGGTGTTGGGAACCAAACTTGGGTCCTCTGGAAAATCAGCCAGTACTCTTCAGCCATCTCTCCAGCTCTTGTAGTCTATTTTTAATGTACATGTCTTTACTCAGCTGCTATGATCCTATCCATATACAGTTCTATTTATTGCTCCCCACCCCCAAGACAGGGTCTCCATGTGTAGCTCTGGCTGTTTTGAAACTCTCCCTGTAGACCAGGTTGTCCTCAGACTCACAGAGATCCATCTGCTTCTGCCTCCTGAATACTGGGATTAAAGGTGTATGTTACCACCACCTGGCCTGTGTGTTGCTTTTTAAGATGATTAGTGTGTATGCCTGTGGTATCCATGCCATGGTGCTTCTATGGAACAGAAGACAACTTTGTGGGACGTGTTCTCACTTTTACCTGGGCTTCAGGATCCAACCATGGTCCAACTTGTGACAAGAACTTTTACCCACTAAGCCATCTTGCTGGTCACTGTGCTACCTTTTAAGTTTTTCTCTGTGGCTATTGTGGGGATCAACATGATTTTGTAAAGTTTAGATTTCCACATATCACATTTTCTTAAAGTAGCAATGTCTACCAATACCCATATTCTGTGTATGTGGGGATTGAAGCATCACAGCTTCATTTTACTTCAGAATGAGCTTAAATGGTGCTGAGGTAGAATGTGAGGGCTCTGAGAACAGTGCCCTGAGTCTCAGTAAAGGGACTACACTTCCTTTAGCTACAGCTTTTACAACATCCTTGTGGGCAATTTTTTAAAAATGTGGGTTAAATGACTACGTAATTATGTAAATGGTAACTGGTTGGGTGGCTCACAGGTCAGAGGTGTCCAGTGGCCATGAGGCTGGGCCTTTGGCCTGATTTCTTTATGCACATTTTAACTAGTGACACAGGTGATGTCCTAAGAGGCAGGCCCTTAAATATATTTATGAAGCTGTAAAGGGCAAGGCTGTATGATAGAGCAAAGGTACAAAAAGATCTCTTCCTGTTGGAATATTTGCCTGAGCCAAGATGATGAACTCTACCGAAACCAAGGTCACAACTTATACTTGAGCTTAAAAACAAACCCCGAACCAGACAACAAGAAACAAAAACAAAAATCTAACCACACAAATTTAAAATAGAGACTATGGAACCAACAAACTAACTGGCTAACAGCCTGATGTGTGGGCCGTTATGGTGACACACTGGCCAAGAACCCGCAGGAGTGGTGTGCCATTTACAGAGCAGCGATCTCACACTGTGCTGATGAGATCATATACAGTCTATTCTTAAAATGGACTTCACAGAAGGTTCTGACAGGGAGAGATCATCAAGAGCAGGAGCGTAGGTAGGGCCCTGGAGTGCAGTCAGCCGAAAACAATCAACAGTAGGACAGGGACTGAACACATGTCCCTGCAGTCAGCCTCTGCTGGGCTTGGAAGTCCAGCTCTGCCACAGACTACCTGGGTGATTGTCGGGCCTCAGTGTCCCCATCTGCCAAGTGGTAGCGACTAGTATAAATAACTTGAGGGCTGCGTCATTTAACACCAAGGGACAGGACAGGGAATGGTAAATATTTGAAAGCTGTCCTAGGGTAAGTTAAGCTTCATCCTGAGGCTCTGGAGACCCACATTCTGGTTAAGAAAGAGTAGAGGCATGGCTTGTCCATTAGTCAACCAGCATTTGCAGAGCATGTTTTATGGGTCAGATACTGTGCTAAATGCCAGGAAAACTGACATGAATGAGATGTGTACCTGATCCAAGGGCCCCCTGGGTCAAGGTACATAGGCTACTCAACAGTGTAGGTCAGAGCTGTGGGCAGGAGGAGGGAGTGACTAACTCTCCTGGACAGCTACATGACTTGGATTTTTGAGCGGATCCGTAAGGGTGTAAATGACAGTTTGTGTGGGAGTGAGGGAGCAGTGTGTGGGACCAGAGCTGTCACTGCTTATGGCATTTCCTGGGGCAAGATGACAAGTTGGTGACGTGGCACTAGGTGAGGTGGGTGAGTGCAAATTATGCTCAAGATGAATGCGGGTATCCAGCTCAGAGCCCTATGATCCTGATTTAGAAGGGAACCCTGAAGGTCACAGCAAAATGGTTCCCACCCTCGGAACCTTCTGCTTTCTAACAGTGTCTTTAAGACCATGTTTTAGCTACTGAAAGTTAGACAGCAAAAGAAAACCTTGAAAGTGACCACAGGGAAAAAGACATATGACATACTAATGGCATAAAGGAAAAACATCTTATCTCTTTGTATACAGTGATAGAAAGCAAAGAGAGAGGGCATTCTACTGACAAAAACTTGTTGAATCCAGGGAACACAAACTTTTTAAATGAGAGTAAAATAAAGATACTTTATTTCAGTAATAAATAATTTGCCAGCTGGGTAGGGATGGTGTACACCTTTAATTCCAGCACTCAGGAGGCAGAGGCAGGCAGATTTCTGTGAGTTCAAGGCCAACCTGATCTATAAAATGAGTTACACAACAGCTAGGACTGTTACACAGAGAAACCCTGTCTCAAAAAACAAGAAGGAAGAGGAGGAAAGAATCTGCCACCTGCCAGCCTGTATTCCATGGAACACTCCAACATCCTCAGTAGGCTGAGTGTTCTTGGACTCAGCCTTTTGTGCTTACCATAGCAGTGGGCAGCTCAGAGTGAGAGGTGGATACCAGGTGGGTGTTTACAGAAGGGAGGCCAGAGGAAGGAGCCATGGATCCCCTTGTGCCATTTAATCAGCTGTTTTCTCCTGGGCAGAATCCACCCCAGGCACACTCAAGAAGCTGAACTTGGATTGGAGGAGGCATCAGCAATGTATGGAAGCTGTGTACCATTTTAGCATGAGATAGTAGACTGGTTGGTAAATACCTGGTCCCTTACTCCCTTGTTCAACTCCTTCATGGTTGCCAGAGGTGAATTGCTGGCAAGCACAACATCTTCAGGAAGGACCTTTAGTCCTGATTGGGTGCTGCTTGAGGTGAGGCAATTGTTATATAGGAGGGCCTGGGTGTAGCAAGCAGAGAAGGATGCCAAGAAGCTGAGGTACCTATTGCTAGGCTACCTACAGCGGGAGGGGAGCAAGGAGGCCCTGAGAGCCAAGAAAATTAACTTTCCCATTCTGAGTGTTCAGACTCTCTTCAGGGCAGCCTCTGTTTTAATCCCTTAGGTTATATTTTTCCTCTTTAAAAAGGGATATTCCATAGTCTTTTAAATACATCTTTTCTGCTCTACTGGTTTGGAATAACATGTTTAACAGCTTAAGAAGAAAGTGACCTTCCCTGCTGGCTGGTCCGTCAGCCTGGTGTTCTTCTACAAGTCCATTTTCCCATGGCCTCTGTGAGTGTCTGGGTCCTTCACCATACCAGGATGATGGACCCTAGTCCTGTTGTGGGTTCCTGGGCAGGTGTCCCCCACTCTGCACTGTTTTTGCAGTAGAGACCATCTAGGATATAAGCAAGCAGTGAAACCCAAAGTGTGTTCCCCTAATCGCAAAGACTGTCTTCTAAGCCACAGAAGCGACCATACTTCCTCCTAGGTTCCATTTCAAGGGTTTATGTTGGAAGGAGGACACTTTCTGGGTATCAAAGGCAGGTAGGCCAGATAGGACAGGAGGTAAGGTAACACTAACTAATGCCATGAAGGCAGATCCGCTTCGAGTTGTCCCTGGCAGGGTTCCCAGGCTGCAGTCTCTGCTTAGCCTCATGAACTCCTCTGGGGCCACAGATGAACCACAACTTTAAACAAACTACATCAATTTGCTGAGCCTATCCAACTGTGAAACCAGTGCTTTGTTTTTTAAATAACATCTTTGGTAGTTTACACCAGAAAGAAAAGTTCGTGTTTAAAAAAAAAAAAAAAAAAAATCATGGTTTATATCTCTTAACTGTTGAAAAACAAGCAGAGACAAGCAGGGCTCCAGGGCTCCTTTTGTTTAGGTTCCCAGTTTTCATAACTTCTGGCCAAATGGTCAAATGGTACCATGGGGAGCAGGCATTTCCAAGGAAATGTAATTGAGGAACTCTCCATAACTGTGCTGTGAGAATCCCACAACTCCACCATGATCAAGGTACATGCCTCAAGTTCACCCACATGGTCTTCCTGGCATTGGTGTAAGACCCGAGGGGCTGAGCATTATGGAACACCACTTCCACCCACAGGCAAGGCACCTCCCTTTTTAGTTCAAAGGCTCTTACAAAGTCAGGAGCATGAGATTCTCCTGGGGCCCCTGAACACACAGATGGCTGGACCTGAGCCTCTGAGATGAGAGTCAAGCATCGGCCTCCCTAAGTGGTTACCAGGCACAGCTGGTGCTGCTGGCTTGTAACCGCCCTTAAGGGACCCCACCAAGCTAGCTGGTTCTTGAGAAATTGTAAGGAGACTGGGAGGTCAAGAAAGGGGTGAGAAGACCGGGGACTAGGAAGTGGCTAGGGCTTTGGAGCTGAAAGCGACAGCCTAGCAGGAAGGGTACACTTGCTTGGGAAATCTGCCAAAAATGGAAAACTTTTTACTGCCCAAATTTTCATGAGTCTGTTCATTTTCTTGCCTGGGC
Source organism: Phodopus roborovskii (assembly GCF_943737965.1). NCBI lineage: Eukaryota > Metazoa > Chordata > Mammalia > Rodentia > Cricetidae > Phodopus > Phodopus roborovskii. Next base: position 1,937,124 of record NW_026126550.1, read on the forward strand.
ATTTTCCACCTGCAGCCCATGGAAACTGGGTCTGCAAACAGTCTTCTAGAAGGCCCTGGGAGGATTTTCTGGCAGGTTGGAAGGCTCTGGGTGGTCCTTCCTGGAAGGGCACATTCAATCAGACAACAAAGCTATTAATGAGTGGTGACGTGGGATGCCCTTCTGTGTGATGTATTTTTTGGTTGATGAATAAGGCTGTTTTGGCGTATGGCAAAGCAGAATATAGCTAGATGGGAAACCCAGGCAGAGATACAGGGAAAAAGAAGGCAGAGTCAAGGGATGCACCATCCAACTGCCCAAGGGACAACATGTCTACAGACTGGTAACAGCTATGAACCACGTGGAAATACATAGATTAATATAAATGGGTTAAGTTAAGTTGAAAGAGCTAGTTAATAATAAGCCTGAGCTAATAGGCAGAATAGTTTGTAATAATACTTAAGCCTCAGAGTGGTTATTCAGGAACGGGTGGGTGGGAAAGAAACCTCCAGTTACAGAGTGAATTGAGTCTTGTCTGCTTTCCAGTGAGATAACATTTCCTAGAATTTACACAGGGCTCAGTGAAGTCTTAAGCATTTTTTTTTCTTTTGACATCATCTCCTAATATGATAAATCCCAGGGAGAGTGAATGGTGTGGGGTGGGGGGTGGTCGACACACACTAAGTTGAGCACAAACATTCCAGTGAGCCTGTTGGCTCATTCCCTCTGCTTTAGAATCTGGATGTTATTAAGCTGTTTTAAGTTACTACAGCCTTGACCTCCCTGCTAGCATGCCTGTGACCCGGGGTTGTGAACTAAAACTATTCCTCTGCTAAGTTTCTTTTTGTCAGGGTATTTTATCATGGCAAGAGAACACAGGGTGTGGGTGTTTAAAGGTTTTACTGCCCCTGGCTCATGGCTCACCTCTGTCTTGTTCCTGCTCCACAGTGTTGAGGAGCTACCCTCCCATCCTGTAGCTATGAACTCTACCATTCATGTCATCCCACCATGATGGACTGAAAGAGACCCACTAAAAGCTTAAATCAGAATGAAATTTTGCTTCAGTAAGTTTGGTCACAGTGATGCAAACATCACTAATTCAGCAACACCGGTACCAGTGTTTTTTAGGCTGAGGAAGAACCAAGAATGTTTTCTTCACTGTTGCCCCTGCCATCTCCTGCCTTTGTGTTGCACAGACTTTACTGCACCCTGGGCCAGGGGAAGATTCCCTAGAAATGGTATAAACCAGTGTGCCTTGGAACCCTTTTAGTGTAGTTTCTCATTAAAGAAGAGATGGCCATTTCCTTTGGCATCTCCTCTAGATCAGCAAAGTAGGTACGTGCCCTAGGAAGGCCTGTAGTAGATGAAGGATGCTGGGTGAAGAAAAGAGACTATCTACCCAGGATAAAGATGGAAGGGTGAGGACCAGACTGCTACACACTGCTAGGTGGGTCATGCATAGATAGATGAGAGGACTCTATCTGGACCTCTCTGGCACTGGGTTGGATCAGGAGGTGGAAAAGATAAGTCTGGGTAAGTAATGGCCCTCTTCAAGAGAGGCTGAGAGTACAGAGTATATGTGTGGTGATATCTTGCTTGTACAAATACAGCCTGTCTGAAGATCAGAGGATGGAGCTTGCCACTAGCTAACCAATAGAGATCTGAAGGTCTGTATAGACTGATAGGAAGTGAGACAGCTGAGTGGAGAGAGAATATAAGTGGGAAGAAACAGGAATTCGCTCTCTTTTCCAATGGGAAACTAATGAGGTAAAGGTGGCTGTGACTTGCTCCTCCTCCTATAGGATCTCAGTATTTTCCTCCATATCTGACCCCAGGTTTTTCTCATTTAGACCAATTAAGTACTCCATTTACACATATAGCTTGTAGACAGACAACCTCCTCCAGGCACACCGGCAAGCACAGATGCATACATCTGACCCCAGCTATCATCTGAAGAGTACAGGGTTCCTTTTTAGACTTTCCAACTATGAAATATCCTATCTATGAGGTTCCAGAAGATCACTGTCCTTCCCTCTGACCAGTACAATCAGCAAAATCAACTGAGGTCCAGATCTCAGGAATTGGTAAGATTCCGTTATGAACAAGAAACAGACCTCAAAAAGCATGGGACTCTGCCAGGGATAGAACAGACCCAGACAGAAACAGCCACAAGGTAGAGTGGAGAAGAGTCAGTGCTAGAAGAGAGGAAGGAGCAGAACACTCAGAGGCAGTTGCCACACAGAATCCAGCACATTTCAGGAAGAGCCTCACCTGCCATTCAGCCCTGGGAGTCTCATGCTCTCATAAAGCCACTTCTCTGGGTAGTCAAATGGACCATTTGCCCTAAGAGCCTCACCGTATTATGAGGATTAAGTGAGAACTGACTTAAATGCACATTGAATAAATAAAAGCAGAGAGCATGAGGCCTTTCATCATCTCTAGAGGGAGAGGAGGGCAGCAAGCTAAAAGCAGAAAATGGATAAGGACAAAAGGCAGCAGTGGGTGGCGCCCGACAGACCTAGGGGTACCAGGTCGATGTGAACACATATCAGGTTAACAATGATGGTTTTTAACCTCATATAGTGCTCGCTCGCTCTCTTCCCTCTCCCTTAAAGAGATGAAGTGAGAACATATAAACTCCTTTGTGTGGAGAGAATGAAAGTCCCAAGATGAGAAGTGGCAGGAACAGGATGAGCAGAGCCATGTGAGCCCCATCATCCTTCTCCAGCCCCAGCCTCCTGCACTGTGCTTCGGCTCTATCAAAAGTGGGAAAACTGAGGCTCCAGGGGTGAGTGAGCTGGTACCATCAACAGGGAGCCCATCTCAACTCCTCACACTGTGGGGTTGTTCATACCATGCTGCATCCAAAGACTTGTTTCAACAATTGGGATTGATAGGACACACCTGTAATCCCAGCACCAAGGAGACCAAGACATGAGAACTGAGCTTCAGACCATCCTGGGCTACAGGTGGAGCCTGTTTCAACAAAACAAAACAAAACTGCAGTGTGGCGAATCACCCCAGGAAGCCATCTTCTTGACTGTACTGTAGGTGACACATGCATCTCCACACTCCTTCCTTGAGACATTCCACTAAACCACCTCATCAGATGATGGCTCCCAAGAGTACCAGTCTATTGTAATTAAGAGGGTTGTTGGGGGTTGGAGAAGAAATAGCTCAGTTTCAGAGGACCTGGGTTCAAGTCTCAGCACCCACACAGCAGCTTACAACCATCTGTTAACTCCAGTTCCAGGGGATCTGATGCTCTCTTATGGCCTCCTCAGACACCAGTCACACACATGGTACACAGATGTATATGCACACAAACACCCATACACATAAAAATAAAAATTTAAAAGAGAAGGTTTTGTGCCTGCCAGATTGAAATATTGCAGATTCTCTGGATTTCGTTAACCCCAAAAGAACCAGTTTGGGTTGAAACTATTGGTTCAATGATTTGACATCATGGCCGATTAGAAGGAGGAAAGGGAACAGTCAGCCTGTAGTATTCAGAAGACAGAAGGGGCTATATTGTTCCTTGCCTACAGACTCAGTTATCAATCTTAATAGATGACAAGGCTGCAGGAACAGCTATGGAGGGCAAGCCCATGGTTAAGGTAGCAAAGCAACCTGTGGCATTGAAGCCAGAGGCAGTGAGACTGATGTGGGGTCTGAAATTGGGGCAGGAGTCCAAGTTCCAACCAGTGAGGGTGGGCAGGGAGTTGGAATCTCTTGCCTGTGATGCCTTCCCGCAGAGCAGAGGAGAGGAACAGGGAGGTCCTTACAGATAGAGCCAAACCATGGTCAAGGTCAGAGCCACCCTCATCTTCCATGGCTCACTCACACCCTTGGCTAGTAACATTTCACAGGGCACCTGCTTCCTATGGGATGTTCTATTCTTTAAAAAAAAAAAAAAAAGTATAAAGATTTTGCTGGGAGACTGGCTTTGTTTCTGGGCACCTGGGCACAGGCTCATGATGAGACTCTCAGGCATCCTACAGTGGCAATATGTCTGGCAGAAGAGACCTTGCTGTTCCAAAGACACAGCAGGTCGGGAAGGAGGAGGCCTGGGTCTTGGAAACAAATCCTGGTGACACGTGTCACTATCGGTGCAGCTGGGATGATTCTGTGATGCACCATGAGGAATTTTAACAGAACCATCCTCAAGCATGACTTCCCTCCATGGGGAAGAACCTAAGAGGGGAGACATTAGCTGATCTGTAGCGAGCATTAGTTTATCAAGTTAGACTGTCCCCAGATTGCTTTCTCTTCACTGACGGATGGAATAGGCCAGCCCTGGTGAGAGGAACAGGTGAGACAAACAAGACCATAATGCTCTTAGCAAGGAGAGCCTGCTGCCGTCTCCTGAGCAGCCAGTACAGGAAGGAGAGATGGTGATGCCGACATACAGGATCAGTGGACACAATAGAAAAATTCATCAACCACACAATATTAAAGCCATAGAGCTCAGGGCTAAAAGAAAGTTTAGATATTGTCTAGTCTGACCTTTCACTTGTACAGCCCATAGTTACTGGCTACAGACATGACTAGATCCCTCCATCCCACCAACTTTTCAAGCCATGTATTTTTCTTGCACCTTCGGCCTACCCCTAACTAACACCAACCTCCTGATTACAATGGAGAAAGACAAACCCTCTGGAACACTGTGTGCATCCTTGAGGATCCCACAGGTCAGCAGCAGCAGCCTCTCTGGGCAGACATACCTTATGTGAGTAATGCTGATCCACGATTCTTGCCAAACCGAAATCCCCAATCTTGAGCACGAGGTCCTCAGTGCTGATAAAAATGTTGGCGGGCTTCAGGTCCCTATGCAACACATTAGCAGAGTGGATGTACTTGAGCCCACGGAGCAGCTGGTACATGAACAGCTTGGCATGCTCCTCGGTCAGTGTGCCCTGCTCCAGCAAGCGTGCCAGGTCAGTCTCCATGTACTCTTGGACAATGTAGGCCACACTGAACTTGAAGAGCTCGCCCTGCAGATCGCTACCCTTGGGTCCTAGTACCTCATACACCTTGACAATATTGTCATGGTCCAGGCGCCGGATGATTTTGATTTCTCGGAGGGCATGCTTCATGCTTCGGGCATCACTCAGAGCAATCTTCTTCACAGCTACCTTCCGGCAAGCCCTGCTGTCCATAGCCGACAGCACCAGCCCATTGACCCCAAAGCCTAAGGGTTGGAAGTCAATGAAGCGCCCACCAAGGTCATACCCGTAGACACTGGCGATGCAGTCACCTTTCTCTGCCATCGTTGACTCAGTGGTCTGGGGCTGGCTGGGGGATGCAGAGGCAGTCAGGAAAGGACAAGTTCCAGCTAATGGCTTCCCCCACACACCTCATTCTGTCAGCTCTCACAACTGAGAGGTGCTTTTGCTCCTGGTGAGGTCACTGCTGCCAGGGGACAGGGAGGGCTGCAAGTCCTTGCTCACTGAAGTGCTGGATGCTGCAATGTTGCTTACGTGCACCGGGAGGGTTGGCAACCAACTCCCATACTTCAAGAACCCTCCTAGATGCTTAAAATGATTCATGCTTCTTCCAGATCTGGCATGATTAAAAGGGAAAGCCAGTGTCCTTATCTTCTATCTTCACGGATCTCAGAGTAAAATATGCAGCAACTCTCTCCTTTGAATCCTCCTGTCTGGCTCAAGTGCAGAGCTGCTTGCTGAGCTGTGTTGCTTTTCTTAAGTGGGTCCAAAGCTTAATCGGATCACAGCCTCCTTCTGGGCTCTGAGCAGTAAGAGGGGATCCAGTTAATGGTTTCTAGAAGCTTCTAGGGGCTTTTTTTTTCATTTCTTCCAGCTTATCTTTCGACAAGTTCCCTTTAGAGACCCAAACCCCAACCAGTCTTGGGAGTGAAGATCTAGAAAGAGCCAAGCTCGCTCACAAGCTCTGCAGTTACACCTGCTGTCCCAAGGCTGGGCCAGGACCCTCCAGAGGCTTCAGATGGGGGCATATCCTCTTTCACCCAATCATCCAGGCCACCTTGACTGAGACTGCTCCACTGGATGCTGTAGGGCCGCAGGAATGCAGTATCTTTCAGACAGAGTCCCCTTTCCTGTCAAAGAAACAATGTTGGGTAAATTTCCACATTCTGGTTTCCAACACCTTCCCACTGGCGTCTTTTGTTAACTAGCCCAAGTGTTACTTGATCTGTCCAGCCAGCTGAATCGCTGCTTGCTCAGGGGATTCCAGCCTCGCCTGCTCAGCCACCCTCATGCTGTGTGCAGCAGAGCCCTGGCAGAAAGGACGGGTTGATTTGATAAGCCCTTCAGATGGAGAGCTTTTATGTCAGTCAGTGCCTGTTTCCCCAGGGCTAACATGTGCAGACGGGGTGGGGGGTGTCATCCCTTTTGACCTTTGCAAGATTCATCTGTTATGCTTTCCAGACATACACGCATCAGCGAGCACTAGCTGGGAAGGCTGAGATTCGACGAAGATGAGGGCTCAATCTTATTTTAGATGAGGGCTAAATCTTATTTTCCCACGAGAGTCCCTTCCTTATTTTGCAAATGCCTTTGGATATTTCAAGAGTTTTAAGATAAATTTCTCCTTGGATTGAGATTTAATAGCATTTGTATTCTTTCCTTTACACATAGGTGGCAGAAACACAGATACAGGAAGGGCTATAAGAAAACCTTCTTGCCACACACAGAAAAAGGGCTGTCTGCCCCAAAGCCAATGCTATATCAGGGCTGGCTGATCTTTATGACAGGAACACTAAGGACCTAACTGTTTAAAGCAGTTGGCCACATCTGCACTTGATGGCTCCCCTCTGATGGTTATGAATTCAAATCGCAGGTATAGAATATTAGGTGGTAAGAAGAAACCTTATACACCCTAGCCAGGTCAACTCAGAACTCAGGAAGTAAGGCAACATAGTGACTTCAAGAGTGTGACATGGTTCCCAAGTATACAAAGTTCATAGGCACACAAAATAGAACTTTGTATCTAGTGTAGAGGTTAATCTAGCCAGTCTCCTTAATTCTTAATTCCCATGTCATCTATCTCTAACACAGTGCAGGACCCCATGAGTAAAATTTCCCATCTGAACTCTGCAAGACTATACAAATAAATGAAGCAAAACAACCATGAAGTTGATACTCTGAAATTATAGCTCGTGTGTGTGTGTGTGTGTGTGTGTGTGTGTGTGTGTGTGTGTGTGTGTGATGCAGATGATCAGACTAGCGAATAATCAGATCCCCATTGAAGGCTGAACATGTGAGCACACATCTGTGCATGTGGGGGCCAGAAGTTGAACCCAGGTGCTGTCTTCAATAACGTCCCCACCTTATTCCCTGAGACATGGCCTCTTATTGATCCTGGACCTCCCTGCTTTGGTTAGAGTGGCTAGCCAGTAAGCCACAAGAACACTGTCTCTGTTCCCCCAGCTCTGGGGTTACAGGCTTTTATATGGGTGCTGGAGAGCTGAACACACGTTCTTATGCTTGTGTGGCAAGAACATTATGGAAGGAGCCATCTCCTTGGTTGTGCCACTACTGCCTGCCCTGTGCCCTCTGGGGGCTTTTCAACAAGGAAATTGGCCAAGGCTCTGGAATATATTAAGTGCTTAGTTCTACAGATGTCAGCAGACGGACTCTTCTGACAGCCTGTCAAATTTACAACCATTCCCCTCTGAAGCGTTCATTGGGCCCAAAGGCAAAACAAACATAGATTTAACAAAACTTCAGACTTGCAAACAGTCTGAGTAGACAAGTCCCATTGTCCTTAGTTACAGACAGTACTGTCCTTCTTAGCTCATGTGACTAGGAGTCAACTTTAATGAGTAGGGCCAGGCTTCTAAGTATTCTACTGAACAACTCCATTAGTGACTGACACCTGTCTCCAAATGCCAAGAGCATGCCCTCTGAGGCTGCTTCTGATCCAAGTTCTCACCTTCTCAGGTGAATGCCTGAGACTTTGAGTTCATTGGCTCAGTAGTGCCAGCACAGAGACTAACCCTTGGCTAAAGGAATGTCCTTCATTGGTATGCAGGTGCCTCAGCCACTTAGCCACACACAATGTCACAGTCTGTGTGTAGTAAAGTCCTCCTAGACACTTAACTCAGGGACCACCCTACACACACACACACACACAAACAAAGTGAGTGAGAGAGAGAGAGAGAGAGAGTGTGTGTGTGTGTGTGTGTGTGTGTGTGTGAGGGGGGGGGGAGTCTTGGTTCTATTCCAACTCCAGCAGCCAAGTCAGATGATACCACCTGAGCTGGAGCTTCCTGCAGTCCTATCAATGGGCCTCAGTCGGTCCCCAGGGGTACTGCAGAGGGAGCTAATCACACACGTCTTTCTACCAGGAGAGATGCCCAAGCCTCCTCCCCTTTCCAGCTGCCACTGGGTGGTAAACAGATTGGAAGGGGCCCTCCGACTTCACAAACAGCTCAAAGGAGAACTTGTTGGCAATCAGGGCTGCAATGCAGATAATCTGTGAATAATTAAGAAGGGCTTCATTTATTTTTAAATTCGTTTCTCTTCCTGTCCCTTACTGCGAGGGAGGGACTGACTTCCTTCCTTGTGTGTCCTGTTTCTTTCCCTGTGTTCTTCCCAAGACACTAAAGCTAAAGCACATAGGAAACATGTCTCCCAGGGAAGGCGCCATTCCGGAAACGTTGTTTCCCCTCCTGGGTATATAAATAGACCCTTTTGAATTCTCCCCTGGCTTCTTTGACTGTGCCTTTCAGATTTTTCAGCACATTGCCTGGATAGTGGACCACTTCTCCCTGTGTGCATGCGAGTGCAAAGTGCTCAGTCAGCTCTTCTTACCATGAGACCCAACCATGCAGACAAGTCCATAGTCCTGCATGTGAACTTTGACCCTCTCAGTATCATCTGCCACTCTAATATTGCCTCTTGGAATTTCAACACCGTATGCAGATGGCCTTCATCCAAGTAGTCCCGCCTGAGTTTCCTGTCACTCATCTCTTCCTAAACTGCTTCATTCTTTATGTTTCTTCCTCTAGTTCCTCTGTAATATCTAATGGCAAACCCCATGATATTTTCCATTGGCAGTTTGCTATGAAGCATCCACTCTTGTTGCTTCTGGCATAATAGGCCAAGAAGCAGGGCTATTCACCCCCAGAGAGGGGCAGACAGCACTTAGATGTGTTGCTTTGTGGTGGACTACTCCACCACAGCTGCAAAGACTGGTCATCCCTATGAGGATGTGGTAGCTCAGAGCTTCTCACAAGTCCAGATATGATTTCAAACCAAGGACTTGGCATTCACTGTACAACACAGAAAGGTCAACCTATTCAGCTGCGCTCAGATGACAGGCAGCAAGAGAATGCAGTAGCTCCCCCAAGGGCAGCATGGGCTCCCACAGTTCACAACAAACACCACACAATAAACACAGAAATAAAAACCTCTATCCCAGGCCTCCCAACAGTGGGACCCCAGCTTTTGCCCGGTTTCTTGCAGACAGCTTCCCAGAACTCCAGTGAAGTATTCTCCCACTAGGTAGATTTTTTAGCAGATTGGGCCAGACCAGAGGTGAGGTGCTATGTACCACCTGTCCCTTTCTGGAATTCCCGGGACTCTGGTGTACAAATTGTCTTTGGAAAGCCTAAATTTAGACTCACCCCTCTGCTCAGCGCCTCCCAAATCTCACACTGTTGACTTCAGCAGGAAAAGAACCTCCTGTGAGGCATTGACATTTCACAGCTTCTGCTTCCCCTTCTTCCCTGTAGTCAGTTCTCAGATGGGGCTGAAGTTCCAGTCAGACAGGCTGTAGACTGCACCGTTTCAGGTGAAGCCATTTATGCCACACGTGGGCCTGACTGACTCCAAGGTTTTTGAGTGAAGATTAGTAAGCCATTTCTACAAAGAGCCAAAAATATTTTTGAGGCCAGACTTCCTCCAAGTGAGCTGGCCACTCAGAGGCCCTGCCTGGTGTCACCTTTAGCTGACACTGGCAACCTATCCAGATCACTAGTGCCCCCTCCCTATGAGGAAAAGCCACATCTGGTTCAGCCACAGAGATGCTGTCTCTACCCTCGGTTTTTTAGTCTTAGTACTGTGGACATTTGAGGCCAGGTTGTTGTCAGCAGGGGTCCTGAGCACTGCCCTCTGCCCACTGCATGCCAGTAATATTCAGCAGTATCTCCAAACACTGGCCTCGACATTCAGTCAGCTCTGCTGAGCTGCTGGTCTGCTGGGAAGTTTCAACAGAGGCAGATTAGCATTAGGAAGTCACCCTGTGCCTGACTCAGTGTCTCTCATGCTTTCTGAACAGGGTCTACAGCTCCCTTCCTTGTTCTGTGAGGCAATTATTACTACTGTGTGTATGTGTGCACGATGTCACGTGACTGCTGGCACAATTGTGCCATGGCACACATGTGAAAGTCAGATGACTTTGCGGGATCAGCTCTCTCCTTCCACCCTTATGTGCGATCTGGAGTTTGAACTTAGACTGTCAGAGCAATATATGCACCAAGTGCCTTTACCCACTGAGCCAGCTAGGCAGCCCTGCACCTAAGGTTTAACCCTGCTCTAACCCACCACATGCAAATGACACTCCCTAGTTGCTGAGGCAACCTCATACAGCCTCTAAAATCCTAGATGGCAACTGTACATCTCAAACCTAAAGCCACTTGGAAACCCTGAATCTGGAAAAGTTGTAATTAGATTCTCTGTGGGCAGAAATTGACATTGGGTGACCACGGTATCAATTCCTGAACAATAAGCTTTAAAAGAAAGCTTTCTGGGTGGGACCTGGGAACCCCCACCTGATGGGAGATGTCATTCTGTATATGTTTCTCATACTGGTTAATAATAAAGCACTGTTGGCCAATAGGAAAGGAAGATAGGAGGGACTAGGAGACAAGGAGGAAATAGGAAGTAGAAAGGGAGTCAAGATGGAGAGTCTGGAGAAAGCTGGACGCCAGCCGCCTCCCCGGTAAGAGAAGGCCATGTGAAAATACATAGATCAGCAAAAATGGGTTAATAATTAAAGACAGAGCTAGCCAATAAGAAACAAGTAACCAGGCCAACAGTATTGTATCAAATACAGAGTCTCTGTGTGTTATTTGGGGCTGGCATGGTGGCGGGACAAGAGCAGGTGGCGGGCAGAAAAACCGTATGCCTTACACCCACCCCCAGGAATAAGAGACACCCCCCCCCATCTGTGAACACAGTTGTAGAGGAATCAGTGTTGAGGTAAAGGCAGCCATGAGAAACATGTGCAGTAAAGCCAGAGGACCAAACCCCAGCACACTACAAGTGGCAGATGATCAGCGGAGCTTGCGAGAACCATGAGTAGCTGAGCCACATCTATGGGTGCCCAGCTCCAGCTTTCTTGTCAATGGAGATGGTCAAGTCTATGAATCCACTCTAATTGCAGACACTCAGTGTCCCTGGGATACAGCCATACCATCTATCATGGGTTGCAGTTCCCTTATGGAGTTTCCTTAAGAGCATGCTCATGGGGATCCCCAAAAAGGAGATGGCTCCTGCTGTCCTCCTCTCTGAGTAGGAGTTAAGAACAAAGCAACAGAGGGTTTTAGTGAAATAGTTTGCCTAAAGAACACCTGACCTGTGGGATCACTTTCCACAAAAGAATTGGAGTCTACAGACTTTGTTTCTTATTAATTATTATTATTATTATTGTTTTGGCTTTTTTTTTTTTTTTGAGACAGTATGTATAGATCTGGCTGTCCTGGAACTCACTATGTAGACCAGGCTGACTTTGAACTCACAGAGACCCTCCTTTCTTTTGTGATGGTGTGAGGGGGGAGTGTAACATGGGGTCTTGTTATATGGCCCAAGCTGTCCTTGAAATCATGATCCTCTGACATCTGCCTCTGAGTGCTGGAATTACAGGTGAATGCCACTATGTCTAGCTGAAGATGATAGCTTCTTTAAGAACTTACCAGCACAATGGTGACTTTGGTAGCTAGGTGAGGTCTGTCTGTGGCTGGCTTTGCTGGGCTGTGTCCTAAACAGAAGCCAGGACATCCAGATGCCTCCACAATTCCTTGGGGTTTCATTGCTGTTGCTGAGAGCTTACTTTCTGTGAATCCACATGGAACATACAAGCCTGGGAAGGCCCAGAGTTTACACCTCATCTTTCCTACGGAACTCTGGAGACCTCCATTAGGATCACATCCTCCTTACCCAGAGCCCAGGGCAAGATGTACAAAAGCCAAGTAACCGCAAGAGTCAGCGTTAGCTCAATTTTAGATCAGAAAAAGCAAATGGATCTGTGCGCTCCTTTCACTCCAGTCTGTGTCCATGACTGACATTAACCACCAATCCTTTCTCTTCATTTGTGGTGAGCCAGGAATTAGTAGGAATCACCTGTATTTTATAGCAATTAAAGGCTAAATTTTCACCTTTCTCTAAAAACCAATGAATTGAGAAAAACCATGCCTGCTGGTGGGAAACCAGGGTCACACGGATACTGTCCCTCAGCTTTCTCCTAGGAAGCAAGTACGGTCATCAGGTCACTACTCACTCTGTGTTCACCTTGTTTCCTCCCTCTGGGTGTTCCTCCTCTGATGCTGGTCACTTCTGTCTTCCCTACACCATGTGCATTAAGGACCAATGGCCTCCCAAGGAGTCCTGACCATCAGGACCGAGAGACTTGTGTATGTAGAGTGCTGTTCAAAAATCATATTGCTCCAAGAGACCCCTGGTGTTCCTTGGTGTCTTCTGATCTAGTGAGAGGCAACATGAAAAAGTGCACAGTAGCACCTCTTCTGTTCAGCTTTCTCTGGCACATGGTTTTGACTCCAGCTTTAAAACCTTTTCTATGAAGGTGATGCTAACCGAGAAGGGCAGGGGAGTGGGTGTTGGGTGTATGGTGGCAGGGTGCAGTGTGTAGGACACAGCCAGCATGTACTCTTTCCTATGGAAGCCACCCCAGCTGGGCACCTCAGTGTGTGCTCGGAGACAAGTGTGGGTAACATAATCTGAAGATCGCTTAGGCTCCTCCCTTCAGCCCCCTCCCAGTAGAGGCTCAAAGTATGCTCAATGGTGGGCACATGGGCTGCCATTCACTTTTTGCCATATGAAGGGCCTTGCAATTAAAGGGGTTCTGAGATATGTGCAAGTCATGAGAAAGGGTAACATGGACCCTAGAGCCCGGTATGAGGTATGGTGGGAGGTTTGAGGTTTGATAGACTGAGTTGTGTACATGTTTCCTGGGAAAATTCGCCATTGGCAAGTGGTTGTTTCCCTTCCCCAGAGATAAGACCATTACTGTGGGGAGTTCATAGGTAATATAGGACTAGAATCCACGCCTCCTGGCTTCCAGCCCCCAGATTTACTCAATGGTGACATCCATGAATGGCCTAGGAATTGTTGCTTTTTACTCAAACTGTCATGGGCAGATGCAATTGCTGGGAAGAGAAACTCTTCCTGCTGCCCTCATTTGGCCTCTGAGTGCACCCCTGTAAATGATTAGGCTGATCAGGAAGAGCAGGGGCAGCTGTGTGCATGCATTAGCTGGGTAATAGGCAGAGTGTGACTAGTGGGGAGTCAGCAGTCTATGAAATTTAAAGGGACCGAGTCCGGGATGCCAATCAGGTAAGGCCTGGGAAAGCCTCATGTTTGCTTGCATCTCGTGTAGGAAAGGCAGTCTGATTAACTATGGGGCTGGGTGGGGAAACTGAGGCTCAGAGAAGAGGAAGGACTCTCTCCCTGGGTATTATGTGATTTTCTCTGGGGAGACACAAACACTTGGGCATCTCTTCATTTCAGTCGGGGCACGGATATCAGAGCAAAGTCTAGAAGTGGTGAACCAGAGGACAAGTGGTGATTCAAGACTGGTTTACCACAAAAGACCACCCTAGCCTGGGGGAGGACACACAAAAGCTGCATCCCTAGAGTACCCTGCCCCGACTGCACTCATCTCCTCCACCCCTCATCAGCTGTCTGCTATTCATGTAACCCTGGAGAAGACCCTTGACACATTCAAGGCTACCTTGTCTTAGGAAGCTGGCTCTAACCTCCAAGAGGGAATTCTTTAATTCTAAGGACACCAGGTCACTAATGTGGCAGGACCCAACTCTACATACACAGCTGCCTGTGTGGAGAGCAGCCCAATCCAGGTACCCCTTAGCCTTTGGATGACTATCATTGCCAGGATATTGGCTCTATCCCCAAAGAGGATGTCTGGGGCTGGTGCCCAATGCTGCACTGGCACCTGGGGTGGGGCCAGGATCTGATGGTTACAGTTAGCTCCATATCATTTTAGTCTGAGGAGAGTAAAATAGAAAAAGCCTCTCTATCCTCTTGGGTGTAACCAAGACAGCGAATGACTGAGAGGTGTGTACAGTCTTAGGCTACACACAGCCACAGAAACCCACCCACTCAGAGTCCTGGTGATACAAAGCAGTGTGTGTGCCGAGTGTTAAAGAGGAGTAACCAGGGAGAGAGAACGGAGATCAGTAAGGGAGGGTTGGCATCGGGAGGAAAGGCTATGGAAGCCCCATCTCCATATCCAGAGTAGCCGGCTCCCTTCCTGTGTTACCCAACTGTCGCTAGCACTTGTGCATATCACCATCCTCACCTCTTAGAAACCTCTGCTGCACCCTGACAAAGTGCTCATTGCAGAAGATGCTGGAACCTTGACAGAGCTAACAACGGCAGGATCCATGTGCTGCAGCACTAATCTGTACAGTTTCCCCTGGATCAGGACCTGGGCTCCCTGCATACGATGGAGGGACTTAGCTAAGAGTACAAGAAGGAACTGGCACACAGGGCCAGGCTGGTGTCCCAGCTAGTGCAATGCAAAGCTTGGCCAGCAGTGGGCATGAAGGTAACAAGTAGAACCAACATTCTCTTTGCCTTTCTTATCTACCTGTTCCTGGTAAAGAACTTTGGGAGCTAACAAGTCTTAAAAACCAGCCCCAGCCAGGCTCTGCTGTTTTGGTATGATCTGGAGCCTCCATGCACCAGGAAGGTTGGGTGAGTTAGGTAGGGCTGGATAGAGACCCTACTCCCAAGTTTCTCTCTCACCAGTGCCATGAGATCAGGCAACTTGGGGCCTGAAGGAGAAGGCACAGCAGTGGGCTTCTGCATCGTGGCCAGCGCTGCCCCCAGACCATGAAGGAAGCAGGTGGTAGTATGTAGTCAAAGAACTGTGAGAAGCTTCCTCTCCAGAACTGGTCATGTTCCACCTCTGGCGAGCTGAGTATAATTCTGCCCACTGGGAATACAGAGGGGACAGAGACCCGAGTGAGCTTCTGGTTGAAAGAGGGCTGCCTCAGAAGCAGGGTTTATTTTACCACTAAGAAAATACTTTCCTTTTTGCTAGTGATGCAAGCTGTTTCTAGTTCTGAAGCTAAAATAGCAAACTAGGATTTCATATATGCATGGACATGGAGATTCACATTCTCCTGGCCCTTAGGGGCCAAACATCCCCCTACTCCTTCAAGTGGGCAGCAAAGGTGCCTGGGAACAAAGGCAGGCACACCTCAGTGGCTGTGCCTAGACCAGTCGTTCTCAACCTTCCTAATGCAACAACCCTTTAATATAATTTCGTATGTGGTGGTGACCTCCAACCATAAAATTATTTTCATTGCTGCTTCATAACTGTAATTTTGCTACTGTTATAAGTCTTAAATATTTTTGGAGATAAAGCTTTGTCAAATTGGGTTGCAGCCCCTAGGTTGAGACAGACTGCCTAGGGCCTCTCCTGGCTTAAAGTTCTACCCCTAAGGCTTGCCTGTGTGACCCTTCACAGGGCTGTGACCCAGGCAGCCACCAGGCTGGGGCATTTCTCAATGTCAAGTATGCTTATGCCACGTCTTGTCACCATGGCTGCAGCAGAGTAGAAGACTGCTTCTTTCTGCTTCCTTGTAATGGAAACACTAGGCACAATGGGATCCTTCAATGAACCTCTAGCTCTCTGCCATCTCCTGCTGCGCCCCCCTCCCACCCTCCTCCTTTCTGCTTTATTTCCAAATGACATCTATTCTTCTCACTTTCCCACTGTAACAGTGTTGTTTTTTTTGCTTGAGCTTCCTAGGGGTCACAGCACTCCCACTTACACTTGTATCTGTGTCCTCCTCAACTCTAACCTGTCTGTGAACTGCACAGCATGGCCTCACCGGCTGGAGCAATCATCCCTAGCTCCCACATTCCTAGAATGTGAAAAACCATCCACATGTGACTCTGTGCTTGGTGTCACCTTTTCAGGGGAAACGACACCTTCCGGATTAATGCTTCATTCTTGTTTACAGTGCACGCACCTGTGACAGCCAGCCCATAATTTCTCTTTCTCAACAGTGTTTCCTCCCATCAGACTGAGAATCTTAAGAAAAGTGTAGCAGCTACTTGACCCTGAAGTCCCTAGCTGTATACAGTTCCAGCCACATTAAAAGGTGAAGACTCAATGAAAATGAAGATAGTCATGGGGCTAGGTCCAGAGAACGAAAATGCTTGGGAGAAGGGCTCAGGGTAGTGATTTCGGAAGGAACATCTGTCTCGGAGGGTGTGATTTGCCACAGGGGAGCCACAGTCAGTAGCACAGGATAAGAGCAGGAGGCCTAAGGGGAACAGTGTGAGAGAGCGGCTGATGGTTGAACAGCAAATGCGAGGCTGGACTTGGAGATCATAACAGGACAGTGCCTAAGAACTGAGGCAGAAGAGTGGCCAATGGCGGGGTCCTGTGGGAACAGAGACAGGGGCGGAGCACAGAACATGAGTGTCATGGATCAGAGGAGATCGTTAGTAGGAAACCCAGTAACTGTACACTCTCTTGGGCATCACCTGCAGGCAGGTTTTCAAACAGGCAGGTTAGAAGTCCACTCGAGCAAAGCCAGACCTAGAAAGTGGAGCCACTGTGTGCAGTTCCCTCTTTGTCCTTTCTTCTCTGTCTATCAGGTCATACACTGACAAACTCAGGATGCTAAAACCAGGCTGTTTCTAAGACTGAAGACACAAGGTCCCCTCAGACTCACTTTTCTATCTCCCTTCTCCAGGCGCAGCCCCAGCATGAGAAACCACATAGTTCATGAACTATTCTGAGTAAACCCTCAGTAAAAATTGTTTTGTTCAATTCTTCCAGAAGTCTCAGCTGCTGTGGACAGTTCTTTTGTTGTTTTGGTAACCCTATAGATAGCAATAAAAGTAAAATAAAAATGTATTTGCAAAGCAGCTCTCCACCATCCAAAGCACTTGCCCATAGTACTATTTAATATTTAATATTTCCATGCAATATTTATTTACCACCTCTATGTTCCAGGCAGCGGGGATTCAGGTGCAAATAAAGCAGGCACAGTCTTTAGACCCTATGAAACTTACAGTTCAGAGGTGAAGAGGCTGATGTGACAAAAAGATGGGCTAGAGCTCAACTGTGATGCCATGCTGACTGGAAACCACACAATGCTGAGAGTGGGGGTAACAAGAAGACCAGTCACTTTGGGGAACAATGGCAAACTTCCTGAAGAAGTGACATTTAAGAAGTCCAGACTTGCAAAGCGAATGGGGGCTGAGCGGTGGATGCACTTGGGGGCAGGGTGTCAGTATCATGACCTTGAGAAGTGAGTCTGCTGTTGGAGGAAGAGAGAAGGCTGGTGAGATGGATCCTGAGAGCCATAGGTGGATAAATGAGGCCAGAGATAAGGTCAGCATGGGTCAAGAGGCTGATTGATTTGGTTGGACCAATACTATTGGATTCTGCTTTACGAGCGCTTCAACAAGAGACATCAACCCTTTCTGTCCTTTGAGAAGGAGATCTGGAAACCGTGGGGATAGAGGCCAATGGAGGGCCTGCTGACAGTCTTCGTATAAATCTACCCTCTACGGTTTCATCTCCTTACAAATAGAGAAACTGAGGCATAGACTGGCTGAGCATATTGTTGAAGTCTATACAGCTGGAAAGTGACAGAGCAGTCGCTGGCACTTAAGTACTAGAACCTAACTACTCAACTACTAAGTGAATTAAATGGCCCCGTTTCTATTGGGGGCACATAGGTCCTTCCTTTGCTCCCACAGATCACCAGGGAAACCAGGAATGTTAAACACACAGGGGCCTCTTCTTAATAGAGGAGATAAAATACCTGTTTACTCGCCCAGAAAGCTGGGAGTGGATTTCATTAATGACCTGGTGACCTTTTTGCCATCTGTGGAGACAGACCTCAACCAAATTCCCCAGAATGATTATCCCAGACTCTCCCTTCCTAGACCACTATCTATCCTTAAGGGAGATGTCACATGTACTTTATGGCCTATGACCTCTATGCTATTGGTCAGACATGGATTAGATGGACAGACACTACATTCTAGGTCCTTTAGCTATAGAAACCACCCTCATGGTCACATGTTCTGGTTGCTGTCTGGAAACTCTTTCCCAAATTGTACTGTGTCTTAAATATGCTGACAATGAAGTGCCTGGCACTAAACTCCCAGGAGTCTGCACTCATCAGCCTGCGCCGGATTTTCATTCCTGATGTCCCATTCCCTGCTATGACAACTGCAGAGCCACCCCCTCCCCGCCCCAACCCCACCAAAGTTCTAGGGGCTGTCCTGTCAAACTGTGTTCTAAAGGACATGACCAACTTGTGAATGGTCAGTGCCCATGCCTTTGACAAGACACTGCCCATCTCCTGCTGTACCCATTTGAGAAACTGGGACAACAGTCAGATTTCAAAGAGAGAGGTAACTGGCAACCACAGCCACAGGTAACAGGCTAGACATAGTATTTAATAATCACACACAATCCATCACAAGTATGTTTCCAGCTCTCCTCCAACTCCAATCGAGCAGTACATCTCTCTTAGGCATGGTATATGGGAAATTCCTAGGGCCACTCTTTACCTCCCTTTAATCACATTGCTTTAATACCTGGCACCGAGCTCCCTTACCTACCTGAAGAGTGTCCTTAGCCATGTCTACCTCCCACCCCTCTGCATCCCGTTCTTTCCCAGCTTCCAAATCTCTCTTCTTCCCCCCACAACATCCCTAGAGACAGGTTCCCACCATGAATCCACACTCTGGCCCCCATTCCTCACAAAGGCCACAGAAGAAGACAGAAAGTAAACGTGGGAAAGGGTACACATTGTGGAAACAAAGCCAGGTTCCAGGGTACCTTCTGTTCTTTTTCTTCCTCTGACATGCCACCCCCTTCAAACATGCCTACCCTTCCTTTTGTCCTAACCTTGGTAAGACCTGAGTTCAGCTGACCCACCAGGGTTCCTTTCCTGAATGAATCTATAGTTTCCACTTTAGTTCTAACTATAAAAATCTATGCCCTGGTTATGAAAGGTTGAGCACCATTAGGGTTATTTGGGGTTGATGTTTCTGGCAATTTAAGATTATATCCTGAGCTTCAGGAGAAAGACAAGTAAGATACTGGAGCCTTCCAGAGAGTGGGGTAGATGATGACATTATGGGAGTAGTGTGCATCAACCCCGGGAATGCTGGGGTCTACTCTCCCAATGCCAGGCTACTAAACTGAGCAGTCAACTGGCACGCCACAAGTGTTAGACAGTATGACTTTGTTCCCAAATATCTTTGCCATTCAGTTTTTCCAATCTGACAGCCATCTTTCCTCCTCCCACCTCCATGCCCCTCCTACAAGATCAACTAATGGTAGCTGTCCTATCTTCCCCAACATCCCCAGGTGTTGTTTCCAGAACAGGCTGTTACCAAGGCAACCCACTATGGGCATTACTCAACACTATCAGTTGCTGTCTTCTTCCTCCCTCTTCACACCACATGGGAAAGTTATCTAAGCAAGGTCTCCCCTTCAATATGCAGAAATCCCAAATCTCGGTGTCAATCCTCCTGGGCGGAAGCAGATGTGGTGTAGACATGCTGATCTCTGGCTGGTTAGGCATTGCCCCCCCCCTCTACATGATAACTGAGGTCTAATCAATATTAACTCTCAGCTGTGGGGAAAACTGGGGGGAAATGATCACAGGGAATGAGATTTTCATTCTTCAGAAAGGGAAGAGTCAGAGTCTTAGCCCAGAGTACAGTGTGGTCAGTTAAAGCAGGAGGTGGTACTAGATGGGATGATGCTGTCACCATCCCCCCCCACCAACTTCCCTCTGGGGCCAGTAAGATAGGGGTGCTAAGATGGCAGGATTGGTGTATTACAGTTTCCTTCCCCAGCACCCAGCCTCTCTGAGGAGAAAAGCAGCATCCCCCCCACCCATACTCATTTTCTCCAAACCCCACTGGAAGGCAGGAGGTGTTGTTCTGAGTTGCCCTGAGCAATAAGGGATGGGAGGAGATTGAGGAAAACTTCAGTGGCTAGGGAGATGGCTCAGTCAGCAAGGTGCTTGCTGGGCAAGCCTGAGGAGCTAGGTTTGATCTTCCTTGTAAGTCACCAAGCATAGTGGCACACACATGTAACTTCAGTGTGCAGGAGGCAGAGGTCCTGACTGTGGGGGAGGATGGTCTTGGCTGTGTGTCTGTGTTAAGGACAGCAGAGAATATGACAGCTCATCAGTCTGCAAGACCATCCACACCATGTGTTGTAAATGAGCTAAGTGTTGAGCCCAAGCTTCCTCCCAGGTCAGCTGCTGTGACTTGAGCAAGGACCCAGATATGGTCCTTGGATGTGTACCCTGCACACAGGAGCCATTTCCTGGAGCACTGGGCCCTTAACCTGTTAACACATAGCTGGCTGGGCCTGCTAAGGCTCCTAGTTCAGTGACCTTGGGGTGATACCCAAGAATCTGCATCCCCAAGTTCCTAGGGGAGATCAATACTCCTGTCCAGGAACAGACTTTAAAAACTGCTGATTGAGGGGGCTTAAAGCAGGAAGGATGATGGAATGTGAGTGAGTTCTGACTCCCCCTTCACCAAGACATACATAACATAAAACAGGACTTGGTGGGAGAGCTTCTGCTTAGAATAATGAAGCTTTGGATTCCATACCACACCCCAGATTCATGCATGTATGTACTCACACTCACATACCAGATACATGCATTATGTTCTCTCCCCCCCACACACACACTCACACACCAGATACATGCATGTATGCACTCACCCATACCAGATATATACATGTATGTACTTACACACACACTCACATACCAGATATATACATGTATGCACTCACACACACACACTAGATACATGCATGTATGCACACATATACACACTTACACACCAGATACATGCATGTATGTACTCATACACACATACACATGTATGCACTCCCACACCAGATACATGCATGTATGAACTCATACACATCCACACACCAGATACATACATGTATGTACTCATACACACATACACATGTATGCACTCCCACACCAGATACATGCATGTATGAACTCATACACATCCACACACCAGATACATACATGTATGTATACACATCAGATACTCGCATGTATGCACACAGATACATACAAACACACACCAGATACTTGAATGTGTGTATATATATATATATATACACACACACACACCCTCTTTCTTATCCCAAGAATGCAAAGGTAGCTACTGAGGTGACTGGGTACTGCCAGCTTTTAGTCTCTCCCTGAAGGTTCAAGTTTGAGACTGGTTATCAAAGACTCCTCCCCTCCCCCAGTCTCCTGAATGGTATTAACCACCAGACTTGGACCACTGTAAAGCCTGAGCCCATTACCTTTTTCCCTGCTCAGCCAGACCACAGGCCAAATCTATGGCTCATGTCATTGAACTCCTGGTAAGTAAAGATTAATTAAATGATATCCATGTGTTGTTTAGGGTACTGCCCAGGGTTTATATTTGGGAGTGAAGCTGCTCCTGAAGAAACTTGGTTGTTGCTTTGGCAAGCCTTGGGTTTAGGCAATTTCTTGGAATATTTTACTTATTATATCTTAGTGTGGCCATTATATAAAAATAAGACACAGAAAGCCAGCAACCCGTACACCAGCCAAGTTTTTCTAAGCCAGTACTCTGTAGTTTAATTTAGAATGATCAATTGAGCAGTCACCCAAACCCTATTTCTTAAAATTCCCTGGGGTAGAATTCTTGGGCTTGGTGCTAAGTGCGTAGGCTTTCAGAGTCTTCAAGTAAATTTCCTCTTCCCGAATATCCAATAATATGTTTCTGCAGACAAGTCACTGCAGCTGTACAGTGAAGAAAATAATTACTAAATCCATTAATTAGGATTCTGCTTGCACTTCTACAATGGTTACCATTTGCTTATTACAATTGTATATCTCTTGCCTTCTGCTAAAACCATTAGTGGTCTAGTGGTCTTCAGTACATACTGTTATGTTTGCAGAGCCAACTCTATATCTTTTTTTGCATAAAGAAAAGGAATTTTTATATAGCATTACATCTGAAGGGTGCTCAGATAGTACAACAGTTTAAAATAACAAAATTTTATAGGAAACACGCATACACACACACACTACAACAGATACTATGGACCATGCCAATGAGAACACTGAATCTTATTTTTATGTAACACTTAGATTATTTTTACACATTACTGAGAAAATCCCTATTTTTTTCTAATAACAGATTGAGCTATGACAAGTGCCGTAGCAATTTTCATTTTCAAAATAAAATCACTTCACATCGAAAATCTCAGTTATTTTTAAGCTAAAAGAGACAGCAGCACAACACTGAATATAGCTAAAAAACCAAATAAACACATCAAAGGATTCAGTTGAAATTGAGAACATATGAGTGCTATTTTTAAAAGACATAACCATATAATTTGTAAAGCTCAACTCTAATCTGTGTAACAGCATGGCACCTTGTGGACTACAGATCTTTATGAATCTCTTCACAGATGGGAAATGGACTCAAGAAAGATAAGTCAGTCCAAATCCCAGTGGAGGTTGGTGACAGCTGTGAGATTAAGAAGCCAGCCTACATTGTATGCTCCAGGTTTCAGGGCTACAGAGTGAAAATGAGAGGGATAGCAGGGGTGGGTAGGTGGGGGGAGGGTATGAGAAAGGAAGGAAGGAGAAAAAAGAAAAAGGTAGAGGAGAGTGAACCGAGGAGCGGTTGATACTATTTGGAAAGAGCAGCTTCGGGCCTTAGGGGGTCAGGAATGGAGGGGGATTTGTGATTTTAAGTGTCATAAACAGGACTTCTCATTAAAAAATCTCTCCAGAGTGGCCCCCCATCGGATAATAATTTTAGTAAATGCTGTTTTTTGGTGGGATATGCGCTTACTTAATCCCATTGCTTTTAAGGGAAGAGCATCACCGATCTGAAGCTAGCCTGGGTTACATAGTAAGAGCCTTCCTCCAAAAAAGTAATAGAGGAAGTAGTTGAACATGAAGAGTTCAGCCTTTCTCACTTTCCCTCACTATCCCCTTGACAAAACACTATGCTCACAAAGCCACCAGAGGGACGGCCACAGAGAGGAGTCTCCTTAGAGGACAGGCTGTGTATGAAAAGGGGAGATGACAGATTCCTGTCTTGGAAGAGAACTAGTCTGGCTCAGGTTTAAAGGGTTCTGTTTCTCTGGTTCATTCCCATTGGCATCCATTGAGCTTGACAGGAGCCCTTGGGGAATTACTTCCCTTTCGTCAAGGCTGCTCACTTTTACCCACAGGCTGGGCTGAGCTGCCTGCTCCATTCCTCAGGTTTCTGGAACAACCGGGTCATTTCAGGTCTGGGTGCCCAGGCGCTCTCTCCAGATGGAGGAGCTAGCTATTCTCTCCCTGTCTACCTAGATACTTCACAGAATCTCCAGATTGTGCCCTGAGCACCTTCCTTCCCCTGTGAGGTCCACAGATGAGCAGAGGGTCTTAGTCCTGGTTCTGCCTTTTCCTGTTCTAGCATCTGGGGAGGCTGTCCTGCATCTCTGAGCCTCAGCTTCCATTTGGTAGGAAGGGGACCATGAAGCCAACTTCCAGGGTGGTATGAAAGCTGAAAGTGCAGTGAGGACTGTGTGTGGTACCCAGGCATGTGCAGGTACCCAGGCAATGGCAGCTGCGTATACTCCATGGAACCAATGTGTCGCTTGCTTCTCAGTTCTTCCTTTCAGGACTGGCTTTCTCTGAAAAGGCTCCGGTCTCTCTCCACAGTCACTGTCCTTCAGGTACTGTGTTAAAGCACCCTGAACCAGCAGTACTTCCTTCTCCCAGTCTCTTGGCTCCTTCTGCATGGTTCACTCCTAACCTGCTCTGACTCTGGGAAGGTCTCCCAGGAGGGGAAGTGAAGCCTAGCAGGAAACACAAAAACTATGGGATAGGGGCACAGCATTTGGCATCTGTGAGACACCTGTTGGTTGCTATTTGTTTTAAAGTGCTGGTGCCTCACCTAGTCAGCTGTAAGGGGAAGAGGCTGACTGTTGAGAAGCATAAGCCATTTTTGAAAAATCAAGTAAAACATTCTTAGGTAAATATGCCATGCATGTTTCAAGGGCTGCAACGTTTCATAATATTTTTTTTAAGACTTCAAGGCATCCAGTGTTAACTTGAAGACTGTAAACCATGCCATGAGCAATCTAAAATAAGGACTTTTTTTTTTCCCACTCTAGAAATAGCTGCCAAGCAGACAGATTCCACCCTGTGTCAGTCACATGTTGCCAGCAGAGCCTCAAACTCCACCACTGCCCAAGAATAGAAGAATGGGTATAAAGTTAAAACTGGCAGCAGAATGATACCTAAGATGCTTTTAAAACAGTACAAAACACACTTGTCAGGGACTGAACTGTGTCTCAAGCTTTGATCTAAGCTCTTAGATTGTCTAAGTACCTCCGATTGTGACTATATTTGGAGACAAGACCGTTAGAAGAATAATTAAGGTAAAATGGGGTTGTTAGTGAGGTCCTAATCCAGCAAGGTAATTGTCTTTACAAGAAGAGATAATGCCACCAACAAGGGGCAGAGTAAGGAATAGCCACAGGGGACCCAGTAAGACAGCCACCTGTAAGTCAAGGTTGGGGCTGTGGAAAAAACTACCATTGCTGGCTCAGAGTTGTGAGGAAATAAATATATTGCTCGGTTGCCCAGGCTGGAACATTTTGCTATCATGGTCCCAGCAGGCTCTGCACCTTGAGGTAGGATTTTCTCATTCTGCACGTAGAAAACAGGTACTTCGAAGTAGCCTGGCAGGCCACACAGCTAACTAGCAGAGCAGGACCTGCAATTTTGACTCAAAATCCTGTTCTCTGTTCTCTACATGAGTTACTTGGATTTGGTTCTTCTAGACCATCTCCATTTCTTTGTGTCAATCATGGACTCTCTACCAGGCATCCAGGGGCCACTTGGACTCAGGTAGATGATTGCTCACTCTCCTCCCTGTCCTCTGTGTGATCTTTTCAGCCTGCTTTGGTGGGAACTTCTCCTAATCCACCTCCATTCCCTGGGGACTCTACATATTGGTGCGGACCCCAGGCACCCTATTTCTTTCTGGAGACCCCAAATCATCTTTTCCTCCTAGCTCATCTCCATTCTTTTCTGTCCCTCACTGACCTGCAGAAGCACTCTCTACCAGGGACCCCAGAGCCACCACACTTGCCTAGGGGCCAAATAGGGCAATAGCAACCAAAGAATGGAATTCCCATCCAACAAAGGCAAGATTACATATCAACACTAAGAAACACCTCAAACACCATAACTCCAGACACCTAGATCTCAACACAAAAGCACAAACACGACCAGGCAAGACAATCTACTTCTATAAGAAGCTGTAGGCCTTGGTAAATGCAATATGGCAGAAGCACAAGACAATATTTTGAAATCGCAATTATGAATATGTTCAAGGACCTTAAAGAGGCTATGAATAAATCCCTTAATGAAATCAGTGAAAATACAGCTTAATGAAATAATGAAAATGATTAAAGACATGAAAGAGGAGTTTAACAAAGAAATAAAATCACTAAAGAAAACCCAAGCTGAGATAAAACTGCAAATAAAATATTTAGGGTGTCAAACAAAAACCTCAGAGTTAAGCCTCACAAACACATTACAAGGTATGAAAGACTCTCAGATGTTAAAATCAAGGTAGCTCAGTCAAAGAAAATGTTAAATCTAAAAAATAAATAAATAAATAAATAAAATAAAATAAAAAATCCAGGCATAAACTATCCAAGAAATCTGGGACACCATGAAAAGACCAAATTTATGAATAGGCATAAGAAGCATATAGAATACCAAATAGATAAGATCAAAAAAAATTGCCCACAGTACATATATCTTCAGTGGATAAACACTTTCAGCAATGTAGCAGAATGCAAAATTTTAACACACACACACACAATTACAGATTGAGAAAAAAATCAGGGAAAAATACCTTTTACAATACCCTCAACACACATGCACGCATGCACACATGCACACACGCACACACACATGCACACACACTTGGGTTAACTCTAAGCAAGCAAATGAAAGATTTTGGCAATAAAAGCTAAGATTTTAAAGAAAGAAATTGAAGGTATCAGAAGATGGAAAGATCTCCTATGCTCATGGATTAGTAGGATTAAAATACTGAAAATGATCATCCTACCAAAAATGATCTATAGATTCAATGAAAGCTTGATTAAAATCCCAATACAATTATTTATAGAAATTGAAAAACCAATTTTCAACTTCATATGGAAACACATAAAATTTAGAATAGATAATTCTGATACAATACTGATTAATAAATAAAATAACTGTTATAGGTATTACCACCCCCAATTTCTAGATGTATCACAGAGTTATAATAATAAACACAGTGGTACTTGCATGAAAACATGATAAATAGATAAATAGAATCAAATTGAAGACCCAGATATAAGTCCTCACACCTATGAACACCTGATTTTGACAATGAAGTTAAAAATAAAAATACACACTGGAGGAAAGATAGCATCTTCAAGAATTAGTGCTGGTCCAACTGGAAGTCTGCATGTAGAAGACTGAGAATATAGATCCATATTTATCAGCCTGCACAAAACTCACCTCCAAATGGATCAAGAATATCAACTTAAGACCAGGTACTCTAAGCTCATAGAAAAGAAAGTGGGGAAAAGCCTTGAACTCACTGGAATAAACAAAGGCTTTCTAAATAGGACATCAATAGCACAGGCACTAAAAATAATAAATGAGACTTCATGAAACTGAAAAGCTTCTGTATGGCAAAGGACACCATCACCCTTAAAAAGCAGCAGCCTACAGAGTGGGAAAAATCTTTACCGATTAAATGTCTGATAGAGGGTTAGTGTCTAGAAAGAACTAAAAAACTGAACATCAAGAAATCAAATAGTTGAGTTAAAAAGTGGAATACAGAACTAAGCAAAGAATTCTCAAAAGATGACACAACAAATGGCTGAGAAACACTTAAAAATAATGTTCAACACCCTTAGCCATAAGGAAATGCAAGTTAAAACTACTTCAAGATTTCATCTTACACTCACTCAGAAAGGCCAAGAGGAATAAAATAAATGACAGCACATGCTGGCGAGGATGCAGAAAAAGGCAGACACTTAGTCATTGCTTTTGGTCATGCAAACTTGTGCAGCCACTATGGAAACCAGTGTGGTGATTTCTCAGGAACCAGCCAGGTATTGGTGGAGCATGCACTCGGCAGGCAGAGGCAGGGGGTATCTGTGAGTTTGAGGTCAGCCTTGTCTACAGAGCTAGTTCCAGGACAGGCTCTAAAACAGTGCAGAGAAACCCTGCCACAAACAAACAAACAAACAAACAAACAATTATGCTGAGAGACATAACCTCAGAGCAAACAACAACAACCCCCACAAACACAAATACTGAATGTTTTCTCTTTTATGTGAATGTTAGCTTTTAAGCCTTCAGCAGTATTCTATAACCTGAGTAATCACAAGGTTTAGGTATCTAGAAAGATCCCGGGGAGGAGAGAATCTTCCAAGGCAGGGGAAATAGAATACACTGTTATACAGAGACAATGAGGGAAATAGATTAGGTAGGTTAAATAGAAAGGGTATGGAAGAGACTAGTAAAGGGCCAAATGGTGGAGGGAAAGCTAACACTAAAGGCCATTTGACAAACCATATGGGAACCTACTACTGTAGAATATCTCTAAAATCTATGCATTTATGAAAGGAATTTAAATGGAACCATCAGAATAATAGGAGAGACAATGCCCCAATCAGACATCTTATGCCACCAACTAAAACCTCCAGTGGTAGGAAATGGGTTACATTTTGTTGAGTCGTTGCCCAAAAGAGCCCTCTGGAAACTTCATATATCAAAGGCTATTGCCAAGGCTATTGGTTGCTCTCTACAAACTGATGGTAAGGCCTTATTGTTGAAGACAACACTCATACATTCTCCCACCCAAGTT
The DNA here is from genome assembly GCF_943737965.1 of Phodopus roborovskii. Taxonomy (NCBI): domain Eukaryota; kingdom Metazoa; phylum Chordata; class Mammalia; order Rodentia; family Cricetidae; genus Phodopus; species Phodopus roborovskii. The sequence continues at coordinate 1,965,308 of NW_026126550.1, forward strand.
TATGGTTTTTTTTTCTGTCTTTCAAAAAACAAACACCAAAACAAAGCAAAACTCAGGAAACACACATACACACCTCACAATAAACAAGCAAAAGACCAACAAGACAAAAAAAAAATGCCTTAACAAAACAAAATGGTACAAAAAGACTACAAAAATACCACTGAGTTGCTTTGTGTTGGTAAATTACTCCTGGGCATGGAGCCTGCCCTGAAGTATGGTTGATACACCCAGTAGGACTCCATTGGAGAAAACTAAGCTTTTCTTAGGGATCATTCACAGACAGCTTCCTGTTTAAGGGTGGGAGCCTGTATCCACGTCCCTATCTCAGTGCTGGGACTCCATCAGGCTTGAACCTGTGCAGAGCTTGTGTGTGCTGCCACTATCTCTGTGAGTTCATCTGGGTATTAGTCCTGTTGTGTCTTGAAGACACTGTTTCCTGGAGTCATCCATCTCTTACAATCTTTCTGCTTCCTCTACTACATAGATCCCTGATCCTCGAGGAGAGGTTTGACAGAGACATCCCATTCAGGACTGAGTGCTCTAACATCTCACTCTCTGCACACTGTCCAGTTGTGGGTCTCTGTGATAATCTACTGTAAGCTTTCCAGATGATGGTTAAGCAAGGCGCTGATCTATGGGTATATCATTAGGAGTCATTTTATTGCTATGTTCATTTAGTAGACTAATAATAGTAGGTTTTCTACTACTATTATTGACCATGTCCTACCTAATCTCTCAAGTCTATTCTTGGCCACATTAGTAGTGTCAGTTATAGGTTCCATCTTATGGAGTGGAATTGAACGAGGAAAGAAATATGATCAAAATACAGTGTATGAAAACATTTTTTAAAAAAGAGTAAGGGCTTGGAGCCAGTATTCCTGGGTTCTAATTATGGCAATGTCACTTCCCAGTTCTGTGGTTTAACTTCACTGTACTTGAGTTTCTCTCTCTCTCTCTCTCTCTCTCTATATATATATATATATATATATATATATATATATATATATGATATTGATATATATAAGTATATAATAGACACACACATAAAACTACCAGCAATTTACAAGGCAAGGAGGGACAAAAAGATGGAGAAAATGTTCTAGATGGGGGGAATGGGTGTACAAAGTCTCCAAGGATGGGGGGAGGCAGAATTCAAAAGTATAAGAAAGCTAATGGAGGGGGTGCAAGGATAGAGGGTAAAAGTGATTAAGTCTGAGAAAGTAGATTGGTTCACTGGGTCATGTAGACCAAACCATTTGGGCCTTGTATGTCCTGGAGGCCTAACCTCAGGGTTACTGTACAGTGCACCATGGGACTTTGTGGACCAGACCCTGGCACCCAGTGTACTAGAACACAGCAGCTCATAGAGTTGTGTGGGTCAGGAAAAGAAAAGAATAACAAAGACCTATTTAATCATTGGATCACATTTGGATTTTGAAGGGGTGGCCTTGACTAGAGAGTGGAGAATAACTTGGTTGCTCTGCGAAATATACCGGTAGCCCCCACTCAGGAGCTGTTAAAGCAGTCGGGGGGGGGGGGAAAGGACTGAAGATGGCATCTGGACTCAGACGGTACTGATGGATATGGAAATGCATGCACATTGTGATATACCTGAGAGATATTCAGTATGGGAAAACCCAAGGATAGAGAAGGACTAGAGTGGCACACTTTTTTGGGATGTGCAGAGAACAGATATGAATCCTGTTTCTGATCCTTACTCCTAGATGTGTAGGGTTACAAATACCCACCCAGGTGAGGAAACTGGAAAGGGGCAAGCTCTGGGCTGAATTTCCAGTGGTGCTGTTCAGTGTTGTTCACGTCTGTGAAGAGATGTGATAGAAGGTGCTGGCAGCTACATAGAACTCTCTTGTGCCAAATGCTACAATGGAGCTCTAGAGAAACATGGATGAGTAAAGCAGGTTGCCTGCCCTCAAATAGCTCATGCTCTTTGAAGTCACCTGGGGAATTTGGCAAATAAAACTCCCCACCCACAGGGACTCAGCTAAGTGGCCTGGGGAGCTGACAGGGCAGGAGGGTGGTGAAAAGCTTCCCTCCCCTCATCCCCACTCCCTGAAGAGGCAGGGTTCCCAAATGTGGAAGACCTATTCTGGCCTGCATCTAATCATGCAGAAGGGAAATCAGAGATGAATCATGTCTTAGGCCTTAAGAATTTACAACAGGAATGCTGAAGTGCATGAGTATAACGGGAATAGTGTTATTTGGATATTAAACCAATATACTTTCATTCCTAGTCATTCCTGGTGGCTGTCTCACTAATTAGGAGTGGAGCCTAACTAGCTTAGATCAGAGAACTCCTGCCAGATACATGGAAATACCTCTTCTGTATCGGGGGAGTTAACTCTTGATAACAGGTGGCCCTTACACTAGAAGAATTGATAAGAGGCATGAGTCAAAATGAAGGCAGAGTGTGGCCCATGCCTTTAATTAAGGAATGACATAAACACTGAGGAATTTCAGAGAAGTCTAAGCCTACCCTATGTCCAATTACCCTATCCAGTGTCCAGCTACCTTAGCCAAGGGACAAAGTCAGGTTTCTGGCTCCTTGAATGGACCTCACCTGTCTGATCCAGCCAGAGAGCACACACCTCAGTTTTCCTGAAGAACAAAAGTCAGAACAGAATGTGGTGGCAAATGACACGCACCCCAGGCAACAACACTTCACCCTGTGCCAGGTGTTAGTACCACACCCTCCTTGGGAACAGAGCCAAGTTCTGTTCTACACACTCAGATCTTCACTGCCTAGGGCTGACAGTAAGGTGTTGGCATTCATCAACGTAATTATTAAAAGAGAAACAGAATATGGAAAACACAGAAAAGGGCCCATCTATCTAAGAACAGCAATGACCTGAAAAAAAAACACACCCTCACCCTTACCCTCCACCCAATTGCTGTGGTTCCCCTGCTCCCTGCTCCACCCTCTGGAATCCTTCCTAATGCCCCACCCATCTATAAACAAGCCCTCCACACAGTGGGTCCCTCGATGTGGTTGACTGTTTTCTTTATACCTTAGCAGACAGAGTTGACTGTCTGGAAGAAAATTCATGGTTCACATTTCTCCACAGTGATCAGAGATAAGATCCAGCCCCCACACCCCTGACTTAGCCTTTCTGAGGAGACCATAGAGGAGGATCAGACAGGGTTTACAACCTTAAGGACTCAGGGTAAGATTTAAGGAATTTAATTTTATTCCCAGTGTGAAGCTACTTAAGTTGCCTGAGCTGTAAAACCAAGGTGCTTCAGTGAGATTAGCAAGACAGTTGCCTAGCTGGGGAGCTATTGAGCAAGGGGTCCCTGATAAGAACCCAGCCTTCAGTGTTATCAAGTGTCACTGATACCTGGAACATACTCTGAGCCACCACCTGCTGTGATATCTATCTATGTCTCCTGAAGCAGGACCTAGGACCTCTCTGGACCCTTCTGCTGTACAGTCCAGAGACCAGGCTATTTTAGCCAAGGCCAGGATGCCTAAGTAGGGTTAACTGTCCATTTGCAGAAAATCACTATTTCTAAACAACAAGTCGAGACAGATCACTAGCATTTTTTCCCCCTAAAGATTCCCAAGGAAAGGGATTCTCCAGTGCCTCTAAGGAACTCTAGATTCTAGAAGGGTTAGTTTCCTTCCATCCTCTTTTATATCACAAATCAAACTCCTTTCTCATCAGAGGATGACAAGGAAGCACAGGGTGATGTGGGCACACCCGTGTCTTCTTTACCCACATGTAGTAGACTTGTAACCTTTGTTAGGGCTTTCATTAAATTACTCCATCCAACCAATAGATAATCACTGCCATCATTGTCATAATAATATAAAGATCTGTGAGACACTAGAAACTGTACTAGGCACAGTGGTAGATAGAAGATCACCAAACTAGGCTCAAAGTCTGTCCTTAACAGATGATTCAAGTCAAGATGTGCTTACTGTAACTCACAGATATCCAGTGAGAGAGAGAACATGAGAGGAAAGGCTGAAGGAGTCCCAAAGGCAGAGCAGATGCAGAAATGACCCAGGGGAAAAGAAAGATTGGGAAATGTGTCTAGACATTTTAATTGCACCCTAGAATTCAGATTCCAGCAAACAGAAAAATTCTGAACCTAAATACTTGGAAATTAAGCAACAAGACCAGGAAGAATGTTGACATCTTCTAATTGAAGATATAGAAGCATAGATGCCCATTCCCTATAGTCATCCTATGCAGCCTACTGCCTCCCAGGAATGCCCAGTCTTTGGGTGCTGAGCCCCATTTGGAATCGCTTAAACCATGTGAAGTGATAGCAAAGCACACTGGCTGGGCTCTGCTGCAGATGGCTGGAATCTGGTTCTCTCCTTAGCAGCACAAAAGCTTTGATAAGAGTCTATGGCCTGTGGATCCAGTAGTAAAGCCTTTCTCAGATACAGAAAATATCTAATACATAGAAAGACAGACACATGCACATAGAAAGACAGACACATGCATGCATGTGCGCATGCACACAGACACACACACACACACACACACACACACACACACACACACAATCTTCTTGCTGATGAGAACTCTGTTTCCCTTACTGGACTAAGACTCCATCAGCAAGCACATTGTATTCAAACACTCTCTCTATACTTGGGTTCTGCATATCTTCCCTGTTCACCTCTCCAGGAAGCATACTCTGTAGATCAATAGTTCTCTGCTTTACTGGGACTTACTGTCCAGCTGGAGATTAATAATAATAATTCAAGGGGTGTCAGAGGACAGTGTCTGGATGTATACATAGCAAACAAGACATGCAAGCAGGGACACAAACCAGTATCACAGGGGAAGCCAAGAGAACTGCTCTCGTAGGAAGCCCGGGACACCAGAAGGGTCTGAATGTGTGCTGTGTGTGGCACTCAGATAGAAACTCAGCTTCATTATTTTTTAACCAGTACTGCAGGTGAACCTTGTTAGCTGTGGCCGTTGTGTTCTATAAAGTCATACTGAGCAATGAATTGGGGAACGCTCACTTGCTGCTCCTATAGGAGACATGCTGGTGCTCACACAAAAGCCAGAGACCAATTTGATAAGTCTCCTCCTTTTACTGAATGTACCACACTGGTTCTCATTAACGCTAACAATTCAACACTCTTGTCTGGTCGAAGGTATGGGGAAGGCCACGGGATGCAGTAAAGAACCTGCCAATGTGACTTCTCTATGATATGGTAAAGGTTTTTATTGTAGCTATAAGAGAACAGCCAGAGGCATCTGCAAGATTCCAGAACAGAGAGAGAGAGGAGTGGACAGGGCCAGGGAAGCAGGAGAGTGGGAGAGAATAGTGATGATATCGAGGTAGCAAGAGATAGAGAATAGAGGAACAGGGCAGAGAGGGAGAGGGAAATAATGAAAACAGACAAATGGGACACAGTGAAAAACTCTCCTTATAGAGCGACCGGACCGAATGGTACCTGGGAGGTGAGAAGCCAGCAGGCCAGGGTGGAGGTTTTGAGATGTCTAACAGGTACTTGTGAGACCGAGGGAGTCTGGAGGCCAACATGGGCTTTGATATACAACTCCAGGCAGCCATTTGTTCCTCCAGCCAGAGGTTAAGGGAAATGACTCCTTTTAATAGAGGGGAACTGGTTTTACTGGCTTTCATCTCACTGTCAGGAATCCTATAGTCCAGCTCCAGCTCATTTCTGATGTATAGAGGGCCTTTTAGAGTCTGGGAAACTGGAGTTCCCTTTGAACCTGACAGTATGTGACATCACATACTGGCATGCTTTCCTACATCCAGAAACAGTATACAGCACTTCAGCATCATGCTTAAGGGTTGTTTCTAACTGTAAAATCAACAAAAACAGCACAAAAAAAAAAAAAAAAACCACAAAAAAATGTACCACTAAATAAACTGTGAGGACACTTGTTTCCAGTAAGAGCCAAAGAAAGGGAGAGTGTCAGCTTGTCTGCCTTCCGTTGAGCAATGTGCATGTCAGCATACTCACCACTGTGGATCTACCCATAAGTAACTGTGGATGGACGGGAAATGCTGCTCTGGGGACACAAATCAAATTCAGTGGGCAAGTAAATTGGAAGGCTTAGAGTTGTGAATCATTCACATCTTGGGCCAGAAGGGACAAAGGAGAGGCATGGCGGCTGCAGAGCCAGGTGAGACTGCCAGGTGGGAAAAAACTAACACAGCCTACAGACCAACAAGAATTGGGTGGGGTGTATAATGGCCTGATGAAAGGACACAACTAAACAAGCAGCTGTGGGCAGGAGAGCTAGAGGTTGCCCTCACGTCCTGCTGCCCCTGGATCCCCAGGAAGACTAGGAGAAGGTTGGTCTAGATAAATAGACCCACTTTGCTGCCACCCACCTCAGTAGCCTTCTAAAACCCAGCAAGCTAGATCAAGGTAAGGTAAGCTGAAGGCCCTGAGAGATGGGCTTCTCTGACTCCATTTCCCATGGAATAAGAGAAGTCTGAAATAGTCCCCCTTGGCAACATGGTGACTGTTCCCTGACTGTTAATGTCACTAAAATCCTTAAGAGGGGAGGCCCTCTCACAGGCCTAATGTGTTCAGCAGTGGAGGGCATGACCATTACACAACCATTTCCCGATAAGAAACAGATGAGTTGGGCAGAACTCACACTTGAGGCTGGCTGCTATTGCCTCTGCCCTAACTGCTGCCTGGGCTCTTGAAGCTGGGGTAGATTCTGTATATTCAACTTCTTAGGCAGGTTAGGTCTAGGAAGGACTGGCCAATGGGCCCCTCAAGGCAAGACATAAAGAACACTAGGTGGTGGCAGTCATTATAGATGGACCAGCCTAGAACCCTCCAAAACAGGACATGAAGATGGTGCTGTCTGTAGATGGGTCAGCCAAAGAGCACTGCCACCTTTTCCCCTAGGGAACTTTTCAACATTAGGGGTACCCCTATACGTGTCCTTATACCTACTTACAGACTGTATTCAGGGTAAAACAGGCTTCTGAGAAAAGCACTCTCCTTCCCTGGAAATGCCCATGCACTTGGTTTTCGTTTTACTCTTTGCTCTTTGGGGGTCTGCCATCCAGCTCCTACATAATCACGCAGAGGCTTCTTGTTTCTTATGAATGCCCAGCCTTAGCTTGACTTGTTTCTAGCCAGCTTTTCTTAACTAAAAGTATCCTGTCTACCTTTTACCTCTGGGCTTTTCTCTTCCTTTATCTACCTTTCTTTACTTCTTACTCCATGACTTGCTGTGTAGCTGAGTGACTGGCCCCAGGTGTCCTGTCTCCTTTTTGCTCCTCAATCCTGTCTTCTCAGCTTTCTCCTCTTATTTATTCTCTCTGCCTGTTAGCCATGCCTATCCTTTCTCCTGCCTAGCTATTGGACATCAGCTGTTTATTAGGGCAATCGGGTGTTTTATACAGGCAAAGTAACACAGCTTCACAGAGTTAAACAAATGCAACATTGAAAAAAAAAAGTAACACATCTTTGCATCATTAAACAAATGTTCCACAGCATAAACAAATGTAACACATCTAATTAATATTCCACAACATGCCCAAGCTGGAGGAGACACAGGGGAGGGGGAAAACAGAAGAGAAATACAATCCCCACATCTGTCAGGATCAAGGCCATTGCCGCTTGGCCCAGCCTGATGTTTTACTAAAAAGTGTGTTTTTGCTTTCTTGCTCTCTCCCAATTAAACTCTTGGCTAGTTACTCTACTCCTGTCTCCCATATGAATTCTCCTCTTTGGGGAACACAAGAATTGAGCCTGCTTCTGGAGTCACGACCAGAGGAAGCTCCAGATCTCCCTGTTAACACAGCTTACCTCTAAGCACAGATTGAAAAGTCTTTGCCTTCCAGCGTCCAGCTGGGCAGCATGTGGATCATTCCAGACCACTGAGTCCTCAGATTGTACCCTGCTGTCCCCCCAGCTTCCAATCTGGACTAGCTTCAGAGGACACCCCACTTACCACTCACACACTCAGGACCACATGTCATGTGATGCACTCCTGTCATCATTTTCAAATTCCCCATTATTTCTGAGCAGATGTGCCCCCGTGAACAGAAACTGAGTGCCTCTGATCCCCTGATTCCCCTCTTTGCTTTGCTTTTGTGTTGGCTAGACTTGAGGACCAGGGGCAAGCCCATGCTGAAAACTTTCCACCCTAAATGAACATGTACATTTCTGTTCTGGTTATGGAGCTAGCCAGTGTGTGTAACTTAATCACACTGTTGTTTGCTCAATCTGGCTGCAAACGGTGTAAACTCCATCCTCCCAGGAGCTTTCTGCTGCCGGCTGGGAATTAGCCACACACGTCAAGCTCGTTATATGATTCTCTCTGGGTTCTGCTCTCCAAATCTCCAGCCCTTGGTATGCTGCATTTCAGCCCTAAGCAAAGCCCTCTAGTGTGTCAGTGAACTTGAGCATTTACCCTTGAGAAAGCCCAAACAATGACACTGTAAGCTCACTGTGTTTCTACCCAGCCCCTCCAGGTATATGATAAGGCTTGCGTCCTCGAAATCCTTTTCTAGACTGTTTCCCACATTTCTTCTCCCCAGACCAATCTGGGTATAAAAGTGAGATGGAAAAACCAACAAATAAGTACAGGTGCCAAAGCTTCAGTTTATTAAACAAACAACTGTGTTTGAACTACTTATCTAATGGCCAAACAGATCTGAAATTGACTGTTAGTCAGGAAAACTGGGATATGGAAATGTCTAGCGCTGCTAAAAGATACAGCAAAGGCCACATGGGAAAGGCATGGATGAGAGGAAAGGCTGGCAGAAGACCTTGGTTCAAGCCCAGCTGCTGTTACTGTTTACTGCCTGGAGCTACATTACATCCTCTTGCTCTCTGAGCCTCAGTTTCTCCCTCAGACAAATATTTTCCAAAAATATTTTCCGAGACTAAGATTCAATAAGACCATGGGTCTCACAGACTTCCAAGATTATCGAATGTGTTGTGTAGGCTCACAGGCTGTAGACTGTCGTGCTTGAGTTTAGCTGTCCTTTGAGAACTGCCAGGACCCTGAAAAGATTTCAAGAGAACCCAGGCTCCTAGGGAGGTGAGATCAAAATGCAATGGAAAGAATTTCCACTCCCCAGGGCCTGCCAGCCCTTGGCCCCCTAAAGCGATCAGATGCTGATCCTGGAAGCAATGAGCACTATAGAATTCTTCACACTTCTAATTACTTCATCATTTATACACATTTTGGCAGTTGCTTGAAGGCTGTTTTATTAATTTGCAGATTTGCACTATTTTTTTTTCATTCCCTCTCTGGCCAATTAGCTGAGCTAGCGGCAACTGGGCATCTGGGGAAAGTGACAGTGGAAGTAAGTCTCCTTCTTCCCTAGCCCTACTGTCTGGGAATCTTATCCCAGAGAGTGTGACAGAAGTTACCACTGCTAACAGATGGGGAGGGGAGCTAGTAGGAACTTGTTCCCTCTGCTTCTTCTGCTTTAAGACAAGGTTCCCCAATTCCTCCTAGCCTGTCTAACATCAACATCCAGACAATCTGGGTCCTGTGGGTTCATGCCAGACTTAACCAACTCCATAAACTTTCTCCCATTCAGCCTGTATAAATCAGGAGAAGACCCTATAGGGCTGGATCTCCACTGTCCCCTGTAAGTAACATCCAAATAGAAGACTTTGTAATTGTGTGTTCTCCCACACAGGATATCCCACACATGGGGTCTGTTTCAAGTCCTGGTGTTGACTAAGAGTGAACACTGAGTCCCAGGTCTTTTTCTACCCATCTAACATGGGATGTGATATGACTTTGCCGGGCTACACTGCTGAGTATTGAACACTGTGGAGTGCTGAAATACTGTAAGGTGTTGGTCACAGGCAGAGGACAATTGCAACCAATTTGGCGATAACTTGGTGTTAGAGTTAGACTCTGCTTTCAAATGAGAAGGGTCTCAGGGCTGGGTGTTGGCAGGAAGTGGGAGAAATGGCTGAGATCTCCAGAGCCCAGGTCAACTCTGAAATTGATGGTGAGCAGTAAGGGAGCACCTGTGGTCTCACTGGCCAATGGAATATCCCTGGATAGTCAGCTTCTTTCTGGACCCTGCCTTCAGAAAAGGTTTCAACAGAATGCAGCTGAAGAAGTCAACAGAATGCAGAGGCCAGGGGGAAGGGGAGGAGGAGAGGGTGAACACAGAGCTGCAAGCATAACTGCCCCTCCTTTAGCTACAAGTCAAATGAAAACAGCCATTTGTCTTGCAGATTGATGGGAGCCTGTGGATAGCCAGGAGGCTGGTTTCCCTGTGCAGCAGGATCTTGGTAACTCACACCTACATGATGAATGCACTTTTACCAAGTTATCAAAGAGCCCACAGGTCCAGTCCTTCTGAACATATGGGGATCTGGATGCACAATGGAGGCGGTGGTTTATTCTGAGGACTTAGAGTGAAGCTGGAGCTCCTCAGACAGCACCTATGAACCTTGCCTGGTTTCTGCCTCCCAAGACAGAAGATTAAAGATAGAATGGAGGAAAGGGGGGCACAATGAGGGAAAAGTGGGGTCCTATACCGTGATGACATTCCCTACTCCATCTTGTAATCCTACACAAGGGGCCTGGAAGAACACACCATCCATCCAGGCCACCTCTCTTCAATGGAAGAAACTTTGCAGAAAATGTGGACTATTCCTTTACACTGTGCAAATATATGTCTCTGTGATTGGTTTAATAAAGAAACTGACTGGCCAAAAGCTGAATAGGATAAGGTTAGGCAGGAGAGCCAAACTGAGAATGCTGGGAGGAAGAAGGGCAGAGTCTAAAGAGAAGCAAGATGAGTACGCCATACTGAGAAAAGGAAGCTAGCCACATGGCAGAGCATAGGTAAGAAATATGGGTTAATTTAAATGTAAAAGTTAGCTAGTAACAAGCCTGAGCTATTGGCCAAGTGCTTACAATTTATATTAAGATTCTGAGTGGTTTTTTGGGAGAGGCTGCTGACACAGGAAAACTCCACCTATAAAGCATCCTCTAATCATTTTGTCTGGAACACTAAGCCCTTCTTTCTGCATCCAGGGGTGGCTTTATGAAGTGTAAGAACAATTTGAAGTGTCCACTGGCTTGGTTATTTTGGATGTTTCTCTGAGGGTATTTTGAATATTTATAAGAAAAATTAGTGGGTCAGGAGTAAAATAGATTACTTCCTACATTCACTAATATGGGTAGGCCTGCCTCACCCAATCAGCTGAAAGACCTGGGCTGAACCAAAGAATGATTTCCACTAACCAGGAGTGATTTCTGCTAGACACAGTCAGACTTCAACTACAGTTATCAGCTCTTCCTGCATCTCTAGCTCTTTGCTTGGTGTGCATGTTTTAGACACACCAGCCACCATAATCATGTATGCTGAATCCTTACAACCAATGTCAATATACATGTGCACACGTGTATGCATACACACACACACATTCACATACACACACACACATTCACACACACACACAGTCTGTTTCTCTACAGAACACTGACTAATACACCAGGAGCTAATGAAAGCCCAAGCTGGCAGCTCCTTACTTGCAAGCTCTCCTTCCAGAGTCCTGAGAGGGAGCCTCATAGTTGGCTGCTACAAGCTGCAAGATCACACAGTAATTGTATAACCATCTATCATTAGATAACTCAGAAGAATTAGAGATTCTCCTGGAGGATGAAACTAGTACAAAAGCTGTACTTAGCATTATAATCTTGTAAATGAACTGGCTGTTAATTGCTGTAGATTCTTCTGGTAACTTATTCCTTTCTGCAACAAACTTGGGAATTACTTCCCACAGTTTAGCACTATCTGATCAGTTACTGGAAATAAAAATATTCCATGCATTTGGAGTTTACTGATTATACTTCCTAGCTATGTGTAAATACCTGTTCTCCATTAACGGGTCCTAGTTTACTGATTACATTCTTTAGTTATGTATGAGACCTGTTTCCCACTAGTGGTCCCTCTCCATTACAATTGCAGAGATCTGCCTTCCTGTAATTAACTTTATTGACAGACATTTGATCAATGTTTAGGGCCCAGGCAAAAGCATCTCATCTAAGACATTCCCAGATATCCAAGGACATAGAATTACTACACATCCAAAGTTGTTGATTCATAACTATCTAGATGGATAGAAAAAATAACCATGCCCTGGTTTCACCTCACTGGCAGACAGAGAAGTGATAACCTAAACTAACCCCACACTAAAACATTCTCAAATTTCTTGTAGTATTAACTCAAGATTTTAGATCAGAGATTTACTGCTCCCTCCTGTTTTCCCAGAGAAGATAAAGACAAAGGTCTTTATCAGGCCATTTGCCCATCCTCAGGGAAAAGTAAACTTTCCTGAAGGCCTGTGCTGCCAATGAGGCCAGAGCACTAGAAGGCGCCAGGTTTTGTTTCTTGTGTAAATTAAACTTGGACCCCCTCTTTGACCTATAGCCCTAAGCAACTGATGCTAAAAGTTCCTCCAAGCAGTTTTAGTTAATTGCTCTGTGTGTAAATCTTATCTGCCTTGCTGACCCCCAGAAACTTAAGCCACACATTGTATTGTAAAAAGAATTACTGTTGCAAATGTACCTGTACCCCCCAAGAACCGGAGACAAAGAAACAGAGAGGCAAACAAAACAAAACAAAACAACAACAACAACAAAAAGAAAACCAGAAACAGAACATCCAGAGAGAAAGAGAACAGGAGAATAAAAGAACATGCAGAGGAGTGATTGTGAGTCAGTTCCTTTTTCCCTCAGATTTTATTTCCTTCCCTTATTTGTAGTGCCTTTTTTTGGGGGGGGGGAACCCCAAGTGAAAATTTTAGAAGCCAAAGTTTTGGATGGTTGGCCTTGCTCATAAGAGCATCCAATCTTGAATTCAGCTGGAAGCTCAATGAAGCCAGGCAGGTTGTGAATCTGCTCCCTGCCCCTGCTGTGGCCTGTGCCCCTGGCCTTCCCATGTCCTAAGGATTTGTTCCATCTTGGCTCCTGGAGTCTTTAAGGGGGGAGGTTAGGAAGAAGCTCTTGAAGAAGCTAAGGGCCAGGCTAGGAGATGGATGGGATGAACACAAGGGAGACGTGAGCAAGGAGACAGGCTTGCCCAGGCTCACATTCAGCACTTGCTAACCATCACCATCCCAGGATTCTGGTCACTGGCCTTGGTCTCCAGCACTTTACAGAGGCCAGCTTCCCCGATGGCATTTTCTATGACAAACAGTGTCTTGTGACTTGACTCCTCTCCAGCACCAACGGTGGCCTGTGCTGAGATGGCTTAGGGTTAACACAGAAGAACCGAATCCCCAACCATCCCAGTCTCTCCATGCTGGTGTGCTGGAGTCTCTCCACTCTGGCCTGCTGGGGCACAAACACTTCAGCCAGAGCATGAGTTCATCTCCGTGTGTTTTTCATCTTTTGGGCACCCAAGAGTGTGAATTAGCATAAAATTCAGTGCCCCAGGCTAAGAGGCTCTGGGTGTTGACAAAGCTAACAGCTGAGTCAGCATTCTGAGCGTGTACTGTCAGGGGTCCATCTCAGAACAAATGTTCTCTGAAGACCCCAGGCAGCCCTGGTTCCCAGGTGACAGAGCTGGTGAGGCTCTACAACAAGGGCACCTGCACTCTCGGACAAAAGCCTGAACTCACACCTGCAGCGCTGCCCCCACCAAACACCTAACTCCTGGTTATTTGTCCAAGTCACAGGCCAGGGCATTCGTATGCAGTCAGACGATAGACATGGTGATCATCCCTTAATGTCAGGAAAGGATATGTTATTTTATAAAGAACTATTGTTCTTTTATTGTTATTTTATAAAGAACTATTGTAGCTGTTGTTTTGTGTATGTTGTGTGTGTGTAGTGTGATTATATGCACGTGTGTGCGAGTGCATGACATTTGTGTACACATAGAAACCAGAGGTTGATGTTGGATGTCTCCTATTGCTCTCTACCTTATCTTTTGAGACCCCTGTCTCTTTGAGAACCTAGAGCTCACTAACTGGACTGGGCAGCTGGCCAAGGAGCTCTAGGTTTCCACCCCGGGGTCACAGAGGGCTGCTCAGCTGGCTTTTATATAGGTGCTGGGGACCTGAATTCCAGTCCTCACACTTGTAAAGCAGGTACTTTATTTACTAATTGGACATCTATCTTCCCTACCCTAATTGTTACTTTTTGAGTTTACAAATTTATTGTTAAAATTTCAGAAAATAGGGGCTCAGTTGTTAAGAACACTGGGTGCTCTTCCAGAGGATCCAGGTTCAATTCCCAGCTCCCACATGGTGGCTCACAATTGTCTGTAACTCCAGTTCCAAAGGGTCTCATACCTTCACACCAATACACATAAAAATAGTTAAATAAATTATAAAAACAGAGCAGAAAAATCTTAAAATTCTCAACATTTTTTACATATATGATAACAGGTTTAAAAAAACAAAAAGAAAACAGGATCCTTCAGTACACACCATACTGCAAAATTAAAAAAAAAAAAAAATCTGTGAGCATGGAACCTGCTCCACCAAATGAGAAGCCCAGAGTCGGCACGGCCGGCACCCCAACTCTCTCAGGTGTTGACTTTCTTTAAATAGCATGCTCTCATAGAACCTTAAACGATGTGCAAGGTATAATTTACCATATAAAGTGTTAATTTGACAGGCACATTTGTGCTGAGCTTCCATTTATACAAGCAGCCCAGTGCTTGTCCATTCACTAAACGACAATTGCATGCAGCTGTGCAATGGGAAACACTTGAATTTGTGCCCGGTGTTCTAAGTATTGGCAGTCTGGTACAACGTGGTGATGTTGGGAGGTTGAGCCTCCATCAGGGCCTGTGTGTCATGCCACTGACTCTTACAAACCTCTTGTCTCCAGCATCTCATTATAATAACAAAAAGCCTCCCTCATCACAGTGAGCCAGAGCAGTAAGCCAAGCAAATAGGTCTCTGCTGTGCTGGAACTTACATACACTCTAACAGGAATGCAGTCAGTGCTGAGTAACTGCAGATAAGACAGGCCACACTAAGGGTCAAGAGGTGACAGACAGGAGCAAGCTAGGCCTTATCT
Source organism: Phodopus roborovskii (assembly GCF_943737965.1). NCBI lineage: Eukaryota > Metazoa > Chordata > Mammalia > Rodentia > Cricetidae > Phodopus > Phodopus roborovskii. The sequence continues at coordinate 1,980,313 of NW_026126550.1, forward strand.
TGGCTGAGAGAGTACTTTAGGCTTATTTGAGAAGATACAACTTGACTAAAATCTGAGAGGTGAGAATAAGCCACCATTCGCAGGAGTGAAGAAAGCTAAGAGGAAAAGCCTCCACAAAAGCAAAAGCCCTGAGGGAGGACAGTGTTTGGAATATTCAGGAAATAAACAAGTGGATATGAAGCCAGCATTCAGGTTGGGATGAGGTAAAATAGACAGATTTAAGTGTGTCACCAGGAGGAATTCAAACTCAATCTCAAGCTCTATGAACCAGCCCAATCAAAAGAGCAATGTGACCTGATTTGTAGGTTTTCAAATTCCCTTTGAATAGTCCCTGGGAGTTGACAAATGTCCTAGACGAAGCAAGAGTGAACACAAGACCAATCAGGAGGCCACTAAGGTACCCAGGGTGGTGTCTATGGTAATTCAGGCTTAAATGTCAGGGACAGTGTGTGCAGAACTTTGCTGCTGAAACTGCTGTAAAAACAGGGATGAGGACATTTAGGGACAAGCTCAGCTGGGATGAGTCTTAGTTTGTAGAAAAGTTTGTGCTGCTAACTGGGGTATAAGGCGCTGTGGAGTTCCAGAATCCTTACACTTCAAACCCTGAGCCCCAGCTGGCACCTGTTCAGCCTTGGAATTTCACTCTCCAGCTGAGCCTGAGTCTCCCCTGGCTTCCTCACCCTGTGAGGTTTCCCTCCTCCTCTGACAAAATGAATGCAGTAAACACCCATCCTGGTAAGCTTTTATTGTCAACATGACACACATCAGTCACCTGGGCAGGGTGAACCTCAAATAAGGCATTTTCTCCATCAGATTGTCCTGTGGCATATGTGTGAAACACTGTCTTAATTGTTAATTGATATAGAAAGGCCCAAGCCACTGTGGGCAATGCCACACCTCTGGGCAGGTGATCTTGTTGTATAAGAAAGCTGGCAGAATAATCCAGAGTGAGTAAGCCAGTCAATGCCATTCCTCTGATCTGTGGTTCAGAGTTCTTGCCTCTAGGTTCCTGTCTTGAGTTCCTGACTTGGTTTCCCTCAACAATGGACTGTAACTTGTAAGCTAACTAAACCCTTTTCTCCCCGGGTTAGTTTTGCTCAGTGTGGTGATTTAAATAAGAATGGCTCACATGGGCTCATAGGTTTGAATGCTTGGTCAGGGAGTGGCACTATTAGGCAATGTGGCCTTGCTGGAGGAAGTGTGTCACCAGGGGTGGGCTTTGAGGTTTCAGAAGCTCAAGCCCAGGCCCAGAGTCTGTCTCTATCTTCCTGCTGACTGACAGTCTGGATGTAGAACTCTAGGCATGTGGCATAATTTTTAAACAAATAGAAAACAAGCATGTGACATCCTTCACAACTAATTAGACATCACCACCTCCCTCCCCTACTGAGAAATTTGGTCTTCAGTGAGGCCAGGTAAGTTCATGCTGGACCATGACCTCACATTGCAAGCACATGATGTGGGGGTCCAAAGTTCTAATTTGGAGACCTAAGGATCTACATGTTAGGAAATAGGTTCCTCAGGTAACGAAATGTCCCAAATCTGCAAAATCCTTCTGTTGGAAAGAACAGGGTTTGGAATCAGAAGATCTAAGTCCTAGCCTTGGCTTGCTGCTGTCTTAGCCACATGTCCTCTTGGGTGCTATTTTAATTTTCTGCTATAGCTTCAACTGATCGGTAAGGGAGAAGGGGTCAGTCATGTCTCCCATGGGGCAGCTGTACCAAAGAACAAAAGCTGGCTGGAGCTCCTGGATTCCTGAGGAGAGCTAAATAATCTTAGGAACAAATAAATATTCAGCAAGCAATTGTGCCTCTGCAGAGTGAAATGCATGCCTACTGTTGCCAACACAAATAACAAAGTTGCACAGCCTGCATTTCCATGGGAGGCTAGCATCCAATTTCTGTTTCATGTCTCGTCCATGACACAGTCCAGCATCCCTCCAACCTTCGAGCCTTAAGTTGTGTGAGGTTGTGCCTACTTCTCCACTGGGGCCACAGATGGAATGAACTGCATGGAGGATAGGGAGAAACACCAGGCAATTAGGCTTAGCTTTGATAAAGGGATGATATGGTTTAAAATAACCCACAATAGAGATCTAGCATGAGGTGGTCTCCACAGAGGGTGTGTGTGCACTTTCCATATTGGGACAGGAAGGGTTACTGAGAGACAGGAAGAAAAGGGCAGTTGGCAGCAGTGATCGCTGAGAGATGCTTGCCTCATCGGGTGAGTCAAGGATTCAAGGATTCAAGGATTTTTAAACTGAATTCTGAGTGCTGGGTAAACATCACAATGACTCACAGCAAAACAAATCATGGCTGATCACTTCATTTTTTTTTTCTCAAAAAGGGTCTCATGATTGCAGACTAGCTAACATATATATGATATATAGACGTGTGTGTGTGTGTGTGTGTGTGTGTGTGTGTGTGTGTGTGAGACAGAGAGAGAGAGAGAGAGAGAGAGGATATCTATAACATCAGGTTATGTGTACCATTAACATGGCTGGGCCATATTAATTCAGGTTTATAGAAACTTGAATCTTCTTCACAAGAGATCAAATTGTTCTTTCTTTTTGCAAGGGACATGACCTAAATAAAATGATACATTTGCCATTTCTCCACCCACTTCCTTGCATAAGTTATATGTGATGACCTTAATAAGCTTGGATCACAGAGAAACATGCTCCAGAAGGACAGAGACCCTGGCCAGGTGCATGAATTCTGTGGGGCTGAGTGTGTACCACACTGACTGGCAGACAGTGTTCCCTCAGGACAGCCTTGCATTCTCTTTGGATTTAGAATGATCTTAGTGGCCTCAGCGTGCCACACCTGTGCCATTCCATCCAGAGGATCTGCTCTTGCTCAGGGAGCCATTACTTGCTCATTCCATTCACTTTTCCAAAGATAGACGTGGGTCCAGCCAGACATTACCTCAACACAGTGCAGCCTTAATTTAAAAACACAAATATCTTCTGTGTTAAGAAAAATTCCACAGATACAACTTGAAAATGCATTGTATCACCAGTTTGATCTGTACTATGGGAATGGTCACTGGGAAAGATTAGAGCTACAACATACTAAGATAATGTATAATGTGACTATATGCAGTTATGTACCAGCTCCCTGAGCAAGCTCCACAGATTACTCCCCAGGCAGGTGAAGGTCACCGGGAGATACCAGAAATGAAGAGAAAGCTCAGCATGGTAACCCTGGAGACAGAGGTCGGTCTGTTGTCACCATTTTCTGGGTAGCCTATGGAAGAGGGATCCAGTCAGTGGAGGCTTGCTGGACAGAGTAGAAAAAAGGCTCTTCAGTATACACATACATGTCTGACTTTCCTATTGTCTTAGCTAGGGTTTCTACTGCTGTGATGAAATGCCATGACCAAAAGGCAAGTTGGAGAGGAGAGGGTTTATTTGGCTTACACTTTCAGATTGCTGTTCATCACTCCAGGGCAAGATCCTGGAGGCAGTAACTGACATAGAGGTGCTGCTTGCTTACTGGCTTGCTTCCTATGGCTTGTTCATCCTGCTTTCTTATAAAATTCAGGACCTGCAGCCCAGGGATGGCACCACCCACCATTGGCTGGGCCTTCCCCATTGATTACTAATTGAGAGTATGCCATACAGCTGAATCTCATGGTGTATTTTCCTTAACTGAGGCTCCTTCCTCTCTGATGACTCTAACTTATGACAAGTTGACACACAAAACTAACCAATACACATATCAAAATTAAAAAACAGTTTAGGTGCAAAAGAAAAAAGTTTTCAAAAAAGTTCGTGCTTCCCTCCAAAGGAGTGGCTGACTGATCTCACAGAGCGGTCATGGGATGTGTTTGAGAAGGAGCAGGGATGATCTATCCAGGATGACATGGAGAAGGTCTGGCATTGGAGATGCTCAATTTGGGGCTAAGATTTTAAGATTCTGTGAAGGAGAACAGCCCCCAGGAAGAGATACAAGAAGGACAAGGGTGTTACAAGCCAGAGCAAAGGTGTAACTGGAACAATTTAGCGAGAACTTTAGGTCATCTGAAGATGGGAGGCCGGAAGACCTGTCACCCCACTTCCTCTTGCTTCTGGTGACATGGGACTGGTGCATGAAAGGCTCACACAGTTGGCCCCCCAGCTTTGTGCACTCTGTAAAGGATACACCAATGTGACTTGCTGGTGAGGGATGGCCAGTACGATGGGCTAGAACCTACCAAGGGCTTAACAAACTGGAATGAGCCAGAAAGGGCCTAACGCCAAGGTTAATCTGCAGAAACTCACGGGTGACAAAACGCAAAGCTACGGGTTTTCCTGTGTCCTCTCTAACTCACCAAAGTGCTCCAAGTCTGTACCTCATTTTCCTGCTGTGTGCAGCAGGAGAATGGAATCATTTTCCTCCTTAAAACCATACTAAAACATAAGAACTTTCTTCTCAGTTAAAAACAAGTTCTTGCAACAATGCCTTTGAAATGACAGAACCTCCCATTTCACTGTTGTTCAAACTGGTTTGGCCATGGTGGCCTAACTCTAGCATGCCACATGAGAAAATTCAGAGATCCCAACACAGAGAGAAACCCCACTGGTGGTTATTCATATAGAAGGCCTCAAGGATGAAACCACAGCATGGAGGGATGGTGGGACATTGCCCATCACCACCATTCACTAAACACATCCTGCACACTAGGCTCTGCTAAGCCTTCTTAGATATAATATAGAATATCCTATATTATCTCACTTGAGCCTTAGTTCAATCCTGAGAGGTAGATAAGAATGACAGTATATTACAGATAAAGTTTAGAGTCAAGGCTCAATTACCTGAGCCTGAAGTGTCACAGAGTGTTGGTGACAAAGAAGGGAGTAAATCTAGACCATGTGACTCCACACCATGCTGTCTCCCCCAGGCATCACATCATCCTGGTTTCTTTAAACTCTCTTTTAGCAGTAAGTGCCCCCACGCCCATTCCAGATCTCCTTCTTTTTCTTTAAAAAAAAATATTTATTCATTTATTGGCATGTGTGTGCATGTGATGTGTGTGAGTGTGTGTGTGTGTGTGTTCCTGCATGCATGAGTGCCTGTGTGTGGATGCATCCTTGCCACAGCATGTATGGGGAGGTCAGAGGACAACTTTGTGGACTCAGTTCTCTCCCTTCACCTTTTTGTGGGTCCCAGGGATCAAACTCAGACTCATGCAGGAAGTGTTTTTGCCTGCCAAGCCATCTATCTCACAGCCCCCCTTTCCACTAAGAAGACATAGAACTGAAGATATAAAACTAATCAAGATGGAGTTGCTGTGGGCAACAGCCACTAGTGCTTGGTGTGACACTGAGGAATCCTAGAGCTCAATGGCACCCAGTTTGCAAACCAGTAGCCTGCGAAGTCACACACCCACTGAAGGGTGCTTCAGTGAGCAACACATGAGCACCCAGTCACCCCAGACACAATGGACAGCACACACAATAACCTGGGTGTTCATGTGGGTGGCTAACCTGGTTCAGGCTCCAGGCAAACACATGTCTGTGTCTCTTGCTCAAAACAAAACATCACTGTGTCCCAAGATTTGGGACTGCATAGTTAACATTAAGGACAAGCACAGCTTCAGCAAGCAGGCTGCTGGTGGGAAATGACTATCAAGTCTTTCCTCCCAGATGCCACCAAGGCCACAGCTTCCTGCAGAATGAAAACTCTGGTTTCCCAGAAAGGTGGCATATTTACTCTCTGGCACTGTCCCTTCTGTAATTTTTGGTTCTTCCAACACCACTGACATCATGCTGGTTCATAGAAGGAACAGAAGAAGTGGACAACTGGGCAGCTATATGCAACCTTACACAATCACAACCCACAGGACTGAGAACACAACTTTACATGATCACAACCACAGGACCAAAAATGCAACCTTACACAATCACAACCACAGGACTGAGAATTCAACCTTACACAATCACAACTGATAGGACTGAGAATGTAACCTTACACAATCACAATCCACAGGACAGAGAATGCAACCTTACATGACCACAACCCACAGGAGAGAGAACACAACCTTACATGATCACAACCCACAGGAGAAAGAACACAACCTTACATGATCACAACCCACAGGACCAAAAATGCAACCTTACACAATCACAACCACAGGACAGAGAATGCAACCTTACACAATCACAATCCACAGGACAGAGAGCTCTGGGCATGTTTGAGGTGATATGACTCTTAACAATGGCAAAAAGGACTTTAGAACTCTACATACTTTTATAAAAAACATGTTTAAAAGGCAGAAGAGTAAGAGCAAGGAGACAGAGGGGACAAAATCGTGTAAAGACAGTACGTGTGTATGAATTTTAAATTAAATTTTAAATGAAAAGTCTTTTAAAGAAATCAATGATATAGTCAAGTAATTAAGTGATTTAGCCTTATTTAAAGAATTTTAATTTAAATTTGATATTTTATTTACAATGTGATGTTTTATAACTGACTTTTAATTTTAATACATTTAGAATATTTTAGGATAACACTTGAAAACATCCATTTAAAATACCTTTCATAACTTCAAATTTTTATTTCTATCACAATATATTTAAATTTGGCATATATTTAAGTTTTAACCCTTTCAGTCCTACTTACCACTTGAATATAAATTACACTGAACAAAGTAATTAGTGATTGCTCTGAAATGAAGGCAAGATAATAATCTTATGGAATATATGTCCTTTATAGTCTACCACTCCATCTAACCATTGTCCATCAGCAGAATGTCTAACATGCATAATAGTAACAACATCTCATTATTTTTAATGTTTTGTATCAAGCTCAAAATCAGACAAAAATCCATAGTCAGAAAGGTAAGGCAAAGAGAATTTAGGAGGGGCCATGAAGTCTTCTATATTAGGGTAGAACTTGCAGTGTTAATGTGGCACATAGTATTTACAGCTGTAAAAGTCATGCACACCTTTAACCCCAGCACTCAAGAGGCAAGTGGATCTCTGTGAGTTTGAGGCCAGCTTGGTCTACAGAACAGCTTCCAGGACAGCCAAGGCCACATAGAGAAATTCTGTCTTGAAAAACAAACAAAAAATAAGTCATCAAGCTGTACATATAAGGTTTGTGGACTTTTATTCATATAACTGATTCTTCAATTTAGGATAAGGAGAAGGCTCTGACTCCTGGTGATAGAAACCAGTATTCCTTTTTTTTCCCCCCATTCAAAGACACCATCATTTATTCAAATAGGAACAGTGGCTTTATATTTTCTATCGACCAATGAGTAAATTTTATGAGAAATGTACTGTGTGTGTGTGTGTGTGTGTGTGTGTGTGTAAAAATGAAAAATCAATTTAAGATTAGCCAGAGTCTGGGGTCTGGGATAAACAGACATTTGAAAGAATTTGTGCCCCCTCCCCATCAACTTGGGATTGGTTGAGAGCCACAGTTTCAGAAAGCACAATGTTCTGATCATTTTACAGTAGGTTTTTCATTTTTATAAGAAACCAGTATTCTTATCAGGGCAAGTGAATTTCAACAGTGTGACCATATTGAACGAATTCAGCATCAGAATCTTCCTCAGCTGTTTGACCTGATGTCCCCATGTCTTGATGACGTGGGCAGGTGCCTCTAGAGCAATACTGCCATTTCCTCTGGGCCACTTTATCTTGCTCTGTAGAATTTCAAGATCAGTGCTGTGTCATTAAATGACTCCCAGGGGCTTCTTTGAAGCCAGGGACAAATGTTGCAGCAGCCAGAGAGGGATGACAGCTCTCTGAGGTGATTTCTGCAAGGTCACTCTGGCCTAGGTCTGGGTAAGGAACTAAGTAGCATCCTGCTAGCAAAAGATCCATGCTGCTCTCTTATTCACTAGAGGTGAGGATACCCCCCAGGCTTGCTCCCACAGGAGTGGCTGTATCTCCAAGTCAACTCATTGGAGACTGCTAAAAAGTGATCTCCCTCTGAAGTGATGTGAAACCCCTCCTTGCTTGAACTAAAACTCCATCTGAACCTGTTTCTCAGGTACACAACTGTTCTCTGCTTGTTGGGTTCATGCCATCTGTATAAAAAAGTTAGGTGGTTCACAGCCAGGTCATTCCTCATCCTTATATATAGTCCCTGAGCCAGGGCTGGCTGCATCATCTGCGGCCACTGAATACCCAGTGACATATATGTTATCAAAATTGGGTCATCATAAAATCCAAGCCTATAGTGATCTCATGCAATGCATGGAGAGCTATCCACAGCACCAAACAAGTGAGGGGAAGAGACTATTATTCCTCAAAATGCTTACCACCAAATAGGAGGAGAAAGGGTGGCTGGAGTTGGCAGTGTTTGTGAGAGAAGCCAGAGCACACAGCCCCTGAACACCATCTGTCGAAACTCATCACTCTGCAAACAAAGAAATGGCAGCAGGAAGCATCCATTTGACTCCCAGCTATGAACCATCCCTTCTATTCTGTTTGTGGATACTAACACTAGAAATCTGCCATACTGCAAACCACAGCTCCTGTGACAGCTGGGTCCCTACTGGTTTCTGCCAATAGGGGACACCATGGGGGACTGCCTGGTAGGAGATGGGCTCATCTGATAGACTCTGTTAATACTCCTCACCTTGGCAATGGACTTGGTCCTAGCTCCCATTTTCCATTCCTCACCTCCAGCATCAGCTTCATTGAACTCCTTTGCCAGTGTCAGCCTCTGGGAAGAGTCGCTGACTCTCTGCTGGCCCTTCTTTGTTAACCAGTGACTGGACAGCGCTGATGAAGTCCCTTTCCCCTGCTTTCTCTCTTTGTTCCTTCAGCTTTGAGGGTAGTGGCTGCTTCATGTATCTGCATGTCTGTGTCATGCCAGATCCTCTCTTGCCTTTCATGTCCTACCTGCCTTAAACTTACTGTTCAGATAACCAGTATGATGGTGTTCTAACCACGATCCTGACTGGTACAGAAGATGAGTACCCTGCTTTCTCTCTCTGACCACTGATGCTGATCTCAGCCAGGATCCAGCCTTCATGATCCCAAACCCCAATTTTTCTGTTCACTACAACCAACACATCTACTGTCAGAATACACTGACCCAGAGGTGTTTAAAGACAGCTGTCAAGATCCAAACCTTGACTTCATCATTTATCAGCTATGTTATCTAAGATGAGTCACTTAAAAAAAATCACTCTGCCTCAATTTCCCCATTTGTAAAATATCACTGGGAACAGAACTTATGTGGTATATGAAAATACAACACTCCCAAACCAGAAGGATAATGAAGCTGTAGACAAAAAGAACCAGATGCAAGAGACCATCATGCACCCACCTAGAGGGAGGATATACAATCACAAAGTACACACACACACACACACACACACACACACACACACACCTCTGCACCAGGGAGATAACTTTGGACTCTTCTTGTCTTGAAGGTGACACCCTGGGAACCCAGATAAGCAAGCTTTCCTAGCTCCACACCACTGTCAGTAATTACCTGTCTTTGAGCAAGCTTTCCTAGCTCCACACCACTGTCAGTAATTACCTGTCTTTGCCCAATTTCTTAAAGTATTTTCCTTTGGATTGTCACTTTCCTGGTTTTTGCTGAATATACTGCATAAATGGGATTCCATGGATCTCTTTGAGGAACATTCATGCACACACGTACATAGGAGGTCTATATGTTAATTAATATTTATTTGCCTTTTGTAATAGAGGTCGTTTCCAACTTGGAGACCACGGGAGCTATATCACCCTTATACAACCACAGGTATTTCCAACTATACCTGGCATCACTGTCCTTAGCATCGTCATTACCAGCAAGAAGCAACACAGCATAGTTGAGAGGTGAGTTCTAGCCACCATCATCCATGTCAACCTCATTTCTACCCCTTACTCACTGTGGGAGTTGAAACGTATGAACCTCACTTACCTGAGCCTCGGCCCACTCCCCAGACCATAAGACATCCTGCTGGGTAGAGGACTAAACATGATAAAGCACACAAATTTGCTAGTGTAGTGCCTGACATAAAATGCTCAGTACAAGGTATTTGCTATTGTTATTCATCTTCCTAGATCAGATGAGGCAAAACCTTCTGACATCCTTGGGACCTGTGTACAGTGAGTTTGGAGAAAGATTGCCTCAAATGATCTCTGTGAGAAGGCAACGGCTCTGCATTTTCAAGGCATTCCAAACAGTATTGTGGGATATTTGTACACTGTGTGAAGATATATTGCTGTGACTGGTGTGATAAAAAGCTGCATGGCCAGCTAGGCAGGAGATATATGCAGGATTTCTGGGGAGAAGAGGAAGAGGAATCTAGGCATCTGGGAGAAGACAGAAAACATGAAGAGAAGACAAGAGTTGCAAGATGGAAGAGAGGTGATGGCACATGATAGAACGTAGATGAATATAAATGGGTTAATTTAAGTTATAAGAGTTGGTTAGGAACAAGCCTAAGTTATAGGCTGAGCTTTCATAATTAATCAGAAGTCTCTGTGTCTTGTGGCTGGGGGGACAGAAAAAGGCTTGTTACAAAACAGCCACGGATCACACTCTCAGATGACATATGAGAACTTCCAGCCAAACTGAGGGAAGCAGAGCTCCAAATATTCAGTCAGTGCCACCCATGGACTCACTACCTCGGGGCCAAGTCAAGTTGTACTTACAGTCAACTTCCACAAATGACTTCCAATAATCTGCAATGTAATGTTGTACAATTTAAATCTTTACATCAAAAACAAAGAAGTGAACCTGTGTGTGGTGAAGGGGAGGAGAAGAGTGAGCAAAGGTACTCTGATCCTGAGTGGCAACAGTTATTATTCCCAAATACCAAATAAATCTTGTTTCCCAGGAAGCATGTCAAAGAGGGAAATAAAATCACTTATGTAATTATCCTTTTTGATTAAGGAAAAGTATTATTTTATTGAAAGGAAAAAAATCCATGATATTGCATCAGAAAGTAATTAAAGGGGACTTTAAATAAGGAATGCTGAAGAGCATGCTGGGCAGTGTCTTGAATTATAAGAACTCATTGTGTGGATTCTTACTGCATACATTATTATTAATAGCAATAAACCCAACAGGGTTAGGCTGTTGCAGCCTGAGATCGCTAAATCACCAGCATCCCCATGGAAGAGGATAGTCACAGCTTAGCCAGTGACCCATCCAAACAGGAAATAACACAATTTCCTCAAGATAGTTTCAGAAAGGACTCCCCCTGACCTCTCCCTGCTTCCCTCGCCCCACTCCTCACACAGTCAAAGAAAGACAAGAACATGGCTGAGAATGAGAAGTTAACAAGTCTTGGAGATGACTGGAAGAGACCCAACAGAGCATTTCCAAAGGCCTGGCCTGGCAGTTCCAAAATGATGGCATATTTAACTGTGCATGTTAGAACTGCCAGCTCTATCCATCCTTCTGGCATTTCCATCCACTGCCCCACTGACCAGACCAGCATTCTTCCACAGTCAAGATCCCTCATTCTCACTCTGCAACAATACACTGGATGGTATTAAAACAGTACATACAGCCAATGACAGCAATGAAAACTCCAAGCAGGGTGTGCTGTGCCTGCCCGGAATCTCAGTACATGGAAGGTAGAAGTGGGATGATTGGGAGTTTAAGGTCTTTCTAAGCTCTACAACTAGTTCAAAGCCAGCCTGGACTACACAATACCCCATCTTAAAAGAACAAACAACCCATAGGTCCAGACCCAAGTCAGGATCCACAGAAGGCCAAGTTAGGAGAGAGACTTAGAAAACCCAAGTCTTGGTTCAACACCTTAACCATTTGTAAGATCATTTTGTTTTTCTGGGAAATGATATGTCACTATACAATGTATCAGTTTTGCACTACTGGAGAAGAACAATTTAGGGACTAGGATTATCTTTGTTCATGGTTTCAGTCCAAGGTTAGTTGACTCCATTGCTTTAAGCCTGAAATGAGGCAAAATGGCATGATGGCTGGAGCATGTGGCAAAGGGAACTGCCCACCTTGTGGAACCCAGGAAGCAAAGGATGAGGAAAGAGGCAGGGAAAGACCTACCTTTCAATCTGCCACTTACCTACTTGTACTAGCTAGGGCCCATGCCCAAACAGTCAGCTTAGCTGTTGCATTAACTGATGAGTTCATCGCTGAACTAACTTACTCATGATCCAACCACCTATAAAGATCCCACCTTTGAACATTGCTCAGTTGAACACTGGAGAATTCAGCTATGAATGCACCAGGATCTGGAGAACATTTATATACAAGCCACAAGTTCATCCTATGTCTACCAGAGGGAATTACTAGAACCTTGTCAGTAGAGTTCCACAGGCAGAGCAAGACACATAGCAAGTGTTCAGAACGAAGGTGTTAGCTTCAAGGGTCCAGACACAAGAGGTGATAACACGATGGTGACAACTATCTATAAAATGCACCATATTCATCAGGGAAAGACTGTGCTACAGGGAGAGACAATCCCAGAGCCTCCATGGCTGAACATGCCAGGCAGAGTTCTCCTTCACACAACATGTATACCAGACATTGGCAGGGACTTGGTTCATACGATCACTTAGGGTCACAGGTTGAGTAGGCTTCATTTCTACATGAGCCAGCAGGAGCAGCATATCGGACTCTCAAACATTCTGTCCAAATGTGTCTGTCACCTCCCCTCACATGCTTGGGACCTGTGGCCAGCAAAAGAATGCATAGACTAGCTGCCAAATCAAATATCTGGGGCATGGCTATGCCTACCCTGTTTGCATCTATATCTGCTTCTACTCTTCTGAAGACAAGCTGAGCTCTTGTCACAGAGTCCTTCAAGAAAGTTTGACAACTTTTTTTCCTTGGAGCTCATGGCCCCTGTCTCTCATCTTTCCCTCTAACTGCTTCTTGTCTAAGACCCAGGAAGAGCAGGGATAAACATATTTCTAGGAAAAAGGAACATGGAACAGAGGCATCCTGGAGTTCAGGATAGGCCTCTGTCCTTGTCTCTGCCTCTTGTTGGTATGGCCTGGGAAAAACACAACTCTAATTCTAATGATCCCAAATGAGGAGAACTCCAGCTTAAACTGATTCCCAAGGCTGTCAAAGGTCAACCGTTCAGAGAAAAATAGCCCTAGTGAAGAACACATTGGCCACATGAAAAGGACAGTGGTGTCTCAGGTGCCAGTCCTTCTGCCAGCATTGCTCTAGCTCCTAGGGCAAAGAGCTACCTCCAGGAAAGTAGTCAAACCAGGGTTTTACAAAGACCAGGTGATTGGGTCCATGGTACTTTTTTCTTTAGAGCAGTACTACATACTCCTGGAATCCCTCTCATGGCTTTCCATATGAAGACCAAGACTGAACTTGGTTTCCATCTTAGCCCCCTCTCCACTTCACTATTCACAATCTCTGAGTCTCAACTTCCTCCCACCTTTGTGGGGCTGATGGCATCTGTCTCTATGCACACAGTGTGTAGTCCAGAGTGAGGGGTCAGAAAGAGGCAACAATTACAGTGGTCATGTCAGTCTGAGATCAGCATCCTCCTGCCCTTCTCCCCATCCTAATGGAAAGATGACCAGTAACCAAAGGACCTGTCTCTGTCTCTCACTTAGCATTTTCTTTGCAGGCCTTCAAACACACACACACATACATACATACATACATACATACATACATACATTCAGATGTCCCAAGTCAGGACAGAGATGGAGATGGGAATCACATCCCAGGCACAGAGCTTCTTCCCTGGGTCACTCTCCTTAAGGTTAGTCACTCCTGATCAGCAATGAATACAACACAGACCTGCCACAGTCCAGCCCAAAGCAAAATAGTCCACAGGCCTTTCCCCTGGTACAAAATATGTCTGCTCCAAACTTAACAAAACAATCATGGATAGGGCCTCTGGGGTAAGAGAAAAAGAAGCTAAAAATAGAGCTCAGCCAAGAGCTGCTTTAGCAACCAGTGTCAGTCTCTGCCTCAGATCCATCATCCAACAGGCTCTGTGTATCCTCATGTGTCAAGGGACTCCCTGGGATTTAACAAGAGGAGACTCGGGAGCTGTTAATCTAATAGAGCAAGGTTTGCACTCATAGATTTGTGGATGTTTCACAATTAACTGCCCTATCCATGTGTAGCAATGCCTCATTTATCCACTTGGATCTGGGAACTGTGGGTATGTTAAATAAATTGCTTTAACAACTAACAGGACTATGATTAATTACTTCCAGCATCAAAACATTAACATTCACCACTTCATTGGGAATGGTAAGGCATACCACATGCCTTCTTGCCTCGTTAAACAAAGCATACTAGAAATCATTTCATCACCTTCCCAGCTCAGGACCACCACATTATAACCATCAACCATTACCCTGGGTGTTAAGACAATGACATTATTTGAGTTATCAAGCTATGGTGACATTTTGTCTCTAATTGGATGATCCCAGAATTTGTTAAGTTCTTCTATCTGACTCTTAGAGCTTTTGTAATTTTCCTTCACTATTGTAAGTCTACTTCCCATTTCTGGGTATATCTGGCTCAAATTCCTTCTAATTGGCTCTCTTTGAGTGTAATGATTGATCTTTTATCAATTTGTCTAGGTTAAGAATCACCTAGGATACCAAAGCACATTTTTGGATCTATCTGTGAGGGTGTTTTTAGACTGTTAACTGGAGGGGGGAAACCCACACTGAATGTAGGAGGCACCTTCCCATGAGCTGGGGGTTGAACAGAATAAAAGGGAAGAAGCCAAAAGCTATAGTGTTTCCCCTCTGCTTTTTGGTCTTCCAAAATATGAGCAGCCTCAGCCTCATGCTCCTGCTGCAATGAACTAAGCTGTTGCACAATTCCTTCTCAACCATGATGGATGAACCCCCTGAAACAATGAGCCAATATAAATCATCTCTCCCTTACAGTTGCATCTGTCAGCCATTTTGTCACAGTAGGAAGGAAAGTAACTAATGCACTAAGCTGAGAACTCAGGAGGCAAATTAATCTCATTAGAAATCCATGCACACAGAAAGAAAATAAGCTCTTGGTAGAAGGACCCCACAGAGTAGAAGGGAACATTAATACAAGGTCTTGTGATGTCTGACTTGGATAACAGAAGGCTGTTACAGGAGGATAAAAGGAATGAATGTTTACTAGTACTAATTACTAATATTACAAGATGCCAGGCAGTGGTCTGCACTTTGTATATACAAACTAGTTTTCTTACAAATTAGCTTGTGAGAGGCCACAAAGAGATTCGATTATAATCATGTTGCTGATACACACTGAGGCACAGAGAAGTCAAGGTTGACCAGATGGATCTGGCATGGAAAATCAGGCTGTAGAGACAGTGTACCCATTTGGAAACAGGCATGGTTCCTGCAGGAACCATAAGAATGTTATGTGTGTGAGACATACAAGGAGAAGTAGGGGGAAGATAGAGTATAGGTAAGAAATTGGCTCAGAGTCCCCTCTTTGAGGTAGCAGCAGGAAGAAAGGAGAGGTGGGTGTTCCTTAGCATTGTGCCTTGATGGCTCAGCATCCCTGGTGTAGCTTTTACTCTGTGGAGCAGATGGCTTACCAGGGAAATGGAAACCAGCTGAAGTGGAGCAGGCTGAGTTCTGTGAGGTCAATAATTCCCTGTCCCATCAGACCCACTGAGAACAGAACCAGGAACAGGACAGACCTGTCTGCTGCCAGCCCAATCAGCCTGCCAGGGTGTTTTGTAATACTCCACAGCCCTAGCTTAGCTGAGAAAGTATGAGATAGAGAGTACAGCAGGACTTAGTTGAAATCTAAATAACCAGTAGGTTAGTATTTATTAGCATGCTCATGCACATACAGAATCATGAAGCAGGCATGAAGATATCATGGTCAGAGGAACCACTTTGGCTCGATAGTGTCTTCTTAGGATGAGGAAAACCTTTCCCACAGGGCCCAAGCAAGCCCCTTGCATGGCCTCTTCTGGGTCATGTGTGCCTTTCTCAGGTCATCATCAGCTCTTAACTAACTGGATCTCTGAGCTCATGTTGTGGTGGGGACCAGTGGTGGGGACCCCTAAAATGTCATGCTGAGGAGGGGCAAGGCACCTGTGTAGGTAGACATTCTGCTGCTGTAAATGCAGCTAACTTCCATGGGACACAGACACACAAACTACAGACTATTCTCAAACCATAGCTGAGGGGAACAGGCATAATCCACAAATCGTACCAAATACAGTGTTCTCCTTCAGAATCCATGACAGCCTCTAAACCAACTCAATTCCTAAGGAGACTCCGGATTTCGAAAAAACAGACATTACTTAATTATATATCATAATTGGCTTGGCACCCCTTAGAGGAGAGTGCTCCATTTAGAGGGTTTAATACAATAAACGGATTAAAATCCAAGGCTACTTTCACAAACATCTCTCTAAATGACTTAGGATAATGCTTCACAGGCAAGCAGAAAACACAAGGTAAAATATGTTTGGGTGAAGTCACTTGTCCTGAGGCTCTGCTGATATGATCAGTAGAAATACAATCAGAGACAGGGACTCATTGGCTAAGTGTATACTGTCACATTTAGCTCTATAAATCTCAGTTTAAAGGACAAGTAAAGACTGATGATTTCTTTTGAAATCCATTCTCTTTACAGATCAGTGAAGTGGGAATTATTAAGATTCTGAATATTTTCTAATCAGGATTAATTTGATAATACTTTCAAAGAATAAAGCAGAAGTTAAGTACAGTGTGAGACTGGACTGTCTTGTGGATAGGCTGATTATTGATTTTGCTCAAAATGTGTTCATCCAAATAATACGCTCTACTCCAGGAAGTTATGTTTGGGGTGTGTTAGACTTGGAGACACACTTCCAAAGAAAAGAGAAGGGTAAAAATAGTCAATGGGGAGAGTTTGGGGAGGGAGGCTGGATGACTAATCAAGGGATCAGGGTCAACATCACCAGTCACGTAGACATCATGACCCGGATATATGACACAACAAGAAGCCACTTTTGTGGAGGTCTTACAAGCCCACTAATAATAGTCTAGTTGCAAGATTTGGAGCCATCTGGCCAAGAGTTAAGACTTCTCAGTCTCCTAAGGAAGCAAGAGAAGATGAGAAATCATCACAGTTCTCAATGGACCCTAAGACCCAGTGAGAAAGATGCTGAACACTAACTAGACTGGCTCTAGAAACAGGGGGAGGACTTCAATGGTGGTGAAAGCCAAAATGGGAGAGTTTAATGTCAGCCTAAGAAAGAGAATGACATGTGGGAAAGGATTTCTTTTGGTGGGGGGTAGGCAAGGCTCACTGTAGACAGGAGACTCAGGAATGAATTACTTAATATGTGTAAAAGCAGAGACTGAGATTGTCCAAGGTCAACCACCAAAGAGCAGCAGTGTGGCAGTGAGGAAAACAGAAAGCCACAATCTGGCAGTTGCCACTCTTCTGAGTGACAAGATGAAGTTATAAATTCCTGGCAGGCAGAAACTACTCCTTCCTTACATTTATAACTTCCCAGCATGACATGAAGATGTTTGACATTACGTAAGTATTAACTCCATTTAAGAGACTGAAATGTTTGACATATCTTTAGTCTTTTAACATATCTTCTAACATATCTTAGAAGGCCTTAGCTAGAAGTGAGTGGTTTAAGTTATCTCCAGTACAGATCAGCCATCTCCTCATATCCAACAGTAGGCTATGTCCTACCAGTGCCTCTTCGTCCATGATCATCATGACCATGATCTCACATCTTCTTTCTGTCTTACTTCAAGCAACTAAAAGGTAGTCAGCATGGCCACATTGGTAAAAGCCATTGAGAAAGCAGACTGGATAGAGTTTCTTTCAGCAGTTCTCAACTTTGTGGGTCTTGCTCATTCCATCTTGGGGGGAGGAGGGTTGACAAACAACCCATTCACAGGGTCACCTAAGACCATTGGGAGTATCAGATACAACTCTTGAACAAGTCACTTAACTCACTGGACCTCACGGTCAGCTCAGGGGGTTGACAGACATACCCAAGCTCATGGAGGTGTTGTAAGAGGTTAAAAAAAAAAAAGGTTCTGGCACTTAGTCCTATTTGATTGGGAGCTGTTCTTTTCCTTTCTGAAACACCACTTGTTTATCCAAGTCCCATCAAATCCTTCCAGAGCTACACACAGCTCTTCTAAATAAACAGGTGTTTCCTAAAGGAGCACTGCTTTGAAGCAACTCACAGCTGAGAAGAGACACTCAGCTATATCATCAGCCACAACTTCAGTAAACAGCAAGCACATGATGAAGATGCTGAAAACAATTGCAGACCACTTTAAAGGATCATACTGTGAGACTAACAACCCTTGGTGCCAGTTGTTCAGATTCATAGTATCTTCAATTCAAGTGTTATTGTCATTAACATTTAGGTAGAATTTACACAGTTCTTATTTAATAGGTTTTGAATGCTCCATCCATCACAAATGAAGAAATAAAATGTTTGCCAGCTGTGATGGTATACACCCATAATTTCACTCAGAAGGTAGAGGGAAGAGGACTGCCACAGGTTCAGGGTCAGCCTGGGCTACATAATGAGTGTCTTAGTTAGGGTCCTGGCTGTGAAGACACACCAGGATCATGAAAATTCTTAACAAAGAAAACATTTAATTGCAGCTCACTTACAGTTCAGAGATTCAGTCCATTATCATCATGGAAGGGTGCAGGCAGACATGGTGGTGGAGAAGGAGCTGAGAGTCCTACATTTTATAGGCAACAGGAAGTGGTGTGTCTCACTGAGTGGTATCTTGAGCACATATGATACCTCAAAGCTTGCCCCCACAGTAACACACTTCCTCCAACAAAGACATTCCCACTCCAACAAAGCCACACCTCCTAATAGTGCCACTCCCTATGAGATCATGGGGGCCAAACTATCACATTCCATTCCGTCTCCCATAAACTTATAACAATATGATGCAAAATGAATCTAGGCCAACTTTAAAAATCTCCATTATCTATCACAGCCTCAACAATGTCTAAAAGTTCAAAGTCTCTTCTGAGATTCACGTAATCTCTTAACTATAATCTCCTATAAATTCAAAATTAAAAAACATCACATACTTCCAACATATAATGGCATGGGATAGATAGTTCCATTCCCAAACACATAGCTTCCATAATTATTACTTGCACTTGAACAGCTTCTGTTCAGATTTTCTGAACTGGGTGTCTGTCCTCCATTTGTGGAATGAAACTGGGTCATTGTAAAGATAAGCAAAGGGCCAGGCTGAGCACAAGCCGTGACAGAGGTCAGCAATTGTTGCCCTTAGTATAAGCAGAGAGAGCCTTGTCCATTTCCCCCCAATGGATCAGGACACCCATTGAACCTTTTAGAGGCCTGGCAGGCTAATTGGAAGAAATTGATTAGGAGAGTCTAAAATATCCCTGAAAATGCAAAGGATCTTTTAAAAATTGCAAGACACTATTTAAAAAAAGAACAAAATCACAGTACCCACACAATCTATATCAAGATTTACCAGGAATCTACAGGAGTAAAGATAGTGTGATGCTTGAATAAAGACACAAACAGATCAATGAATAGAGTGGAGAGTCTAGAAATAGCCCCTTACATATGCAATTGATTTTTGATGAAGACATGAAGCCAATTCAATAGGAAAGAATTTTTATCAGGTGTGGGAGGGGGGATGAACATTGACATCAATCTCAGTGCTTTTCAAGAGGGCCTTGAAGCTAGCACAGACCCAGCAGGGATGGCATTGACACCAGAAGAGAGATAGCTGGGAGAACTAAGGACCACTAGCCTACGGAATGATGAAGCGAAGAGACCTAAATCAGTGTGTGCCTTCAGTCACACACTTGACAGAAAGAAACACCAAGCGGAGGGCTTCGAGTTAGCTGCTTTTGCTGTCTGAAGGCCAGGGTCTCAGATTCTCATATGGAAACCTATCAAAGAACACAGAGAGTAGGATGTCCCCATCCTGCCTCAAAGAGAGCAGTTATTGTTGCTCTCATCCCCACACCGGTATTTCTTCTCTTGATCTCCATGTCACCAGTTTCCATTTGTCAGATCTGCCATGCCCCTCAAGTACTACTTACCAAGTAGGAAGCAGACACAAATCCCCAAAAGTTACTTGGCATATGCTTGAACCCTGCACTGGGTTGTGATGGGGTATGTCCATTTGTTGAAGAATAAAACACTGGCCAGTAGCCAGGCAGGAAGCATAGGCAGGGTTCCCAGACCAGAAGGATGGGGAAGAGAATGCCCAAGGAGATGCCATGTACAGGCAGAAGGAGTAACATGCAGGGGTATTACTGGGTAAGCCAAGAACACATGGAAATATTTAGATTAATAGAAATGGGTTAATAATTAAGAAAGAGCTAGCCAGTAAGAAGCCCTAGTCATTGGCCAAACAGTTTATAAATTAATATAATGGTTTGTGTGTTTATTTGGGGCTAAGAAGCTGCAGGGCCAGGTAGGACAGAAACCTCCATCTTCAGGGTTGTGTTGTCTTCTAGAGTTCCTTCAGGCTCATTTCATACTCATGTCAGGCTGAGGCTGCAAGCCTTCCAAACACGCTGTTTCTGTCTTTCCCCTGTACATTAGGAGCTATTTCTGGAATCCCTGTTTTCTACTCCTCTAACTACCTCCTACTACATGAGTCCACTTGAAAATGTGCTGCTTAACTCCTCAGGCCTTCTTAGACTTTCTGGGCATTAAAATTATGCATGCTACAAACAAGGTGGCTGTTAATTGTAGTGGTTGCAGCAGTCAGAGCCCACACTTGTCCTCCCTCACAGAGGAGGAGCGTGAGCATCAAGAGGTGTTCTTACTATGAGCCCTGCTATCCTTTCACATAGGGGAAAAGCCCCATGAGGCCAGGAGTAAGAAGCTCACAGAGGACCAGAGACCAAAAGCACTACCCTTGAGCCACATGCCTTTGTTACATGTATGTGACCAGGGCAGTTGGCTTCATCTCCCTGAGCCTCCTCCTTCCTCTGAAAGAGAAAGTGGTAATGGAATGGTGGTGATGTTCATCAACTTTGGACACATCAAACAAATGGTGCCAGCAGACAACTGTGTACACAATGCTCTGTAATCCAGGAATACATGAAACAAACACAAGGCTTGATCCCTGCAGCTGCCCCCTGGCTGCGCAGGACATATAAACTAACAACAGGGTATGCTCCAAAGTAACCCCGCTCTGTAATTTTATCAGGTCCCAGTTTTTACTAGATGCTCAAAGAAACATTTTAAGTCAGTATGACTGATGCCAACTATTGCGGCTGGAAGTGTCTCCATGAGGTAGAGTTATGGGAAAGGTGTGGCATCAAAAGGCAAGAGGTCCAGGTCCAGTCTCAATGATTGTCTTTGTCTGTTGTGGGATTCTAGTCTCACTGCTAAGTCTGTCAGTGTCTCTGGTTCCTGGGATGTCCCCACTGAATAGGTTTTCTGTTAGAAGAAATAAAGCCATGCATAAAAGAAATAAGTTGTGTCACTAATACAGCAGATACCGCCCCACAAAGCACCTTTTCCTAATGTTCAAGGGAATGCAAGGTCAGCCAACAACTGTACTAATGTGGATTTCAATAAGCATTATCACATTTTAAAACAGGTGCTTAATCAAGGAAGAGCTTTGATTTCGACCTCTAGAGTCCAGAAGCAGAGGCTCACTCAAGCATAAAATGCAGTGCTCGTGCAGTTACTGCCCTGAATTAGTACCGGCTTCCCCTGCACTTACCTATCCTGACTGCCAATGACATGCTAAGCACTGTCCTCTGGACACCCCTGTAACTCAGATCCAAAGGGCCATGAATAAGTCCCTGGCAGGCAGGATACATTATCCCCCCCATCTCCCTCTGCACAGTCCATGGTAGAGCTTCGTTGGCAAAAGAATCATTAATCCATGTTCAGCTCTTCCCACATGGTGTAACACTGTTACTCTACTTGGATGATGTATCTGTGTTTACCTTTCAGTTCTAATTTCATCCCAGCAGGAAGGCCCATTAGTTGCTGCTGAGAAAGTTTCCTCATTAAATTGTGTGAGGTGTTCTGCCCTGGACTAACAAGTCCATGAGGCTATTAATGGGGTTGGTCTGGAACCATCATCCATTCCTGCCCAGCTCTGATCCAAAGGGACAGGTAAGGAAGTGCTTCTGTCACTGAGCAAGTCCCCATTATTTTCCTGTGTGACTGTGGTGGTTTGAATGAGAATGACCCTGTAGGCTCATGCATTTGAATGCTTGGTCCCAGTTGGTGAGCCTGTTTGGAAGGTGTGGCCTTGTGGGAGGTGTTACTGGAGGTGGGCTCTGAGGTTTCAAACAGCCATGCCCAGTGAGATTGTTCTCTGCCTCAAGCTTGTGAATCAGATGTGAGCTCTCAGCTACTGCTCTGGCACTGTGCCTGCCTGCCTGCTGCCATGCTCCCCGCTGTGATGGTCATGGACTCACCCTCTGAATCTACCACAATGAACTCTTTCTTCTATGATTTGCCTTGGTTATGGTGTTTTGTCACAGCAAGAGAAGAATAACTAAGGCAGGTCCACCCTCTAAGGCCTTAAATTCTCCAAGAAACAAGTCACTACCAGGATCGGATAAGGACATATCTCATACTCCTTCAACTGGTAACGAAACAAAGTTTATACCACTAACTGAAATTGCATCTCAACCTCATGAAGGAGGACACTGTTTAGCTAAGCATGGGGGCTGCACCAATTAATTGCCTTTTCCTGGTCACAGCTGCACACTTTGACCCTCAACATTGGCATAGACAAAACACAAACTAGAAGCATGGAAGAGCACAGGGGAATGGAGGACCAAGGTCTGGTCTTTCCACTCCTTGACTGAGTTCTTAGCATCCCTGAACTTAGAGCTTTCCACAAGATAGCAACCATACTGAACAGAACTGGTTAGAAGTCTACCTACAACCCATGCCTGCTCAACAAGACAAATGCATTACTACCATGTACCATCCACACACACAAAGCAGAGGCATTAAAAATACCAGAAACAGCAGGAATACAATAGCAGAAATACCAGTAAGGCATTTATGGAACTGAGATAAAATAAAATGAGATAATACATCTGAGTCGGGTGTGGTGGGAAAACGATAACAACACATCTGTAAGGATTTCAAAGAACCAGCTACACTGTAAATGAAGTGTCTTATGATTCTGCAGGTGAGCAGACAGCCATGCAGAACAAGACGCTCCAGCTGTGAGCTCTGTTAATTGCAACTGGAGCTCTTGTACCCAATTCTCTTAAGGCAAATGGGAGCTAACAAGAATGTCTTTGAAGGGAGTGAGGCTGTGGTTGAATGGATCAGTGGAAACTGAATGAAAGAACCATGCAGTAGCCTCAGCAATTGGAGAAGTGTATATATGACCAAGGGCTCTAACACACCTTTTGGTGTGTGTGTGTGTGTGTGTGTGTGTGTGTGTGTGTGTGTGTGTGTGTGTGTGTGTATCCACCTTTTGGGGTTTTGGTTTTATTTTGTGTTAAGATAGGGCCTCTCACTGGCATAGAGCTTACCAAGTAGGCTCCTCTGGCTGGCCAGTGAGCCCCAGAGATCTGTCCTCTCCTCCACAGCTCTGAAATTTATGATTGTGTGCCACCACACTCAGCTTACAAACAAAACAAAACACGGGTTCTGAGGATTGCTTGCAAGGAAGGCACTTTATCAACAGCACCATTCCCCCTAAACACATCTTTATTGTGCAAGTTGAATTGATAGTTTTGATTTTGTTGTGGTTTGTTTGTTTTCATTTGACAGGCTATTTTGTGTGTTTGTTGATTGTTTCTCCATTTTTTTTTTCTTTTTGAATTGAGTTTGGGTTAAATACAGTAAGAAAGCTTTACTCCCAAGACCATGGTCCCCGAAGATGAGATGATCCCTGGAGATAAGAGTGGCCCCCAAAAAGGGGCCCAGGTGGGAACTTAGACAGGCAACAGCCAGAGCTGTGTTCCAGGGTCATTCTTATGATATTTGAACCATGCCTGCTGTTACTGGTGTTTTTATGATCTCCTGCATACTTGGTGGGTGTAACAGTCTGCTTTGTGTCTGAGGATGGTACAAAGTAGTAAATGTGTTTGTCTTAGTGAGCAGACAAGGGCTGCTACTGTGGTAGGCAGACTCCTTACAAGGCTGCCATGGAACCTCCCATCACTGTATGAGCATGCTGCCCCTCCCACCTCGAGAGGGGTTTATTCTCCTTCCAGTAGAAATAATGCTTGCTCTGAGACCTTGAGTTCAGGCTCCTTAAGAGAATGAATGACCTCAGCTTTCTTCCCCAGAGGCTGGCTGACCTCTATGTAGGATACTCAGCTACCTTGAGACCACTTGCTGAAAAAGCTCAAGTTAGACATAGACTGATCACAAAAATGTGCTTGCATGCCTGTGATGGTTGCAGTGGCTACCAGCCAGTGGCTAAGAGCAGCCAAATATAACCTTACATGATAGTTCAGAGAGAAGCGCCCGACCATGCATTGTCCAAATTGCAAAAGTATGAGAAACAGTAAATCATTGGTATTTTAAGATACACAGTAGTAAATTACTGACACGGCTGGCTTCATTTCACTTAGGAAGACTGATGTGAATGGCATCATCTAGACAGAGAATTCCAATCCCTTCTGTGTATTACATAGCTAAAATTACCCACGTACAGCTTTGGGGATTTAAATGGGCTACATGCTTCTACCTTCTGCTTCCCTTGATGACCCTCTACCAACCTTCATCAAGGGTTTCACCTGATGGGAGAGACCTGGTAGGCCACGCCCAGCTCTGACTCTCCCTTCCAAACTTTGAACTAGGCACTTGCTATAGTTTGCCTCTCAAATGCCCTGCAAAGGCCTATGTGTTGAAGATTGAATTTCCAGTCTGGTGCTACAGAAGTGGGGCCTGCTGGGATGTCTCCCAGTCATGGGAAGCATACCTCAAACAAGACAATAGGATCCCAAGCCCCTTCCTTCCTTTTCTCCCTGGCATCAGGGGCCAATGTTCACCTTGAAGTGCTTGCTGTCCTGGCATGGGACCAAAACAACGGGATCAGTTGATGGTGGATTGAAATGCCCCAAACTGAAGATGCTCAAGCTTCTAGAAAGTGTTACTAGAAAATTAAAATGGAAGTCACAGGAAAGATCAGTGAATGATTCAAATAGCTTCACTATGGAAGGGTCTCTTAGCAAGGCTGACCAAATTAACCCTTTCCTGCCCAGAAGTTAATTTGCTTGCACAGTTGTGCCGTGATGGAAGGGGGCCAAGAGTGCACCTGGCTGCTGTTATAGTCCAGTAATGAAGTACCTCACCTGTGGTAGAGAGCTTGCCGGCATGCTCAAGGCCCCACGTCTGACCCCAGCACTGCAGACAAAGGAATAAAATACTTCATACTAAATGGAGGCGGGAGGAGATCAAGGTGTTGGAAGATGTGGCCTCTATTAACTCTGTCACCATCATGGCAGAAAAGGTACAAAGCCCCTTCAGAACTCTTTGTAAAGGTGTTGATCACATTGCTGAAGGCAATGACTTCCCTTACAAAGGGAATATGCTCTCCTACTGGGGAACAGATTTCAACATAGAACTCTTTTGTGATTATAATATAATTATATCATTTTCCCTTCCCTTTCCTTCCTCCAAACCTTCCCATATGCCCCTGCTTGCTCTTTTTCAAATTTTGGCTGGCCTATAACTCTCTACAGAGATTATGGTGGTCTCAGATTCAGAGCACTGCCTGTCTCTACCTTCTGAGTGCTAGAAGCAATGCCGTGGGCCACCACATGCAGCTATGACCACAGGAATCACGAGGGACACAATGACACAGCAGCCTTGTCTACCTCTTTCTCATTTGCATTCAATCTATCTATAGGCTTCTCATGGCAGTGGATCTGACAGAAGACATAAGCACGCTTTGAAAAATATAATGCTCTACTTTCATCAGATGTCATTACATTATTTTTTCATATGGAAATTAAAAAAAAAAAAAAAAAGTTGTCCTGGGAAACACCCTGCAATTTGAGGGTATCACCACCAGATGGCAATGGCATGCAAATCAGAATCTCCCACATTCTAACACTAAATACATAATCCTAATAATAAATATATTGGGAATATGTGGAGGTTCTTGCATGGAGTCAGAACATTTTGAGCATTTCCCCTAGATCTGTTGGAGAGAAACCTACTTCCCTCCTTTATGTAGATAACGTAAGCAGAAAGGAAATAAAAGTCTTCAAAACCTGCTGACCACCACCAAGCTTTCCATGGTACACATGTTTTATAAGGACCATCTTACTTCATCTTCAGTACAAATAATTACTGCCCCATATTTACAGAGGAAGAGCCTGAAGTTCAAATTATCTATCTGGCATGAAATCCTCAGCCAGGTGATGGTGAACCCTAAACAGTTCTCACCTCCACTGCGCCAAGAACTTCCAGGTGATTCTGATCTCCTCAGATAGAAGGGCATGACTTCCGTTTTCATTTTCTAGTAACACCACCTCTTACATTTCTTATAGGACTGCTACCTGGAGGTAATTTACTTCAAGTATGATCATTTGTAATTCCCGTTGGTAATCTTTTAGCTAAGCTGATCAACTCAAACCTGGCTGCCTCGACAAATCAATATTGATCCGAAAGTGGCTCAGAATTGTTTTCTAACCTATTTTTTACAGCCAGGAATTAGAATTTCAAAAAGCTCTTGGAACACAAATACTATAAAGGACTCTGCAAAGTCCTTTATGAATATCTGGGTATGGGCTTCCTGTTGCTGTAGAGGGATCCTCAACATCTGTTTCCCATTCATGGTATGGGCCACTTCTAAGATGGTTACACTTGATTCACTGAGCCCCTTGCTGAGAAAATGCAGCCTGTATGCAAATGGACACTAATACAAAATGGGACCCAAGGTAGTGTCTGAGGAGAAAACACAAGAGGAAAGTAAGATTTCTATACACCATGGACAGCTGCCAGGTAGTGTTTAACTTGCTGGATGACAAGATTCCCATATGTCAAAACACAACTCACCCTGCTATCACAGAGAGCTAAGAGAAAGGACAAAAAAGAAGACATGAGAGGGTTAGAACCCCTACTCATGCCAGTAGAATACTGCCTGGAAGGTAGGGCACTTCTTTGAGAACCAGCTTTGAAGGAATCTGTATATTAGAAAATAGGGGCAATAGTATCAAGGACCAGGGAAATGTGACTGATGTAACTCTACCCCAGTTAGATGTTCATAGCCCAAACCGTAACCAAAATCAACAGGGAACTTTTTTAAAACACCAGTCTAGTTTGACCTGTGAAATACATTGCTGACCAGTCAGGTCAGAACCCTTGGGGCTGGTGCCAAGCAGCTATATTATTTTAAAGGTTCCTCTGAGAACACGGATCTAAATACACTGAACAGATATAAAGTATAATTTGAGATTAGGACATAATATCTCCTTCTCCTCTTCCTTCTCCTCCTGCCCTTCTTCTCCCCTATCCCTTTCTCTGGCCACTCAAATACAAGATCAAAACAGAAAGATTTTTCTAAGAAAGACATTCTCTTCCACCGTACAAGGCTGTGGGTACCAACAGTTCCTTGGAGAGGAGAGTATGGAGTGATGCTATTGATTCATATTGCCTGTGTGACCAATGACTGTGCTTTAAGTCTACTGCTTAGTATTTCACCAACATGTTGCTCTATAAGCATCAGGTAAGTCATTGCCATCCAATCCTTTTGTTATCCGTGTAAGCTCTTGAGTTAAATAAACTCCATCAGTGATCATTAAAGATAAATATAGGACTGGGTAGCTCCGACTGCCTAGTGCAATCAAGGTTTTCTGGTGTGGGAAGCAAAGGGAACACAGATGATTCCTCAATGAATGATGGTTTCCAGCTGGGTGTGCTATAGGTGCCACAAGGTGACTATCAAAAGTCGAGGACACGGTTTGTGGGCAGAGGACAATATGAAATCAACAGCCTAAACCTAGTTCTAACACCCAGGATCTTACTCTCACCAGATCAAGGAATCTGCATAAAAAGGCGCACGCGCGCGCGCGCCAGTGTGTGTGTGTGTGTGTGTGTGTGTGTGTGTGTGTGTGTTTAGTTATGAGCCATGCCACAGAGACTTGTTTCTTCAACTGCTTCATATCCTGTAGCTTCCAGGGATACATTAAGTGGATGAGAAATGGTTCAGTATCTGACATATTCCCAAAACAATACTGCAGGTGCATGTTATTATTTAAAAGAGAAGAAAAGAAAGGCGCAAGAATTTGGACAGATTCCCTGGACTGTTGTAGCAAGCAAAAGCTAAGACATGTTGTAAAGTAGCAAGCAGTACACAGATGCTTAGATGTGGTAAACTGTTTGGGTTTTCTCTTGGAATCTCTCCCCACTGAACCCCCAGCATCAGTCCTTTGGCAGAAATTGTAGCCGCTGTGATGAACACAAAGCCACTCCTTCAGCAATATGCTCTCTGAGATTTGTAAGACAGACATTTATGTTCCTAAATTCACCACTATGGAGAGGAAAGCTTGGGGCAGGTAGGGACTTGAGAAGTCCACTAGGTCCAGGCTCCTTAAACTTTCGTCAGGACCCACTACAGGGATTAGCTTATAGATTCAGACTCATTGTGGGGAGGGGAAATTGGGGGTGGTTAACACTACTTAAAAATCCCCAGGAGTGGCCACACAGGCTGAGAATGACTAGCCTGGTTACCCATTACTCAAAGAGGGAATTCACCTAAGGCCCAGTAGCAAGGAAGAGCTATAAATCATTCAACAGTTAAAACCAACTCTCCTCCCATTTCTGCCCAGAGTAGAAATGCTGTCAACAGACAATGCCTTCAAAAGGATGGTGGAAATTATGTGGTTCATGTAAAGGGTATCATTGGTCTGTGAGACCTGCAAAGGCAAAGAACCTGCAAAGGAACATGGAACGTTCCTAGGTCCCTAAACTCCCAAAAGACAAATACACTCTAGTCAGTAACTGTTGTCAGACTATGTCCTGACCATTTCCCACCTTTAACCCACAAGCACAGAGTCTGTGAGGCTCCCACATAAAAAATGAGCCCTTAGCAAGGAAGGACTCAACTATTCTGCTTGCTCATTTAGGCTGGCCCAGGAACCACACTTTCTGTAATGGTTTAAAATGTATAGAAGGGGCTAGAAGGAAGGCTCAGTGGCTAAGATCAGCTGTTGCTTCTTGAAGAGGACCCACATGGCATCTCATGACTGTAACTTCTGTTCTGAAAGATCAGAGGCTTTCTTCCAGCCTCTGTAGACACTGGACACACACATGGCACACATACATATATGCAACCAAACATTCATGCACACAAAATAGGAATAAGTATTTTTAAACCAATGTTTTCACAATTAAGAATTTTATGTCTTACTTTGTATGGTACTATCATGGTGGATATATGGCTGTCAGATGACAACATGCAAGACTTGGTTCTCTCCTTTCACCAAATGAATCCTAGGTACCACACTCAGGTGGTTGGGCTTGGTGGCAAGCCATCTTTCTAGCCCAAGCACCTGTTCAGAACTTTCAACAAAATTCCCCTTCCGTTTGAATGTGAACAGACTGAGACTCATTTCTTGTGCACAGAAAGAAGAAATGACAATGTTCAGCCTGGGCCATAAACGACTCTATAGCTTCCTTGCTCTCTCTTGCTCTAGTCAGACCCTATAGAAAGACCTATGCAGGCATGAAGAGGTCTCCCTCAACACACATTTGAGTGATCTTAGAAGCAGATAGATCCCAAGCCCAAGACACCTTTCAGACATCTGCAGCCATAGTTAATGTGTAAGAGCAATCTCATGAGAGATCCAACCCAGAACTACCCAGCTTGGGTGCTGTCAAATTTCCAATCAATAGCAACTAGATAGATCAGTCCTGCTGGGTGACTCTAAGTTGGAAGGCCACGAGCAGTACCAGGTGAGAATTAGGAAGTAAGTGTATTCAGATATTGAACCACATTAAAGCTGAGAGGGATGTGTCCATTCAGTTACATGGCAGCTATTATAGGAAGCGGGGGGTGGGGGGGGTGGGGGGGGAGACAGTGGAGGGAGTTCCACAACAGGCTAAATTTCTTCCTGTCCTAATAAAGCTCCCAAGGAGACAAGATTCCTGCCACTGACACTATTGGAGAAGACAATGGACACTCTAATGTTGTTTCACAGAGCCAGGCTGACAGCAGAGAAAGAGGGAGAACTGAATGCCCCAAGACAGACTCCTGTGACAGTACTGTATGATGACCTTCACTTGGAGCCAAGCATCAAATGGAATCAAAAGATACATTGCCTTTGCCAGCAAAAGTGAAGTCTTCAGAAGACATTGACCAAACTGTTTCAGCAACATGTTCCCCCAAAGAGTCACAAATTGTTATTAGCAAACCATCAGGACCCAGCCCCTAGCATTTGGGTCGGAAAGGTGTCATGCCCATTACCTTCCGCCCTTCTACCCTGGGATATACTCCAGCTCTCCTCCTACAAACCACCACTTTGTTGACCTGAAGCAGCAAAGCCACCTTGACAAAGGTGATCCAAAGATCTTGACACTGATGCTCACAGGGAACACCAGTGTATGTGTCTTAGTTAGGGTTTCTATTGCTGTGCAGAGACACCATGACCATGGCAACTCTTATAAAGGAAAATTAGTTGGGATGGTTTACATTTTCAGAAGTTCAGTCCATTATCATCATGGTGCAACAAGATGAAGTGTGGGTAGGCATGGTGCTAGAGAAGTAGCCAGATGTCCTACATATTGGCTTGCACATAAGAGGAAGTAGTCTAACACACTGGGTGGTATCTTGAGCAAAGGAGATTCCAAAGCCCGCCCCCACAGTGACACACTTCCTCCAACAAGGCCATACTCACTTCAACAGGCCACACCTCCTAAGAGTGTCACTCCCTTTGGGGGCCATTTTCTTTCAAACCACCACACTATGCCATGTGACTCCTGCCACCACCATGCCCTCCTCCGGAAGCCTTCCCAGAGCTTCTAGGGGAATTCCATGGTGTGAGCAAGAAAAGGGTGCCACAGAGGAGGTGGCACCTGCAGGGATCCTTGTTAGACAATCTGGGTGCTGATGAGGCCTGTCAGAACTGATTTTCTCAAGAACCATTTGTTAGAGATGTATCAATTACTGTGAGATGAAGAGCCCTGAGAGAAACCACAAATCAAATTTTCATTACCTGACTGAAGAAGCACCACACACGAAATCCACCGCTGTTGATGTCTGTTCAAATGCAATCCATGAGAACTCATCCCTAGCTCAGGTCTGTGCATCTATCTCTATCCAACTATTAGCCTCATTGCAACCCACACCTCAGTGTCCATGGTGCACATCTGGTCTGCAGCTATGGTGTTGCCAGTGGATCTTCCTTGCCCTGCACTGGTGCCACTAATGGGGTACTATGAACGTGGGAGACTGCCATGACTAAAACCAAAACTGAAAGGGAATGGGCTGGGAGGTAAGGAAATGTGGCCACTTAGGGTTTTACATCTGTCTCAAGGTCATTGAAAGGGGGAATGTGACCTTAACTGATGCCAGGAAATCTTAAGAGTTCTCTACAAATACACAATGGACTAAGAGTGGTCCTGCCCAGCTTCAGCTAGGCTAAAGATGTAAGATAGTCTAGTCCTTTTTAAACACCCCTCACATGGATGCATTTTTGTGATTCAACTGCTCCAAGGTTTCCTTAACATACAGTCACTTCATTTTCCTTGAAAAACAGTATCTGTATTAAGAGGACCAGCGTGGTCACAGTCTTGAAAAGTCTGAACTATGGAGCAGAGGCAGAGGGAGTGATGCAAGGACAAGATGATGTGGAGGTCATGTCCCTGGTGGCCTCACCACTCTCACAGGGCCTCCTGTGACTGTTTCCTGTGTAGCTTGCAGGTGCATGCTCTTTCTAGTCTATTTTCCAAACTGCAGACAGTGAGCTGACAAATCCAACTGCTTCCTCGCCTGCTTCAACAAGTACCAACCTCCCTTGACTTCAGAATGGCCCAAGTTCTTTGCCACAAGGACAGGCTTTTGATAGCAACCTCTGCTTGTCCAGATTAAGTTCCCCACAGCACTGAGCCCTGGTTTTCCCCTCATGCCACACTTGCTTCTCTCTTTTGTGCTGCCCCTGGGATACTGCCCAATGACCCCCTAGCATCTTCAATTTCTCCCAAAAGCCACCTAAGACCATCCCCTCTGCCCATGAAAAATGCATATCCCATGAAAGCTCCAAATGTGCTCCCCTACAGACCACCACGGAACAGCACTGTGGCTATTTCTTTATTGGTCAATCATCCATACATACCCACACCAAACCAGCTGCTTCACATAGCAATGGTACATACAGTAGCATGACTTGTACAACAGCTAGCAGGTCTTTTGTAACAAAAAAAAAATCAATAATCAGTTTTCTTGGCTGAGAGGTTGTTTCCAATTCCCATCTCAGCATCTTTTGAGCATTTCCTAAACCACACTGGACCTTCCTCCCTCTTATAGCAGGGCCAGACCCTGAATAGCATCATGAGCATCTGCTGAGAAGGTGTTAGAGATGCAAATTCTTGGGCCCCACCCACACCTACTTAATCAGATGCCCTGGGGATCCCCCAGCACTGTAATTTAACAAACCTTCTAGATGACTGAGTTAGAGAGCTACTGCCTCCTGGCCTTTAGAAACCATGAGAAGAGATGGTATCACTAAGACTTAGCCAAGAGGTCCCTGTAACAAGCTGAAAGAATGTATCTTCACTACCCCCTAAGAGGTCAGAATTGGATACACCCCTTCCCTTCCCCCTGGACTTAGCAAGAATCACCTGGAAGCAAAAGGAAAACCAGGCAGCTTAGGTGCTCTGGCCACTGGGATCTCTGAATCCTGAGAGGCTGGAAGGACCTGGGCAGAAACTTACTGACCTGGACAGAGCTCACCAAAGGCTAAGTCAGTGTGAGCATGCTGCTTTTTCACAGATGCCAGTTTCTGGCCACTGTCTCTGAAGAACAGTAGATACATCAGAAGTGTGACAGGCAGGTGTGACACACCCACCACGGTGGAGACAATGGAGCAGCAACTAGGAGGCTCTTGGGTGTCAGTTTCAGCTCAAAACTTGGTGGATGGTTATGGAGGCTATGGCTATGAAGGCTATGACTGTGAGCTGAATGTATTAGGTTTTATATCTACTCCAAACCACAGCATAAGACGGCCAGTCTTGTGGAAATAAAGAAGCCAGGCATGTACAACTTCTCAGCATGCACATTCCATACAAACCCGTCTACCTTCCATGTCATGTGTCACCACCTTTGAGAACCTCCTATGCACAAGGCAGTCTTGTGTGTTGCAATCTCGCCTGCGTGGAAGAATGACCCAAGGAGCTTAAAAGACACCTTGATGCCCAGACCACCCAAAATGCTGTTGTAGGACCAGAACACAGAGAAATTAAGCTGTGCACAATCAGGAAATTTCCTTCTTGTTGGCAAGTTAGTGTTCATAGTGCCAGACAGCACTATGCAGGTTGCAGAAGAAAAGTCATTTAGTCCTACCCATCAATGACCCTGTGTGCTACAATACTGACCTGCCCACTGGAGCAATAGTGGCATGACTGTTATGGGAGCAATCAATGATTTCTTATGTGATTAGAGGTCTTATCCACAGAAAGCAATACATGCCTGATTAAACTGATTAAAAACAAAAACACAAGAACAATAAATACAAAAACTCATGGCTAAGTCATAGACACTGGCAGGAAGGGAGCACCCACTACTGAACATGTTGCCAAATTGCCCTCTAAATACACATGTGTTTATACCAGTAAGATTGCTGCAGCTTTCAACTTGGTCAGAAAGACTTCTTTTTTGCAATGGGCAGCATGCTGATAAAGAGTCAAATCAGCTGGGCATTGGTGCCTCAAGCCTTTAGTCCCAGAACTTGGGAGGCAGAGGCAGATGGATCTCTATGAGTTTAAGGCCACCCTGCTCTATAGAGTGAGTTCCAGGACAGGTTCCAAATCAAAGTGCTGAAAGTGACTACTGAGTTCCTGGATCTAAAGAGGCTATCTATATCACATCTCACCCCAGAGAGCTCGGTAAACACTTCAGAGAGAGGATGGAACAGAGTGGGCAGTGTAACATGTGCTACGGGCATGGCACAATTGTAACTATACATTCACAGCTGTAGATTTAGCCTGTCAGTGTTTCAGCATGGATGGGGGTACTATTTATGAGGTCCCAATGGCTGCTGAGCCAGAGGGAGTAAATTGTCCTCAATGGTGTAGCCACTATTAAGTTTTCCGTGCTCCAGGGAAAACAAACAAAAACAAACAAACAAACAAAAAGCCCCACCCATGTGTATGCAAGCAACCCTAACTAAACTTATTGGGTTATAAAAAAAGAAAAAAAAAATAGGTGGGGAATCACTGAATAGAAGAAGGGATCCAGGTGCAATGGGATCAGACAACACAGAGTAATGAGGGGTGAATATGATTAAAATATATGGATATATAAAAATATTGGAGTCAGGTATGATAGGTGAGACATAGAATAACGACACTTGGGAGTGAGGCAGGACATCACTGTGAGTTCAAGGCCAACCTTGAACTCTAAGCCAGCCTGGGCTATAGAGCGAGACTCTGAAAACAACAAAATCCTAGGAATATAAGCTCAATTCAGCCTCATCATTTTGAAACTTCCTCTTCCCAGTTGGAATTTTCATTTATTGTGACCCATTTCTTGCCAGCATGGAGTATCTAAACCCAGAGGGCTGTGACGATTGTTCTCCATAGCCAGAAGTCAGCAGAACTGGTCTCTGCATACCATGCCACCTCAACTTCCCTGCAGAGTCTTGGACAAGTTACATGATCTCCAGTTACTCGTTTATGAAACAAGCAAGCCAATTCTCTCAGAGAGCTCCCTTCCAGCTCAAATATCATGTGGCTTGAACGCTCTTGCACACATTAGCCTTGTAGAAATGGCTCCATTTATAACTTTGGGAAGTGTTTCTTGAATATCCAATCCCATGAAACAAAGAAACAATAGGTAATTTGTGCATGTAATTTTCCAGACATAGCAAATCTATGAAGGAAAAGGGAGCCAACCTATGCTGATGACTTGTAACTTCTAACTAAGGTTCCATGCAGAAAGAAAAACAGACATCATGACAAGAAACCAGAGAAGCAGCATGGAGTATTTAAAAAAAAAAAAAAAAAAAGTACCATACCAGATAAAGTTGTTTCTGCTGGAGACAGACATTGAACCAAAAAAAAAAAAAAAAAAAAAAAACAAGCATGGCATGGATTCTGGTCCTAGACTAGCAGGTGATGACCTTGACATCTCAAACGAGACACCCAGCTTCTCTGAGTTTAAGAGTTCCAATCCAGAAAGGGGGGATTATCACAAAATTGGCTCAGTATACACGACAGTGCCACTAGGATACTCATAAAAGACAGATTTTATAAAATGCTACATTGTGGAAATTACACCAAACCATGGTAGACATATGTGACTCATACTAACTACATGTTCCTATAGACTTTGAACTAAGTCACAAAACCATGTTTTCCAAAGAGAAAGTCTAGAGCTTTAACTCAGGACAGGCCCTTATATTCCCGTTGTTTGTCTTTTCTTCAACATCTTAGTTTTGCCATTACTTTGTCAATGAATAAATAAATTGGCTCAATTAAAAATTAAATAGTATGAAGGCTACGGATATAGCTCAGTAGTAGGTCATTTATCTAACCTGTATGAGGTTTGGGGTTTTGGCAAGTCTCCAGCACTGCTAAAAATGAACAGTGTGTGTGTGTGTGTGTGTGTGTGTGTGTGTGTGTGTGTGTGTGTAAAATATAAAATAAAAAATCATTTCCCTCAACTCATTCATACTTTACTCCAACTAGCAATGTCTTCTACCAAAAAAAGAAAAAAGCCTACATATTTGTTCTACACAAGTACAGGTTTCTGGACTTGCTTTTGGGTCTACAACTATATTATTTTTTCTAGATATCCATTACTAGAGAGGAAATATCTTCTTTCAAATAATCTAAGCGTGAGGCGATGCCGTTTTAGATTACTGAAATCTGACATTACTTCTAATGGTGATAATTAAATAATAAGGCTACTATTATTTCTTGTCACCTGGAAAGGTAGAAGGAAAGACAAGGAGGCTAGTGATTAGTGAGGAGGACAATGCTGGGACAGAGGCATGGGCAAACTGAACTTTGTTCATTAAGTGACACAGGTGCAAACACCCTGAAATGGTGACAGGCTTTTTCGTGTGGGGTCTTGGGTCAGATGCCTGCTGTGGCTCCAAGACATCCAAAGTCCACGTTCGTTCATGAGAAAAATGGGTTTCGGGGTTTTGTAGACTCACTAAGAAGCATGAAAGAGTATTTTCAGATTTCAACTAAAATCACTAAATAAGCTAAAAGCATACCCACTGTGGACTCATGCATGTCCTCTGCCATCAAGAGACCCAACAAAATTAACAAGGTCCTGAGCCTTGTTTCTTTCACCTTCAATCTCCAGCTTAAAGAAAAGAAAATATAGAAAAACAGCAACACTGTCAAAAGACAGCATGCCCACAACTGTTTTCATCTGCAGTGTGAAAAACTCCCGCCTCACACTGGGGCCCTAAGGTCTTCCAATGCCTTTGGATGGTAGATATTTCAAGAACCTTACAGCACAGCTGACAGATGGGCCATCAAAGGCATCTGAGTCCTCGGCCGCAGGTATTGAAACAGATAATAATCCCTAACAAAGTTTTCATTCTCTTCCACTGCCATCTACTTCTCAGCTCTTCTTTCTGAATGACTTCACCACAGTCATCTTTCTCATTTTCCTCTTACAAACTGGATCATTTCAGGTTCTGTGCTTCTGTCCCTTCCATTCTATTGAAAGTCTTGAGTCCTCTAGAAAGTTCCAGGCACTCCCTGGAACCAGTGCCTGGGTCTCTGACAGGCATGGGAGTCTACTAAACTTGTGCTGTGTGAGCCACCTGTGACTTTCAGATACACTATTGAAACTGTAGCATATTATCTCTTATTAACAAACAAGATAGTCTCAGAGTGGTTAGGAGGAAAACCAAATCCAAATAAGCAGAGTATGTGACAAAAATAAAGAAAAATATGATCATATTGATGAATCACAAATAACTTTACCTTCTTTTTAAAAAAAAAAAGTTTAAGAGTCCAGGTTACTGATAAAGAAGCTGGAGCATCTACTTACAGTAAATCACACTGAAAGAAATGAATCTATTCATTTCAGGCTGAATGAGTTCATGAACTCTTCAAATAGTTTGTACTGTTTTCACAATTCCTCACTGTATATATTCATTATGCACAGTACACAAGGACTTTTTCATACAAGTAAATGCTGTGTGTTGAGCCTAAGCCCCCATGCTTCTCTGTATCTCCTGTAGACATCAGATGGCTACTTCCATGCCATATGATATGTGCATACACAATTTTATGTATCTATACAAAAATCTAAGACATAAATTCTTACAACTGGTAGGAGTTTCTAGTGATTCTGCCTCCAAAAATAATCATGATAAAGAACATTTTTCTCAGAGAATAGAAATATGTGCCTCTTCACAATTAACAAGTATTATTTCTTCCAGTGGGATTAGTCACAGACTAGAACCACACAAGAGTGTCATGACAGGTCTGTTTTATGGACAGTTGTTAAAGTCTAATTGGTGGATTTCTGTTTCCAGAATGATATCAGACTATTAAGTATATTCTTTCCTAGTGTGAAATACTATCAAATTAAAATATCAGCTGGATCAATCATTGTGGAATATGCAAAAATAATCTATGGTATGGTGTGGTCTCAAAAAAGTTGGTAGAGACACACCCCACTCTAGATAGGACCTTCCTTGATGCTCACAACCTTCCATTTGCCTCATGGCTACAGACCTGAAGTGATGGGAGATTTGAGCAATGAAACAATGAAATAGCATCAAGTGTAGGGCTCCAGAGGGAAGGGACTCAAAAGAAAACTTAGTCTCCTTCCTCCCTCTACAAAGCCAACAGAGGTTCTGGTAAGGTGGCCGACAGGACTTCCCAGTACTTTGCCCCTTTGCCCAATCAATACATTATTCTCAACATTTCTCTGGTTTCATAAACACTATTGAAGAAAACCTATAAGGTTGGAAGAGCTGATCCTGAGAACACAGTTGAGTGAATGGCTTCAGAAGACCAGGAACATAGCCAAAAACTTCCTTTAAAGAAGGAGCCATCAAGATGGCTCCAGGGGTAAAGGCTTTCCACAAGCCTGGTGACCTGAGGTCCATCCCTGGGTAGGATTCATGATGAAGAAAAGAACCAGCTCCCCCAAGCTGTCCTCTGAGCTCCCAACATATACTAGCTAATGTGCATACACACACACACACAAACACACATACACCAAATAAGTAGCTGTGATTTTTTTTTTTTTTTTGACACAATCCTTTATTTGCTTGGGTGTTTTTTAGCTCAACAATTTTATGATGTTACAATACAATTGTATCTTTTCTCCCTTCCCTTTCCTTCTTCCAGACCTGCCCAAGTACCCCCTCCCTACTCACCTTTAGATTCACGGCCATTTTTTTCACTAACTGTTATAAATGTAATTTTGTTAAAAAACTAGAACCAAGATTCCTTGCAAAGCTTATCCTGGGTATTGGGCCTGGACATGACTATTCATTCAGTGTCTATAAAGAGAAGTTTGCCCATGGGTGAGAAGTTCTGTTTCTCATATAGAAGGCTGGGCAACATGCTGGATGTAAAGGCCTCACCAGCTAACACACAGTCAGCTGTATGTTAACTAGCACACAGCCAGTCTATGTTTTTACTGTTTAGCTTTAGTGCTGGGACAGCACCTCCCTGGGTGCTCACAATAGGCACAAGCAGGAAGTTCCAGCTATCACTTCAGGGTCTTCAAGCTCAGCCGGGTCACTTTATCACAAGAGGTCTGGATAATTCTGTTCACGAAGGGAAATAGAGCAGCATTTACCTATGTCCAATTAGTGGAAATTTACTGACCGCCCCCCCACCTCTGCATTTCCAGCTGCCACCAGGACAGCATTTGGGAAGCAAATAGAGGAACGATCTCTAATCAGAAGCAAGCAAAAAGAGCCAGAGGTTGGTGCTTCTTTCTAATCAGTCTCTAAGAGGAATCAGACTTGGTTCTGCCTCCTGCTGATGCTAATGAACTAACTTTCCCAATGAGCAAAGCAATATGAGGGACCAGCCAGGCGGTGGTGTTGCATGTCTTTAATTCCAGCACTCCCAAGGCAGAGGCAGACAGTCTGAGTTCTGGATTCTGGGACAACTCTGTCTAAAGAGTGAATTCTAGGACAGCCAGAACAACACAGAGAAACCCTGTTTTGAAAAACAAAACCAAAAACAAACAAGCAATAAGAGAAGATAGCCTGTGGGTAATGTCAGTTGCCACTAAGCCTGCAAACTTGAGTTTAATCCCCAGAACCTACATCATGGAAGTTGTCCTCTGACTTCACACACATGTGTACAGACACACGTGCATGCGTGCGAGCATGCGTGCACACACACACGCACACACGCACACACACAACAATTAATTAGCAATAAGTTATGACACAAAACAAGACTTCCTAGAAGTTCCAGAGAGCTAAGAAGACAGGGAGGGTTGCAGGTGGAAGGTGCTGGCGGAGAAGATTGAGGCACCTGAGCATCAAGGCCAGTTTGTTCCAGGGGTGGCAAGGCACTTGTCAGTCACAAACAGCAAGCCAAAGCTGAACAGCACATTGACAGCCCTATGGGATCAAGAACCAGGGCCTCCACTTCCCATTAAAAGTAGGGGTTCAAAGAGCAAGGCAAGGGAGGGAGTAAGTAAATACAAAAAATAAACTAGTCTGGCTTTATGTCATCTGGGTGTCCCCAAAAGTCTCAAGCTTCCTATAGGATCAAAACCTGCAATACCTCTCCCCCAGAAAAAAGCCCACACAAGCCAGTTAAAATCCTTTTTCGAACATTTGCCATCTTTAGCAGCAGCAACCAAAGTTTCAAACTATGTCATTATGTCATAAAATGTTAAAAATCTCTCATTACATGATATATTGTTTAATGCATCAGAAAACTTTTAAAATGCTACCTAATATAAATAAATGTAAGAGTCCATTAACTGTAAAAATATTCTTGATCCCAGAGATTTAAAATGTAGAAAATATTTATATTTTAAGATGATAAAATATAATATTTATATATACATACAAATTTTTAAAGTCAGGGTCTTACTACATAGCCCAGGATAAGCTCATGATCCTCCTGCCTCAGCCTTCCAGGTGCTGAGAATACATGCTGGTGCTACTATGCTCAGCTACACAAACATTTTTTTTTCAAAGTAATATACAACACAATTAAAGATAACCAAAGAAACAAAGAAACACGGCAATGTAAACATGAGCCAGCAAGAAAATCAGAACATGCAACAAAGAGGAAGAGAAAACACTGGGGAAAATTCCCAGACATAGGATGTAAAACATCTATGCCTAGCATGCAGATACAAAAGCTGGACTTAACCAAGGACCCAGGGGAGCAGACCTCTAATCCTGAACACTGGGAGGTATAGTGGGGAGTTCAGGTTAAATTGGAGGTCAGTCTGGCCATATAGCAGGACCTTGTCTCAAAAACAACAAAATCACAAGGGAAGTGGGAACTACATAAAGACTATAAAGTTGAAAAAGAAGTAGAATTCTATAAAAGAAAGTAAGTGATTAAGATTGAGAATGTGAACAAACTTTTGGATTTACCTCAGATTAGATGCAGCTGAAGAAACACACCCAGATTTGGAAGATAGAACTATTCAGAATGTAACCTGAAGAGGTTTTTTTGAAAGAGGGGTGGGGGGTGGAAAACTCTGGAAATTCTCCTACAAATAAGCATCCCCCAGCCTAACTTCTCTTCAAGTCCACAGACACAAGTAAGGTAGGTCACACACTGGCAATGGTAGAGTGGAAAAGAGCTGTGGCTCAAAGTGCATGAGTATGGGCAATTATGTTTCTGTCTGCCACCTTCCACTTGACAGGCTGCTGTAAAGAATGAATGCCTGTGAAACTCAGCAAAAGTTCCCCGCATTCGGTCTTCACAAAG
Source organism: Phodopus roborovskii (assembly GCF_943737965.1). NCBI lineage: Eukaryota > Metazoa > Chordata > Mammalia > Rodentia > Cricetidae > Phodopus > Phodopus roborovskii. The sequence continues at coordinate 2,021,269 of NW_026126550.1, forward strand.
CCCCCAGGCTTTGTAAGGTGGTCTTCACACAGCACCCCAAGATTTGTATGATGGTTTTCACAAAGTGCGCTCTCTCTCTCTCTCTCCCCGCCCCAGACACACACACACACACACACACACACACACACACACACACACACACACACACACGCACACGCACACACACACGCACACACACACACAGACACACATACTCACCTTCCACCCTCCAGGCTTGCTTCAGTAATTTTTAAGCAGCTCCCCTACTGTAAATAAACACAACACTTGAAGTCTGGCATCATGGACCATTAAGATTGGATACAATCTTTCAAAAATCCCCATTTTACCTTTGAAATCACAGGCATACTGGTTATTTTTTTCTTTTGAGAAATGGCCTTATACACAGGTGTTATTGTGGTTTTGTTTGCTTTTAATCACAAAACCAGATAGAAAAGTAACTCACCAAAAGAAAATGCAATTTTATAGGGAAAAAAAACATAGCTATTTGATAACTAAAATGTAAATGAAATCAACAAAATTAACTTATTAGTTTTATCAATCAAATACAGAAACATTGAGTAGTGTGCGCTCTCAACAGTGTGAAGAAATTCCATTACAAACAGCATGCCACCAACAAGAGTAAAAGCTAGCATGCCACTTTCATAAAGACATTTAATACAGTATACTCATACCCTTGGCTAAATAACTTCATTATCTAGGAATATATCTCAGGGAAAAAAACCAATAATTTAAGTTATCAAAAGAGTATAGGAACGACTCACTGGGGAGAACTTGGGGGGAAATTTAGTATCTACTAATAGCAAAGTGTTGGGATGCATTAAGGAGCATGCAAATACTGAATCACCCATTCATCTAAAATTATATTCATCCGAGAGTTTGAATCATACGTATCATTTGTTCTAGTATTAACTGAAAAGGCATTAAAATTACAATTGTACATATAACATAGTCTCAATTTTATTTTAAAATGATCCAAGGAAACCATTTTTAAAAAAAGCAAAATATGAGTGGGTTCAAAGAAGTACACAGATAGACTTGCTTATTCTTGATACTCATGAATATGTATTACTTTCCTAAACAGAAACATAAATATTATCATTCTTATCATCCACTGTAAAGCTATTCTAAAATGAGCTAAAATAAGTTCTATAAAATAATTCCATTCCTTCACTCCAATTGTTGGAGTTTCCCTGTGGCTGTTTTCAGAAATGGGAGTGTGTGTACACACATCTGAGAACTGGGAGCATGTACGTACACACACACACACACACACACACACACACACACACCTGAGAACTGGGAGCATGTGCGCACCTAACACACACACATCTGAGAATGGGGAGTGTGCACACACATCTGAGAACTGAGAGTATGTGCACACACACACAACACACACACACCTGAGAACTGGGAGCATGTGCACACATAACACACACACATCTGAGAACTGGGAGTATGCACACACATCTAAGAACTGGGAGCATGCACACACACACACACACACACACACACACACACCTGAGAACTGGGAGTGTTGCATGCACACACACACCTGAGAACTGGGAGCATGTGCACACATACACACCTGAGAACTGGGAATGTGCACACACACACACCTGAGAACTGGGAATATGCACACACACACACATCTGAGGACTGGGAGTGTGCACACACATCTGGCACCAATGTAATTAGTTTGAATCTATCGGTGAGATGCCCTGGAAATCAGACAAGCAATTAAATCCTTTCCATGCCTCCTCCCTTCCCACCAACAAGCTCTGACAACCAGAAGACTGTAGAGTATTCCAGCAGCACTGAGCATCAGAAGGACAGCAAACTCCCGGCTGCCAGCCCCAACCTCCTCACGGTCCTCTCTGTAACCCTGGCAAGCCATCTAACTGCTCACTGCCTTCCTTCTCCTAATTTACATGATGGGCAAGAAGGGCTGCTTGGGGACCCTTAAATCTTCAGTTCTATTTTCTGTGATTGTATGGAAAAAAAAAAACCTTAATAGATCTCAACTCTTTAAAATGTTCATATAATAAGCTGTCAGTTTAAAAATAAAATAGTATTTTTAAATGCACCCAGTAATAGCAAATCTTATTTTTTTTTGTTTGTTAATCTAGACTTTGATACATTGACTGATTAATCTCATACACAGCCAGGTGTATTTACATAATGAAACTAGATTGCTCTCAACTAAGGCAAAAAGATTAATTAACTTACTGATGAATTAATTAAAATCTATAGTAGTTTTTAATTTTTTATTAGCTTGCAAGTTCTTAAATTGCCTGTGCACCAGCAACAATAACCCCCCCCCCAAAATAAGAGGGCAAATATTTCCTGCTTGGTCTGTCTTTACTGCATGAGAAAGGCTCAGTCTAAGCTTGGGAATCCCAAGAGAGAAATCTAAATCAATGAACTCTTACTAAAACTTCTCAGTGACCCTCCCATGGCCTGAAGATACGCTTCATTCACTTTTTGTTTGGCCCTCCAAGCCTTCTATGGCTTCAACTTGGCTGAACTTAAACTAACCTTGCCCTCCTTCCATCCTACAGTGATGCTGGTGTTGGGTTTATGTGAAGCCTCCTTCTTGATGGTCAGAGGACCCAAACAAGGCCTGGCCATTTTGCCTTTTTCTTAAATAGAGCATCTCCAAATTATATAAGCAAATCCCTGCAGAACTGAACCTGCCCTGTTGTTGCCCACACTGCCCAAGTATCATGTTCAGATGCTCCCATGGGGTAAGCTGGCTACCAATGATGGTTCTGCTACCCACACTTCTGGTAGATAAGTTAGCATTAACACCAAAGGGGGGCATTTGAGAGGAGAAGAGTTGCCTCAGAAACGAATTTAACAGTATGATGATGGAATTCCAGGATGTGTGCTGACAGAGAATGTTAACTCTGACCTGAAATTATTTATACAGAAAGTTCTATAAAGCTAATCATACATTTTTTAAACAAGAAATAAAGCCTCTCCCTGGTAGTTATGCTACAGCATGATACACAATATCCAGTATTTCACAGAACAGTGGTCCTCAGACAGGATTAACTTTTCTCCCAAGGGACATTTGTTGATATTTAGAAAGGGTGGCTATACAGGCTACCAAAATCCAATGGGTAGAAGCCACAGACATAACTAAACAAGGTATTCCTCTGAGAACAGCTGGCCCCATTCCTATAACAAGGGATCACAAAATCCGAGAGCAGTGGTTAGAATCTGTCTTGAAGCAATGAGCATGTGTGGAGAGAAGCAGACCCCTACTGCAAAACAACATATCTATAGACCTTGGGAAAGGACATGTGAAGGCCAAGTTGTTGACAAAAGTGGCTCACAAAAAGCTACAGTCTGAAATCAGCTACTGCCATATGATAAAAAGCAATGAAGCCTCTGAGGGAAAAATGGAAATGATACATCAGAGAGGAAGATGAGCATGGTGAAGCATCCCTACAATCCCAGCACCCAGGAAGCTCAGAAAGAAAAATCTGAAGTTTGAGATCTGTGAGCCTAGACTCTGTGCAAAAAGATCGAAGTCTCCAGATGTATATGGGTCATGGGACAGGCCCCTGGACTGTGTTGTCATAATTTCAGGAGTGCCAGGAAGGCACATTGCCTACCCATCACTTCCAACCCCTGGCATCCACACCATAGAGGCAGCTTTCCACTCCTTAATAGACTTAAAGAACAAGGATTCCCCCCCCCCCCAAGACAGAACAGTGACCTACATTCACATTCAGGACAAATAGACTGATAGCAGACTGCTTTCCCCTGAGACCAGTTTTCATATAGTGCAAGACCTGCCTGGAGCAGCTGGAAATGGTCAAGAGGACCAGAGAACCTGAGCAGAAAGGGAAATGAGGCGCAGGAGATCCTGAAGTGTCACCTACTCAGCAGACTGCAGTAGCACTTAGGGAAGGACAGATGCAGGGAGAAAAAGTAACATTCCTGGCCTGGAGGAAGATTACAGTCAAGCTCAGCTCAGGTTAAAACACTCCAGGAATGCTTGAAAGAATGGGGGTGGAGGGCAGGGTTGGTCAGCTGCTGGGGCAGCTAGAGGATCTCACAGAACCTCAAATCGAGTGATGCCCACATTACATCAAACAGTCCAACACTCTGTAAATCTCTCAGGTGAATGAATGGAAACCCCTCCAGAAGGGCTCCAAAAGATGCCCGGTTTCTCTGACACCTTTGATAACTGTCATTTTCCTCAGATGAAATCTGATTTCATCTTATAATGCCATCATATGTTTTCTCTAGAGATCCCTGCTCTCAGTGTCCTTTGATTTTCCTTCCTTTTGCTCCTTAGCGAGCATAGAGCCTGCAAGCACATTCATTTGCAGCTTACCATATCTTCTATGAAGCTTTTCTAACACATCTACTTCCAGTAAAGATTCCAGGGGGGGGGGGTGTTAAGTTCACAACAGAAATAACGCCATGTAGTTATAAGAGAGTTAACATAGACATCGGAAATAATTTGAAGAAGAAAAAATTCATTGTATCTAAGCTGGGATTTACGCAGTTACCAGAAACTGCTAGAAGTCAATGTCAAGAGATAAATATACAGAACAAATGGAAATCCTCCATTTCTGATAAAAGAAAAGCCACACTTCTGAGAGTTCCTTGTGGGATTTTTTGTTTTGTTTTGTGTTGCATATCCCTTTTTGGCTTTCCTGTCTTGATGCCCACAAACCGCAATTTTACAAGTTTATCTTTTGAACTCTGTCAGGTATTTTACAATAAGGACTATGTCTTAGATTGCATTTTCCTTTGATTGCAGCAATAACACAGATGTGTTTAGATTATACTGAGATCTATAATTTTCTGGCCAGTCTCAATCAAGATACTAGGTTAGCTCTTTAAATCTCTCAACAGGTCTCCCTGAGCATTTGTAAGGACTGGCTCTTGGTCTTGGTACCAGTGTGAGCTCCCTGGCTGAAGTGTAAGTGGCTCCTTCACTCCTTGTCGATTCCTTCCTTCCTTCCATCCGTCTTGAGTTGGTTGTCCCCCTCTCTGTCTTTCTGCCTTCAACATAGATTCTCTTTTTAGCACCAGGGTTTTGCTACATTAAACTTTGCTACATTCTCTGTTATAATTAGCAAAGTTTTTTTTCCCCCTTTTCCTTAATCTGCCTTGTTCCTGTCAGACCAACCCTCAAGCATTCAAGCTTAAGTTGCCTGAAGTGTAGAGACAAGCTCTTTTCACACCACACCATAATCTACAAAGTTAAAATGCAGTTTTCTCCCAAAGTTGAAGACCCATGACACCCTCCCCTTCTTGTCTCTATCTACACCTCCTCCCCCTTCACGCGTGTCCCACTAGTACACTTGGCAACCATTTGACCAAAAATGAAATGTCCTTCGCATATTAAGTTCTCCTTAAATAACGTTTACAATAACAGGGTCATAACACAGCTTCCTCAAACATCGGAAATACTCAACAAGTACCTGTCAAACTGAAAAGACTGCACGACACATACATTTTGCACATAGTAGGTATTCAATAGCATCTCGGAAATTAAGCTAAGCTGAGGACAAACAGTAGGCTTCCAATAAAAGGCTACAAAACCGAGTATCAATCAACACCCGTTCTTAGAGAATCTGGCAGAAAGATGACATTAATCAAAACCTAGGCACTGATCCATGAATGGAAATGCACGTCTCGAGGTAGAGCTTTCGAGAGTGCAGGAGAAGCGCGTGACAAGCGCGGCCGCAGCAGGCATCACACACTTTGAGGATGCTCTACCCACCTCCGCTTCAGGGTATTGATGAGCTATAGGAATCTAGAGACTGGAAAGCGCCTCTTCAAAGGTTGTCACAGGGCAGCACCTGGAACTCTTTCCACAACCCCCTCTTGGGGTAACCACCCACCCAGGTTTCTCCAAGGATTCCAGAGTAGCAAGGAGAACAAAAGCAAAAGCCCGCCGGGCTTCCGATTCTTTTCTGATGGAGATCAAGCCGGCCGGAGGCAGAGGGAGCCGGTCAGGACTGAGCAGTGATGTCAGCCCCCGGCCACTGCCCGCCCTCCCCAGCAGTTGCGGGCTCCTGGCAGCCCAGCCAGGGGAAGCAGCCGGGTCCTCTCCCTCCCCGGGCCACAGACCCGCAAAGGGGACGCTTCCTTCGGGTGCGGCCCGGCAAATGCTAGGCTACGGGTTAAACAGAGAAATGAGCTGGAGGAGAGGCTAACAGGGAACTGAACCAAACACCCAAACCACGATCCGAGTCAGAACTCGAAAACGCCCCTCCGCGACCCCGAGAGCGCGCTGTCCCCAAGGGGTGGGGTCGCTTCGTGGCGTTCAGCACCCCTCGCCCCCTAGGTCTTCTTCCCTTAGCACACACCGACGGAGGAGCCCAGCCACAATCTTCCCACCCAAACTGGAGACCCAGGGACAGCACCCAGCACGGTGCGCAGAGAAGAGGTCACCGAAAGGCGGCCCGGGTGGGTCCCGCCGGAGACCGCGGCCGGCACTCGGGAAGTCGCGAGTTGGTTGTCTGATCGGCCTTTGGGGGGGATCACGGGTCAGGTGAGGCTGGGGTGCAGAGTGAGCCGGGAAGTCCGGTCCTTGCTGTTCTCAGCTCTCGGGAGCCCGCGGAACTCGGGAGGCGCGGGCAGAGAGAGAAGAAAGACAGCGAGCAGGGAGCCACTCACCGAGGCAGATGGAGTGCGGCGGCCCTTTGTCTGCTGCCGCGGCGCCGGCGCTCTCGGCCGGGTTGCTCCAGCCCAGGCGCGGGTGAGCTCCTGCCGGCTCCCCGACAGTCCAGCTCGGGCTCGGCCCCCACCCGTACTGCCTCCGCCACGGCTCCGCCCCCAGCCCCGCCCCTTCCCTGGCCCGCGGGCCCCCACCTGCTGTGGCGAGGGGTCCAGGAACCATACCCGGGACCGTCCAATGGGGACCCAAACCAAGAAGCAGCTTTACCTGAGCAGCCCGGCTCCTGCACCTCCTCCGTGGAGCCTGGTCCCGGGACAGCCTGGCCTTCCTGCTGGACACCTGCTCTCCAGGACTCTTGTTGCTCTAAAATCTGGTTCTCACTCCTGCAGGGTTGGGGGAGGGGGATCACCTCAAGACCCTGTCCCGGAGGAAAGGATGGCGGGAAGTGGAGCTCTCCCTGAGCCCTGGCCAGAGTCTGGTCTTTTCTCTGGATCAGCCCCTCTCTACCTTAACTGCTGAGTCTGAGGGCGGAGAGAAAGAGCCGGCTGGAAGTGGACCGCTCCAGGCAGGGGGAGACCAGAGTAGGAGTCATCCCCTGGCCGAGGGTTCAGGGGACGCTGTGGGAGCTCAGGTCAATAGCTGGCCTTGGGTGTGCTGCCAGTTGCTTGGGCTGTGCATCTGTCCTGGTTTGTGAGGTCCAAGTAAAACTCACAGATGGGTGCCAGCACTTTGGTAGCCAGAGTAGGTGCGTCACTGAATAACTGCATTTCTTTAAAATGGGAAGCTGCTTTCCTAAGCGGTGTGTGTGTGTGTGTGTGTGTGTGTGTGTGTGTGTGTGTGTGTGTGTGTGTGTGTGTGTGATGAACTAAATATTGTATAATGAGGTCACCAGTGGCTTTAGCTGCCCATGAGCCCTCCCTCCTCCCAACCAAAGCATTCAGAATGGGGGTTGCACTTGTACATCTCTCAGTCTGCTGAATAGTGTGTTTATTTCTGCCTCATCCTGGGCTGGAGAGTGGTACAATTTCAGGTACTTAACAGAAGCTCAGTAACTGTTGAATTTATCCTTGGGTAGCATGAGTAAAAACATAAAATTTAGGATAAGTGGGATTGCATCAAAAGCTGTAACAATTGTTTAGCTCAGTGGTAGTTCTATAAAGGGTACAGGTGGTAGCTATAATTACCATACAGGTACAATTGCCATTAATCATATGTATGTAGGTAGCCAGTAGGTTTGGGATTAACGATAGCTAGGTTAGAGATAGCAGTTATCTGAACTCCAATAACTTAAAAGAGAAGGTGAGGATAAAGATAGTATCCTTCTGTAGTCCAATATTTCGATGAACCTTCCCTGGAGCACATTTTAACATTCTGCTTACTTAATTTTCATTACAAATAAGTACTATCAATTTAGCAAGTATGAATAAATATAAAGTGTTCTGTGTTGGTGTATTCCTTTTAATAACATCTCTTCTAGGAAGGAAAGAAAAGAAGCCTCAAGATATGTGTTTTATGCAAAAGAGACAGAAAGGCAAATATCCCACAAAGTAAATTCAGCAGTGTCAGATGGGGGTCTGGTGAGTGGGACTGAAGAATGTGACTCAAGACAGCAGGAAGTCTCTCAGTCTCCATTGGATGTGCTTTAGCTAAGAGTCTGGGGTCTAGAAACTACCCTATGCAGTGCTGCGCTTGCCCATGTGAGTAATTTATCTCTTCCATTTGGCAACTGGGGAAAATGTAATTTTCTCCATGTGATAAGTATGAGTGAATGGCTCATGCATAGCAAATGGTCCTCCTCCAAACTGTGGGATGAGAGGCTATGAAATATGCATTTGATTATCAGGGCTCTATGCTGTGCAATGCCAGGGGCCGAGTAAGAACTGGAGTGTCCACCTGGGCTCCTTCCATCCAGCTTGGTATGTGGAGTCTTTCTCCTGCATGCTCTGCTCTTTGGAAACAGGGGATTCCTATATTTTCATTTCTGGAGGAGACTCCTAAAGAAATAGCTGGAGGAGATTCATGTTAATCACTGAGTAACTGCCAGAACTAAGAGGTCAGGGAGTTCTCTAGGTCATTCTGTCCGGTGCCCACTGCCTATGTCTGGACCACAGAGTACCTCCATGGCTAGGGTAGGGTGCCTACCTCTGTGATAGCCCTGGAGGATATGGAATAGGGAAATACCCTGCCTGCCAGGTTCATCTCAAGGCCTTCACTTGGTCTCAGCTTTGGATGATGAGGAAAACCAAACCTCCAGACTACACAACAGTTTCCTCCACTCCGTGCCTTCTGCTTCAGGGAGGAGTTGGTATCACTGAGGAACAATGCCTTTGCTTGTTGGCCTCTCTCCTAGGGACAAGGACTGTCAGGTTTGAGAAACCTAGTGAACCTTGATATCTAATAGTGGAGCCCTTAGCAAAGGCATAAAAAAGCAAGCCTCTGTCCCTTTGCAAAGAAATTTGGTAATCTTCTCCTTCTTCCCCTCTCCCTTTTTTCCTTCCCCTCTTCCTATTTCTCCCTGTTCTTCTCCCTCTCTCAGTCTCCTCTCCTCTGTTTTTTCTCCCTGCTGTATCTGACACAAGTGCCACTTGTGAAACACACACACACACACACACACACACACACACACACAAAATGTTCAAGCCTATCCAGGAAAATGAGGCAGACCAGAGAGACCATTACAGCCCTAATCAGGCCTACAAATCACAGGCCACGCCCTCTTTCCTGTCACTTTAGTCTATTCCAGAAATACCTTTGTTCTATGGCAGAAATGAAATCCAAGCTGCAGGTGCAGACCTGGGTTGCATGACTCAAACTGTGGGCTGCTGATTTGAAGCCTTCCCTTTCACCAGAATTACCTAGGAAATATTCACGTGTACTAAGAAGAGTGACTACAGTGGCCCACTTACCGAAGTCTATCTGTTGTACTCTGCCTTCCCTCCCATTACTATAGGAAAACTGTTTTTGCTCTGGGCTGGGTTGTGAATCGGGGGTAGAGGGCAAGCTTAGGGGTGGAGGCATCCCTGAGTTCAAACTGTAGCACCAATAAACAAATACAGCTGTCTCTGCTGTATCTGAATCATATGCTGGACACAATCTCAAACATCTTTGTACAAAAATTCTTCCCTCTATCAGGTTTCCCTGGCTACTAGATTATACATAGCAGCATTCAAAACTGGTGTGAGGCCTGGCAAGACAGCTCAGTAGGGAGAGGCATTGCTGTCAAGCCTAGTAACCTGCATTTGGTTCCTAGAACCTACATGGTAGGAGGAAAAAACCGACTCCAGGGAGTTGTACTCTGACCTCCATGCTTGCCCCTTTGCCCCCAATAAACAAACGTAATAAAGAATTGTAATGATTTAATGTCACCAGCCATTGAAAAGTAAATCTAGAGCTAGGCATTGTATCTCCGGCCTGTAATCCCAGAACCAGAGAGGCAGAGGCAAGAAGATCAAGACTTCAAGGCCATTGGTTATATAAGGAGCTTGAGGCCAAGTAAAATAACATGAGACCCTGTCTAAAAAGATAAATAAATAACCAATCCAAAGCACAACAAAAAATACCCTTTGACTTTTCTCCAGCTATTTCCCATCTCTTTTTAGAACATCATAATAAAATCTTATCTATTCTCTTTTTTAATCCACTCAGTGAAGGACAGCCAGTGGCCTCTGTGTAGTTCATCATTGCTTTCTTCTTAAAATATTTTCTTTTTTTTTTTTTTCCTCAGAAACCTTCTGACTTAATCCAATTTTACTGGCTTTTCAGGGAACAGTAAATGGCAGCTGCTTAATGCAGCAGACAGTATACAAAATAAAAAGTGCAAAAAGCATTTTTCAGAAAACTCAAGAATAGGACAAAGACACTATCACTGGTAGTAATATTGTTTTAGAGATGAAATTAAGCAATAAGACATGAAAAATAAATAATAGCTATGAATACTAAAAAGAGACACATATAGGTCTTGTATATGCTATAATTATCCAACTGAAACTCAAGACACTGTTTTTGTTTTTAAATGCTAGTAGAGAAACTGATGGATGATTCGGTGTGTAAGGGCACCTGATGCCAAACATGATGACTTAAGTTCAGGCCCTAGGATCCACATAATGGAAGGAGAGAATCAATAGCTGCAAATTGTTCTTGGACCTTCATGTACATATGCTATTGTGGACATGCATGCACATACATGCATTCATAATATATGCATATAACATATATATACATGTGACTAGAGCACCAGCCATGGTAGTACATTCCTGTAATCTTAGTGCTTGGAAGGCTGAGGCAGGAGGACTGGGAGTTTGAGGCCAGCCTGGCCTTAATACTAAGACTTTACCCTAAAACAACTTAAGGACTTCTGGGTAAGATGGCAAACTAAAGGCTGCCTCTGTGTGAGCCAATGAAAGTAAATGATAGCTCAGAATAAGAAACTTTAATTTCAACAAGAGATATCAAGGAAGAAAACTTCAGAAATGCACAAAAATGAGGTTATCAGGGAAGAACCCAAACAAAGATACAACACACAGAACCACATACATGCTGAACACAGTCATTCATGGAGGAAGAGAAAGTGAAGATGTATCTAAAAGGTAAGCCAGGTAGAAATGATCAGACTCACCCTCGGGATGCACAAACAACCCTTAGGAGCTTCAAGTCCTGTACCAGGCTTTTGCTTGTGGGCCCCAACCAGCTCCCAGATCATGATACAGAGGAGTATTAATAGTTTTGAATGCTCAGCCTTAGCTTAGTCCTTTTCTAGCTAGCTCTTTTAACCTATCCTGTTTCTCTGTATCCACCTTTTGCCTCAGGGCTTTTGACCTTTCTTGCTTCTGTATGTCTTACTTTGCTGCTTCTCTAAGTCTGTCTGGTATCTGCCTGGTTTCTTGCCCCAGGCATGTCCCTCATTCTCTCCTCCTCCTCTCATTCTTCTCTGAAGCCTAGATTTCTCCTACTTCTTTCCTCCGCCTGCCAGCCCCGCTTATCCTCTCTCCTGACTAGCTCTTTATTAGATCAATCAGGTGCCTTAGGCAGGCAAGGTGAGACAAATGCAACACATCTTTACATAATTAAACACGTGCAGCATAAACAGAAGTAACACACCTTTGCCTAGTTAAAATAATGTTCCACAACAAAGTCCAGCTGTAGGCTTTGGTGAGAGAGTGGTTCCTCTGGTGGGCGTGTCAGAGGTGGAGAGAATCCCATTTTGTTGCTCTGTGTGACAAGAGTGGCAGAAGCCAGGCACCATGTGGACATGGAAGCATTTGTTAAAAACTGAGCTTCCCTGGTCTCAGTCAGGAGCATCCACAGACCAGGGAGCCTTGGGTTAGTTAGCCTGCTATAACCCTTCACGAGAGAAGGACTGCACAGGCAATTGTGATGAGCAATGGGACCAGACCTAATATGACAGAGTGCAGATGGCAGTTCAGGTTGACTGGTGCATAAGGAGAAATGGCTCTGCCCTCGATGAGGGAAATGGATTTTCTCTACTGAAAGCTAACCTGAAGTTTGGTAGTTGTCAGCCTGAGGCAGAGGGTGGGTTTCCTCATCCGGCTCTCCAGGTTTTTACTCTACATTTAGCAGGATTTCTACTTTTTTTCTTTATTTTAATAAGTTTTTAATATTTTTAATTGTTATTCTCCTTTAATTTACACTTTTTTAAAATTTGGGGATCAATTTTTTTTTGTTTTCCTTTCTTGGCATATTTCCTTGTTATTAGCTTCTATACATTTAATGCTATCTATTAACTTTAATTTTTAAAAACCATCTTATATTTGTATTTTTGTTGCTCTAATTTTGGTTTTGACCTTTTGAATTACTGGAAAGTCTTTGTTGTCCCCCACCCCCACCCCAAATCTTTTCTCTGGCCTTCTCTTTTTTCTTAACAATCTTTTCTACTCCTTTTCTTTCCTTCCTTTATCTCGCTTATTTACTATTTTCACACTCACCCTAATTAACTGTGGACTTCACAGTACATTTTCTACAGCAGTTTTGCCATTTTCAGTTGTCAGGTCACTGGAATATACTACTAGGCTGTAATTGATTTTTTTTTTTTTTCCTTGAACATTTCTACTTATTGCATGGTTTTGTGTTGAAGGTGGTCTGGCAGTTTATTTTCCTTCTGCTGAGTGGTTGTGGGAGTTCAGCTTTCAAGAGTAGGCAATCAGTAAGAACCCCATCACCACCACAAACAAACCAGAAGGGGCATCTAAACAAGAGATGTGCAAATCTGCTATCCCCAATGCAGAATGCAAGGAATGTGAAACAGCAAGGTGGCATAGCTCACAGACACAAGAATAAGGGAAAGACAGAGAAGGTAGTCCTGGCTGAGGAAGAGTGTGGATGGGCAAAGGGACACATGAGACATGAAAGAGGAAAAGAATCTGGAGGAAGAGGCTACAAAGAGAAGAGAATGAGGTCAAAGGGGAACAAGGGAGATGGTGGATATCCTAATGGTACCTATGGTGGTTTGAGGAGAATGGCCCCATAGGCTCTATGTTTGAATGCCTGGCCCCCAGTTTGGGGAAGTGTTTGGAAAGGATTAGGAGGTGCAGACTTGTTAGAGGAGGAACATTGCTGCAGGTGGGCTGGACGTTTCTAGTGTTTTCTCTCTGCCTCCTACTATCAGATCAAGCTGTGAGCTCCCAGCTGTTCCTGCTGCCTCCTTTTACTCTGCCTTCCTGCACTTTAACCTGCTGAAGCCGCAAGACCAATTACACTCTTGTCTTTTAAATTGCCTTCATTACAGTATTTTGTCACAGCATTAGAAAAGTATCTAAGACAGTAGACAGTATCTAGGCAAGGCAGTGGTGGCACAAACCTTTAATCCCAGCACTGGGGAGTCAGAGGCAACCAGATCTCTGAGTTTGAGGCCAGCCTGGCCTACAGAGCCAGCCAATGCTACACAGAGAAACCTTGTCTCAAAAAAAAAAAAAAAAAAAAAAAAAAAACCCAACAGTATCTAATACATTATATGTCAATTTTTAAAAATTAAAAAACTCTTTTAAAAATATTTTTTAAATTTTTGTGGCAGAAATGATCAATGCCCTGAAAGAAGACACAAACCAGTTAATGAGTTCAGTCCAGAACTGAAGAGGAAGTTCACGAACACAGAAGGGAAAGCCAGAAAAATAGCAATGTGGATGGAAAAGTCAGCTATGGAAGAAAAATTCCACAAGGAAAGTGAGATATTAAAAAATAAAGCAAAGCTGGAAATGAAAGCATCAATGAATTAAATAAAACCACAGTAGGCAGTGTCCCCAATAGGCACGGGCAATCACGAGAAAGAACATCAGAGATAACAGAATGGGTTCATGAATGTGGCATTTCAGGCATCAACAGGGATGGGGGGGTATAAATGAGCAAGACCACAAATTCAGGAACTCTGGGATGCAGGCAAAAGAATAAGTCTAAGAATCCACATGATACAAGGAGCAGAGATAAACATTAGAAGCCCAAACCTAGAGAAAGATGTTCAAAAGCAAGAAATATTTAAAACCTCCAACTACCCCAAGTAGACAAGACCAGAGGAAAACCTCTGTTATATAAGGTGCAAAGATGTTAAAAAAAAAAAAAAAGAAAGAAAGAAAGAAAGGAAGGAAGGAAGGAAGGAAGGAAGGAAGAAAGAAAGAAAGAAAAAGAAATCAAAGCAACGAAACAATGTTAAAAGTTTTAAGAGAAGAGCCAGGCATGGTAGCAGAGGTCTTTAATCCTAGCACCAGGGAGGAAGATACTGGCAGATCTCTATGAAGTCAAGGCCATCCTGGTTTACAGAATGAATTCCAAGCCAGCCAGGGATATACAGTAAGATTCTGCCCCCCCCCCCAAAACAAACAATTTTAGAGAAAATACCAGAATAATATCAGCACTGTCATTAGCCACTTTAAAAGCCAGAAAGTAAGTAATGGCTTATTTCAGGCCTTGACAGTACTGCCAACCAAGACCACCACATCCTGCAAAGCTATCTTTTAAAGTTGTTGGAGAGATAAAGACACTTCAAACCAAGAACAAACTAAGGCAGGTCAGTTTACCAAGCTATCCAAAGAAATACTCTATACACAGGGTAGACAGAAAGAAAGTCTCTCTCCTAAGAGTATAGGGAAGAATAACTCTCATGTGAGCAAGGCTGAACAAAGGAACACAGAAAGGAATCCAATACTCTAGCATAGTAAGCCTGAAATCCCCTAACAACCCAGTCAATCAAATGAACAACCAACAAAATTATGGAAATTAGTAAACATCTTTTAGTAACTTAAGGTAACTTAAAGGTAAACAGCTTCATCAACTTAAAAAACAAAACAGGCTTGGCTAACTGAATTTTAAAAAATAAAACAACAAACCTACATCCAGCTCACTATTGTCTCCAAGAAACAGCAATGGAAAACAACCTGTCAAGTGAATGGAAACCAAAACCAAGCTGGTTTAGCCATTCTGATATCTGATAGAGCCAGCTGATGTAAGAGGATATCTTACAGTTATGAGTACTTAAAAAAGAAAGATCTGAAATAAATAACTTAATGGTACACTTCAAGATCTGAGAAAAATAAGAACAATCCAAACTCAGAAGAAGCAGATGGCAAGAAATCATAAATACTCAGGGTAGAAATGAATTAAAATGGATGTTAATAAACTAATATATATAAATCAATAAAATAAATAGTTCTTTTTAAAAAATCATTAAGATTGCTAAGCCTCTAGTCAAACTAACTAAACAGGAAGAGGTAAGATCCATATTCATAAAATGAAAAAGTTGTTACCATAGATTCCAATTACACCCAGAAAATAATTAGAGAATATGCTAAAAACTTATATTCTAAAAAGCATGGAAAAACTAGAAGAAACAGGTTAAGTTCCTAGATGTTTATGACCTAATAAAATTAAATCAAGACAGTATTGACAGTGTCAACATATCCAAAGTAATCAATGAGATTGAAGTAGCAATTTAAAAAAAAAAATCAGGGTCAGGATTTACTGACACTCCTGAAAACAGTCCATAAAATAGAAAGGGAAAGAACGCATCCTACAAAGCCAGGCAAGGACACAAAAAAGAAAGGAAGCTGATGGGAGATGCCATTATGTTTCTCATACTGGTTAATGAATAAAGCACTATTGGCCAATAGGAAAGGAAGATAGGAGGGACTAGGAGACAAGGAGGAAAGAAGAAGGAGTGGGGAGGAGTCAAGATTGAGAGTCTGGAGAGAACAGAATCGCTGTTCCTCCGCTATCAGTAAGACCACATGGAAATATATAGAAATGGGTTAATAATTAAGATAGAGCTAGCCAATAAGAAACTAGTACCTAGCATTATATCTCATACAGAGTGTCAGTGTATTAACTGGGGCTGTTGCAGCGGCGGGACAAGACCAGCGGTGGGAGGAAAAACCTTACTCCTTACAGGAAGCTATAAATCAACCTCCCTGGTGGTATAATCCCAGGACCCAGAAAGCAGAGGCAGGTGGATCTCTGTGAGTTCAAGGCCAGCCTGATCTACAGAGCTGATTCCTGGACAGCCAGGACTACACAGAGACACCTTGTCTCAGAATAACCCTCACCCCCGCCCCAAATTCTCAGTATACATTTTGCAAACCTAATTCAAGAACACATTAAGAAGATGGTGTAGGGTGACCAAGGAAGTTTCCTTCCAGTAATGCAGGGTTGGTTCAAGATAAGCAAACTACTAGGTATAATTCAGCACATAAATAGACTTAATGTCAGATACTATAGAATCACCTCACTTGATACAGAATGCCTACAATAAACATTAACACCCATCATGATAAAAAGCCTTGAGAAAACTTAAGAGGGACTATAATTCAACATAATAAAGGCTATATATAACAAACATACAGCCAACATTATGCCAACATACAGCCAACATTGAATGGGGAGAGCTGAGAAGAATTCTCTAAAATCTGCAAAGAGATGAGGATACACACTTTCTATAGTGCTCCAAGTCTTAGTGAGACCAGTAAGACAAGAGAAGGAAATAAAACAGATACAAATAAGAAAGGAAGAAATCAAATCATTTGTTTAATGTGTTCATTTCAAACTGTTGGCAGAAATGAGAGTCATGTAAAGACAAAAAGCAGTTAATCCTTAACCCAAAAGCCCATTAAACCTGGCAAAACCATGATGCTAAGACAGTGGCCTTTCTTCAACACTGTCAAATAAGATTGAACCAAAAAGAAATATATATGGAGACAGTTACAAATCAGGTGTCCCCAAGTTCCTCAGTTTTCAAATGTGTGCTGAGAACATTGCCAGGTTAGAATTTTTGAACAAGTTGGGATATAGAGAGTTGCAAACTTCCCAGATCTTCCCAAGACACATAGGAGAAAGGCAATAGCTCTTTGTTTTCTTCAAGCTAGTACTGACTATCTGACACAGTTCCTTTGCTGTCCCCATATGCCGTCACTGACCTGGAATGTGTGTGTGTTTACATTAGTGAAAGGCCAAAGGCTATAGATTTATGAATCACTAGAGAATACCAATAAGTTTCAGATAACTAAACTTCATTTTTTATTCTTTTTTAAAAACTTTAATATCTATGAAATTCTACATTTCTAAAAGACAGAAATGGATTTTGGGTTGGCTACTGGGTGTTTGTTTCCAGACAGAACACTGGGCACTGTTGCTAGCTCCAGGCTGAGAGGCCTTTTCAGGGCTATTTCATGTGTACAAATAGAGTGGATCTCTTGAGCTGTGAGCTGTGTAGCTCATCTCAAATCCATAAGCACTCGATCAAATGAATAACAGAGAGCTATTGGAATAGCCATGCAATGTTATAGCCATTGCTAATATAAGCAACAGTTTTCAAAATGAATGAATGAATGTGTTATTAGGGACCCCTAGAAATACCAGAAAGAATACATTCAAAAGCAGATTTGCAAAGAATAAAATCTGTAAAAAGTTGATCCAGAGTCTTAAAATAGCATTAATGAAAACAGCTAGAGAGGTAACTATCAAAGAAAAGTGAGCACAATTAAGTACTGACTTTAGAGCCATTGTATTCATTCATTCATTCATTCATTCATTCATTCATTCATTTTGAGGCAGGGTCTCACTATATTACTCAGTCTGGCTTGAATTCCTGAGGCCTGAATGCTCCTCATCCCCCAGGCTCCTGAGCTGCTTGAACTAGAAGAGCACATTGTCAACGGTGGCCCTGGTTTTGCTGTTGTTTTTGCGTTTTTCTAGGTATTTTTAAAAATTATATCTTTTATGTTTGAGATTACAACATGTCCCCCTTCCAAACCTTCCTGTATACTTCTTGCTCTCTTTCAAATCCACAGGCTCTTTTCATTTACTATTTTGTCAGAACTCACAGGACTGTGGGGTTCCTCTTAACTTCATCTTTACACAGATGTTTGGCACTGTTTCCTCTGCATTAGTTTACTTTTCTAGTTTTCACAGCAACCAATGTTGAAGTATTTATTTTGGTCATGGTCTGATACAGTATAGGCCACCATGGCAGTAGGCATGGCGTAGCATCAAAAGCATGAGGCAGGTTGTGCATATCTAAACAAAGGAGGAAGTGGAAGCCTCAGTCAACTCTGGGGTAGCCATAACTCTCTAATCTTGTCCCTTTTGCCTTACATCTGACAGCTATATCCAAACACAACAATGCCACCAGCTGGGGACCAAATATTCAAACACATGAGCCTGTGGGGGACATGCAGTTATTCAAACCTCAACAATCTTCAAGGCCTATACAAAGTGTAACTATGCAGCTAAGAAACCTCCAGGACTGCTTGTCACCAGTGTCTCTCAGTGATATCAGTATCTTGTCCCTGCCAATCGCTATGGACAGATAGCTGATAGGTTTCAGTAAAAGTTCCTCTGCATCTTGGAGGCATGTTCATCCAGGTTACAAATACCTAAATCCGACTCTGGTGCTCACATGGTTCCTTATGGAAAGGGCAAACACAGTTCAATCTGACAGCTCGACAAAACTTTCTTAACTTGCTTGGGCCATCCAACTGTTTTGTCTTTCGATAAGACCTCACCAAAACTCTTAAGGACATGGCCCTAGTTAGTCCAGACCTTACCTAACCCGGTTTTTCAAACCATAAATCATAACTCATTTATAAAACCAATGAGAAAAAATAATATTCCGAAATAATTAAATAAAATAGAACATTTCAGATCACAGTTTATTGCAATAAGATCATCACTGAATGATATTGTAAAACCCAATATATGGGAGGCACAATATATGTGCTTGCATGCCCACGGGGACAGCGTTACATGATTTTCTCAATTATGGTCATGATCTGAAAGTGTTGAGGAATTCACTACCTTCTGCTTCCCCATTTCAGCTCTGTGGAAACTCCAGTTTCTTGAGATCTAGCTTTTCTCTTGTGCCTCATTTCTTGTCTTCAGGTCAGTTTCATTGATCTCTTGACCTGTTAAACAATTCCATGTCATTAGAATGTATATGAGTCTCTCCCCCTAATAAAGGGACTTATTTGAATTTTTCTTCACAGGCCCATTCTTATAAAACATTCATTGGTTTGCTGAATAGCCTGTATCTATAAGGACATTCAGTTAATTGTCATCTTAAATTCCAAAAGCCCCCGTTGAGCATGCATTATTGTTCTAGATGCCTAAACATGCTAAAAACTGTTATCCATAGTATCTAGCGATCTAGAAGTGATCTAATACGTATCAATCGAGTACTTAGAATCCTGTTTTGTATTTATACCTTGATGGTTAGTTGTGTAATGATTTGTTTTGTTTTGTTTTGAGATAGGGTCTCCCTATGTAGTCCATGTTAAGCTTGAATTTCTGGTACTCTTCCTTCAATAACTTCCCACCCCAAAATACTGGGATTAGGTCACCCACTATCATGCCTAACTCATGCCTAGTTTTTAAATACTGGTCTCTGTGTTATCTTCTCACTCTGCATTTCTCTCTCCACCTGGAAGTCACCAGCATTATCATAGTCCCAGACTTTCTAAACATCCACGTGGATTTGATATATACAGAAGGTAGTTTCTTACCATCTCTATAAATGCTCAGTGAATGTGTGATTGGATCACTCTCTCTAACTCCCCATCCTCACAGCCAGGTGAGAAATATGTGGCCTTGGCTGCCCATGAGTTATTGTTGTTTTTGTTGCTGTTGTTGTTTACGTGAACTAAAAAGAAAATAAAGCCTCAAGAGACATTTAAGAATATTTTTCCTAAGTGCACTGAAATGTTATTTGCTTGAGGAATTAAAAGGAAATTAATTTAGGCTTGGTAGAGACAGACATTTTTTTTAAGTCAGGAATAAACTGTGGTTTTTGTGACCCCGACACACAGCCAAGCCAGCCTCCATCTAGGCATGAGGAATTTACAAATGATGGCGTTTCTTATGATTAATCCAGCTTGAACAAGTAATTTCCATGGGAAAAAAATTGTAGCCGAGTAGATGAAATACAAATGTGTTTTTAATATTAAATAAATACACACAGACCCAGTGAAAACATAATGAATTCCAGTTAGTTCATGTGGGTAAGTCAGAGAATTATCAAAGATCAGAAGACTCAACTCAAGAACAGAGCCACCTAAAGTCTTTTAGCAAGCACTGTGTCTTTGGGAGAAGTATTCCTGAAAACTGAAGTCTGCATGATGGCTCTCTCCAGGCAGGAAGCATGTTGGCTATCCTTGTAGGAGAACAAGGGTTGGGAAACAGATTGGTAGAGTTGTGCTCAAATTCACCAAGGAAGTGTATCAAGTGTCATTTCCACAGGGAAGCCCCAATCAGGAAACCATCACAGAAAACCAATAGTTTCTAGGAGGCCCAGAATCTGAGCAAAGTAACAAATGACCCTCTCTCTGTAATGCAAGGACAAGTAGGACTAACCTATGAATTGTTAATCCCTTTCCCCAGTTTGGTTTTGTTTTCCAGGGTCAAATCTGTTTGTGATTATTAGTGCCATGGCTGGTTTTACTGTCGATTACAGAAGAGCTGTGAGGCAATTTACAGTATGGAAAAAAACATATGCAGTTAGAAAGCACTCCTGAAGGCCTTGCTACATTGGCGTTGGTTTAGCACCTTATTAAATGAGAAGAGCTTGTGGTGAATCCTGGTGATACGGAAGCCAGCCTCCATCTGCTCTTGTCAAGTGTGGCTGATGGTTAACAGTATTCCTTACAGAGAGCTGCCTTCCCTAACTCCAGGAGAACCTAGCTAACAAAATAAGCACACTCCCCATACACACACTTGCACACATACACACACATTAACCCTCACACAAACATCAAACACACAAACACAATAATAAACTTAAAATTTTTTAAAGATGAGTCTAGAAAAGTTTCGGGCAATTTTCAAATAAGAGGTTAAGTATGTGAGTAATTTTTTTCCTTTTTTATTGGTAAAATTAGTGGTATAAAATAATGGGTTTCACTGAGACATCTTCATGTATATCATCTACTTTGCTCATACACATTCTCTTACCCACCCCATCCCCTTCCTGTTCTCTAACAGTTCCCTTGTATATTCTTATCCTTTCCCCACAATCCCACATAGGAGGAGAGTGTGCAGTGCTTGTCCTTCTGAGTCTCATTTCACTTAAGAAGCTCTCCAGGTTTTACTATTTTACTACATAGGAGCCATTTTAGAGAGGCTAAGGGGAAAAATGGACAGAAGAACAAACTCCTCCAACATCAACTGTTCTTTTAAGAAGCCTGTGTCATACAGTCCATGTTAGCATGTTTCTCATGCAGTCCAGTGTGTTAGCTCATTTCTCATACAGCTCAGTGTGTTAACATGTTGCTCAGACTCTGCACCAGGGGTTACATATCCAGGGATCTAGCCAGCAGAAATAATTAGGTATACATATGATAATTGTTACTTTATACATAATTCAACAATGTTGGCAGCAATAGAAATGTGGAA
The DNA here is from genome assembly GCF_943737965.1 of Phodopus roborovskii. Classification (NCBI taxonomy): domain Eukaryota; kingdom Metazoa; phylum Chordata; class Mammalia; order Rodentia; family Cricetidae; genus Phodopus; species Phodopus roborovskii. The sequence goes on from NW_026126550.1 coordinate 2,042,798, forward strand.
CAATGACAAACTGTTATGGAAAATCATGATGGAATCTTGCTCCAGCCAAGATACATGATACTTGAGTTTTCTTAATGGAATGGAGTAATGTTTATAATGGGTCAAGTAAAAACAAACAGAATATACAAATATTACTATAAATTCATGACATATAATACATGTTATTTATATTTGAAGGGGAAGTTAAGAAAGAAATGCACCAAATAGGTAAAGGAGCCTCATACATTTTGCATTTCCCCTTATTTTGAAATTAGCCTTTATCATTTTTATGATTATGAACATTTTTAAAGTGACATTTGTTTTGGAGAGAAAGAAATAGAATAATGGCTACAAAAGCCAGGCATACTGCCTCACATCTGTGTCCCAGTCCTTGGGAGGCGGATACAAGAGGATTGTCCTGAGTTTGAGGCCAGGATGGGCTACAGAGTGACTTCCAGGCAGCTAATGAGTAAAACTCTGACTTAAAACAACAGCAGCTTTGGAGTGGGCACTAGAGGTGTATAAACTGGAGAAAAGGCAAGTGTTTTTAATTTCTAAAAACACAATCTATACAATAACAAGCAGCCAAGAATCTCGGAAGCAAAGGTAATTATGTCTAGTCATAACTATGTTATTTTCTCTTGTTTGTGTGTTTGGGATATTCTCTTTCCTGGGCTATGTTTTCCTTTTGTGCCCGTGGGAGGTGTCACAGTCTTTTGCAGACTGGTGCCCTTTTGTACAATTGACAGGAGATGACAGCCAGTAATTCTGAGAATATATAGTATGCATAATGATGGGCAATTAACTCCCACCGTCTTAGGAACAGAAATGTCCAGGTAGCATCTATGGAAGCCTTGGGTGTGAAAGAGGCTGGTCTCAGCAGACTGGCAGGAAGCACTGCAGACATGGCTGGGTTGGGAAGTGGTGTTTCACCAAAACACTCACAGCCCATGTCCTGGACCACCCACCCTCACCCCTCACACCTCTAGGCTTTTACATTCCAGCTTAGGTGATATGAGTCATCCTAGAACATGTTCTGGTTTTCCTAAAGATTATCAGTGGTTGTTCCTCTTATTACTTGACGGGGAAGCCCATATAAAATGGTTCCTCGATCCCATTTTTCTTCTCTTGACTCAAAGCCATGGAGGACATCTTTGAGCAAGGATTCCAGTATTCCATTATATCAACAAATGGCTCTACTCCAGTTCATTATTTGGAATGGAAATCCATTACTTGGTTCCTCAAAAGTCCTGCAATAGGTCCAAAGAGAAAGTGGTGGTTTCTATAGAAAAGAACGAGAAAGGGCAGATGGGAGCATTAAGAGGGACTCTGTCTTGACATGGTTTAAACACTGTGAAAATATTGCTTGTTGCAATGGCTACCCAAACTGCATGAGCCTCTAAGATGGATGGAGGCAGCAAGGATCCCCCGAGAAGTGCAGCTGTGTCCAGGGAATGGGGTTACTCCATTCAGCACCTTCAAATTTAGTATTTCTCATGGGAGAAGCCAGAAGGAGGGCGGGCTGGACTGTGGAAGATGGCTGCTGGAGAAGGTGGCTGTCCACATGTTCTGGGAACAGATCAGGGTGCCACACCCACCAAGCCTTGCCTGTCCATAAACTGGTGACAGCATTTAGCTTTTTGTTTCTTCATTCCACACTCCATTCCAAGCACTACTGACCTTCAACGTCTGCCTTTTTTTTTTTTTTTTTTTTTTTTTTGGTAAAAACCCAGGTAAGGAATCATGAAAATGGTAGAAGAAAGAATTATAAAATCCTATCCCTTTATGAAAACATCAGCACAGGGAGAAGACAAGAAGAGTAAACATTCCCCTTTACCAAGACACCACAGTGGTGATAATGGCCTTGATCTATTCATGTAAGTACAGGGTTCATGGACTAATCACCTCTTAAAGGTTCCAACTCTTAACACTGTCACTTTGGGGAATAACACAAACTTTGGTGGACACATCTAAAAACCCTAGAAGGGGAGGGGATAAAAAAAAAAAAAAACAGAAATGCTAATCACATTGCTGATGAAAATTTAAATTGATGTGGCCCACTATGGGGAAAAAATCTTGGCAGTTATTAAAAAATTCAAATGTAGAATGAGCTATATGATCCAGAAATTCCACACCTAGGAATGTTCCCAAGAGAACTAAAAGCAGACACTCAAGCAATTATTTGTGAATGTTCATAGTAGCATTGATTACAACAGCCAACTGTGAAACAATCCAATACATGCCTAAATAAATAAAGTGTGCCTTATATCCACTAAATTTAAAAGGGATGAGGCATACTACAACATAGATGAGCCTTGAAAACATGCTATTAAGATAAACATCATGATTCCATTTTCACAGATTTCAATAGCTCCATGCAGACAGAAAGTAGATGCCTGAGTATAAGTAGAACAAACAGAAGGGAAGAGATAATTTACTGAGCAAATGGTTTCTTTCAGAAGCACTGGAAGTGTTCTAAAATTAGAGCAGTACATCCTATAGGTATTGGGAACTGCTCTACCAAACACTTGAAAATGATGAGTTTTATTTCAATGACTTATTTTTTAAAGTATGTTATTAAATGGATTTGGTTTTGGAGACAGAGTGTTATTGTGTAGCCCAGGATGGTTTGAACTTGCAGCAATTCTCCTGCCTCAGTCTCCCAAGTGATGGGATTACAGCATGTGCTACATGCCTAGGCAAAATGGATTTTAATGAAGTATTCTTTGGGTTTGCCTTCATGTAGTTTAATGTAATTCTTTTACATCTACTTATATTATCCCTCTTTTGTCTTTAGACACATACTTCAGTTATTCTAGGTACCAGAGTTGTTATATAAGCTGGTCTGTGGCTGGAGGTCCATTTCTTGATGGTTTTTGCCAGGATCCTGTCACACTGTCACCAGAAGGTACATGGTGATTCCCAGCAACCATCAAACACAACAGCCCTGAAACACAGCCCTGATTCTCTCCCATACTTGATCTCCTCTGGCACCCTTACATCAGCAAAGGTGGTTCTGCATGCTGTGTCAAACACATCTCTCCTCCATATATGAAGCTAACCCTCATGTCTGAATAAATGACCTCTTAATTGGCTTGGAAATCTACTCACACTTTTGCAACACAATAGACACTTTATACTATGCCTTCACTGTCACTCTCTATGTTCTCTTTTTAAGTGTTACAGCTCTGAGGGGAAAGCTATCCTGGCAGTTGGGAGCCTAGGAATACCATATACAAAATCCTCACCAAAGAGATTTATTGGGAAAGATACAAGAGGGTGGCTGGCTGCCTCTGCATGAGTGAGCAGCAGCAAAGAACTGAGCAAGCTTCATACAGGCTTTCTTGGTTGGGGGGGCAGTGTAGAGCTTTCCTAGGGTGGGGATTATTGGGATCTCAAGTCCTAGGCTTAGAGCAAGCTCCAGGACTGGTGGGGTTTTGAGTGTAAAGGTTGGTAGGATTTCAAAGCCTGGAACTGAGCTCAGGCTTTTTACTCTGTAGGATGGAGTTTGGCTGCCTGCATCTGGACAGGTTGGGATGGCTTTTAGAGTGTTCTGGGGGGGAGGGAGGGAGCTTGACAGTTGGAGGGCCTCTGGGGTGGGGCCTGGCCATTCCAATGCCTTGAGGAGCTTATACTCTTAACCCTTAGCAGTCTGTTTTCCATTCTCTATCCATTTACATTTTTAAACAAAAATTAAATCATTCCTATTACAAAATCTAATTATCTCACAAAAGATGATGGTGTATGTTTGTATGTATGAATGTTAATGTGTGGAGGCCAGAGGCAGACTAGGTGTCTTCCTTGATCCACCTCCACCTTCTCTTTGGGGATAACATCTCTCACTGGACAGGGTGCTCCTTGATCATCTAGATTGCCTGGCCAGGGACCTCTGGGTCCTCCTATCTCTAGTCCCCACTGCACTCAGGTTAAAGATGTCATTTTTTTTAAATGTGGGTGCTGGATATCCTAACTCAGGTCCTTATGTTTGTGTGGGTGGCCCTTTACCAAATGAACCTGTTTCCTACACACACACATGCACACATGTGCATGCATGTGAGCGTGCACGAATACACACACCACCTAAAGCTCATAATGCACTTGCTCTTGATCATAGAATAAATCCTCAAATATGCACAGTTTCCCAGGACTTGAGTGACCCTGTCTTTGTCCATCTTCCCAGCTTCCCCACCAAATCACCTCACATCAGCATAGAAGAAAGATAATTTTTGTTTCTTGTTTATCTGCTCAGACACCTATGTTCCTATCTCTTTTGGTGACACTCTTACCTTCTGTCCATATGCAACTGGCCAATTCTAACCACTTCTAGAGTGAAGATGGGATGTCACTCTCTGAAGGATACTTCCTGTGCCCATAGCTCCTCTTTTGTGGTACTGTCATTACTTACAATAGGTGACTCTAATCACTAAATGCCTGATCTGCTCCACAAAAATGTGGGGCCCATGAGAAGAGATAAAATGTCACATATATAACCAGTGGTTAATATGTATTTGTGAGCTTGAAATTATGGAATATTATGGGTCCTGCAAATAGCACCATGGGAATCAATTGACACCCTTGTAGCAGGTAGTTGGCAGCCTGCTGGAGAAAGGAGGCCAAGAAATCTTATCAAAGAAGCAGGGTGGAGAGATGGGCAGGGTGGAGTGATGGGAGTGGGCAATGATGTATCCCTCACCAAGGAACTCTAGCTGGGGCCAGCAGAGCATACTTTAGATCGCAGGAAAACTCATATGACCTTTGCCTCTCCCTCCATGCCCTGTTCAACACAGGGCATTGCCAGGACTATGGAATTCAGGGAGTGGATAATCCACTCCATCCAACTCAAGCTTCCAGACACTATGTTTAGGGCCAAGTTTTGTAGGCTTACTGGGTGCTCCAAGTCACCCTCCCTTGTAAGGGATGGATAAATTAAGTTCTTGGAATTCCTGTAATTAAAGAGCAGTGAAGAGGGGATGGAGAAAGTGATAAACATTTGTTACCATCTAATATTGCAATGAAAGGCAGATAAATGATCAGATCTTTGGCTAAGGAGATATCTCAGTGGTTAGAGCACTGTCTGCTCTTTGCAGAGGTCCTGGGTTCAATTCCCAGTATCCACATGATGGCTTAGAGCAGTGGGTCTCAACATTTCCTAGACACTGCTGTGCCAAAGAGAATGCTTCCCCTGTTTGCCCTCTGGCTTTATTACCAAAGTTCCATGTAGCATTTTAGCTGGAAGAGCTTCAGCATTCCTAATATAGCCTAAGCAAGGAAGTTAGCCAGGTTTCAGCAGTTCTTGGGCTTCTTAAAAGTCAGACTCAGACTTATTTCTTACAGAAAACAAGTACCTAAAGAGGCACTACGGAATGGGTTCCATGAGGTGTTGCGGCACACGTGGCATTCTGGGAACAAAACCGAGTAGATATACTCTTTAGCTCTTTCTTGTGTGTTTGCATTTTCCCACCCAGGAGGACAGGATAGGTCATGGACTTCAGAGGGTAGGACAGATGTGAGCAAAGCCAGGTGAAGGAGCCAGTGAAGAGAACATGATGGGGATAAGATGGTCCTAGTGCACGAGCCTCCCAGCCCAGATAGGCTGCCTCCTAGAGAAATGAGCAGATCATGAAAGAGATAGCTGAGGCCATGCTGTGCTTCAGGACCTCGCAGAAAGGGGGCTGTTCTCAGAAACTAGAAACAGGTTGGGTTTGGGGCCAGTGCAGACAATTAAAGTCCTAGTTTGGCAGCAGTGAGCTTGAGAGAAAGTGACCACAGGCCTGTGTGGAAGGGGCAGCTTCATTTCTGCCACTTGACTGAAAAATAGCATTTGCAGAAGGGGTTGCATCTAAATATCTAAAAGTATCAGCTGCCATGAACACCTAAGAGGGTGTCTGAGCAATGCAACTCCCTACTAGAGACAGTCATAAAAACATCTCTCAATGACCCAGACTCATAAAGACAAACATCACACATTCTCTCCTATGCGTACTCTAGTGTCCAAGGTTTACATATGTGTGGTTGTATGTGAGTGAGTATGGGAATAGGTGGTGAAATTAGAACGGGACTATGGGGGAGAAGGAGATGTTTTGAGGAAGCAAAGTTGAGAATAATTGGTATGCGCATGTGTGCGCGCGTGCACACGTGTGATATGAAAGTGAAAAGGAGAATACTGAGGTCGGGGAGAGAAGGGTGCAAATGGTGGATGGGGGCAGAAGATGGGGAGGAATAGTAGGAAAGAAGATCAACTAAAGCATAGTACTATGAAAATGTCAATGAAACTTGTTACTTTTAAAGCTAGTTTATTTAAAATAAAATGGGTTTGATGATAAAAAGATAAGTAGTTCTCAAATTCTGCCTTGGTCCTGCTTCTGTTCCCAAACTGTCATCACTAAATTCAGCTGTCCTTGCATGTAACCCATCTTTTTCTTTATTTCCCAAAGGGTTAAGATTTAATAAAGTTAAACAGTGATAAATATGAGGTTCCTATACTTTGGTCCAAGAAAGAAAATCAGCTGCACATCTATAAAGCGAGGAAGACACAGTTTAGCTCTGACAGTGGCACTTTGGACCCTTTCAGAGTTAATCATTTGCCTCACTCTAGAGGATCCACACAGCAACGTCTCCTGCTGGATGGTGATGTCAATATTATGAGGCCTCTACTCCCTTTGGATATGAGTTTATTAATTTTATTATCAGCATCAAGGACTCTGTGATTTGATCTCAAGTCACATACAGACTAAGTATTTCCCCAGAGAGCTTTGGGAAGTGATTTCCTTTCTCAAGGTCAGGGCAGGAGAATCTCTTGTCTTAAGCATTTGTCATCCAAGGGCTGGATCAAAGTTAACACAGTCAAGAATAAGGAGGCAATGGGGAGAAATCTCTGCTGTGGCCACCCTGGGATCTGTAGGGTTCCTGGGACTTCAAGAGTATATTCATTCATTTCCTTTGATTGTTGTCTGTGCACAGGTCAGAGCTAAGCCTGGTGGGTATCCTCAGTTGACATATGGGGGAATTAAATAAGACAAGGGTTATAAAGTCTCCCCTAACTTCTCAGTGTCAGGGCTGAACCTAGAAGCAAGTTGAAACTACAAATCCAGCTCTCTATGCACCAAATGTGTTCCATATGGATGTGCACAAAATATGGAGTTTAAAAAAACATCGCGGGCCAGGGAGGTGGTCTCATCAGTGAAGGGCTTGCTGGCAAGAATGAGGACCTAAATCAGTGATTCTCAACCTGTGGGTCGAGACCCTTTTTGGGGATTGAACAGACCCTTTCACAGTGGTCACCTAAGACCATTGGAAAACAGATAATTATATTACAATCCATAGCAGTAGCAAAATTACAGTTAAGAAGTAGCAACAAAATAACCTCATTGTTGGGGTCTTCACAACATGAAGAACTCTATTAAAGGGTCACACCATCAGGAATGTTGAAAACCACTGCCCTAAGGGAACCTTCAGTACCTACATAAAAAGCCAGGCACCCTTCTTTTGGGCTCTTTTCCTTCTGTTTGTCCTGTGCGACTCTGATGTGATAGCTTTTTATGTTACTGTATTTTATGTCATTTTGTTATAGTTTATTAGTATTATCTCTTAGAAGCCTGTTCTTTTCTAATGAGAGACAGAAAGGGAAGTGGCTCCTGGTGGGAGGAGATGGAGGCACTGAGAGGTGCAGAGGGAGGGAAAAACAATCAGGATAGAACATGTGAGAAAAGAATCTATTTTCAACAAAAGTGGGTAAGGAAGCCAGGTACTGTAGGAAGCACCCATAATCTCAATGCTTGAGACAGAGACACACAGAGAGAGACAGAGAAAGAGAGACAGAGAGAGGAGAGAGGAGAGAGAGAGAGGAGAGAGAGAGAGAGAGAGAGGGAGAGAGGGAGGGAGAGAGAGGGAGAGAGAGGGGAGAGAGAGGGAGAGGGAGAGAGAGGGGAAGAGAGACGGAGAGAGAGAGGGAGAGACAGAGGAGAGAGAGGGAGAGAGGGAGGGGGAGAGAGAGACAGAGAGAGAGATGTTGTGTGATGTTTCACTCTCTTAGCTTTTGGGGGGCCCACCACCCAGCTCCCAGATAAAGACACACAGAGGCTTATTCTTAGTTATGAATGCCTTAGCTTGGCTTGTTTCTTGCCAGTTTTCCCTTCCTTCCTTTCCTTCCTTTCTTCCTTTCCTTCCTTTCTTTCTTCCTTCCTTCCTTTCTTCCTTCTTCTCTTTTTTGTTTGTTTGTTTTGTTTTTTTAGACGGGATTTTTCTGTATTGCTTTGGAGCCTGTCCTGGAACTTGCTCTGTAGCCCAGGCTGGCCTCAAACTCACAAAGATCCGCCTACTTCTGCCTCCCAAGTGCTGGGTTTAAAGATGTGCGCAACCACTGCCCCTTGCCAGCTTTTCTTAACTTAAATTATCTCAATTACTTTTCACCTCTGGACTTTCTACCATTCTTACCTCTGTAGTCTTACTTTCACTCTTGCTCCATGGCTGGCTGTGTGACTGCGTGGCTGCGTGGCTGCGTGGCTGCATGGCTGCGTGGCTGCGTGGCTGCGTGGCTGGTCCCTGACCTCCTCCTTTCCTTGTTCTCTTGCTCCTCCTCTTCCTCCTTTCCCCTTCTATTTATCCTCTCTGCCTGCCAGCCCCGCCTGTCCGTGCTCCCGCCTCAGTATTGGCCTTTCAGCTCTTTATTTGTCTTTATTAGGTGTTTTAGACAGGCAAAGAATCACAACTTCACAGAGTTATAACAAATGCAACATAAACAAAAGTAACACACCTTAAAATAATATGCCACCAGAGAGAGGAGAGAGACAGATCCCTGGAGTTCACTGGCCACTCATTCTAGCCAATTGGAAAGCTCTGGGTTTAGTGACCAGTGCTGGTTAAAGAGAGGCAGAGAGAGTGATAGAAGACACCAGAAGCCAATCTCTAGCCACAACATGCTCGTGCATAGGTATGCATATCCACACACCTATATGTCTACATATATGTACCCTAAATACACACACACACACACACACACACACACACACACACACACACACACACACGAAAAATCAAGTCACATTATGAGAAAGAGTTCTCCTGTATTGGTTCAATTCAACAACTGGCAAGCCATTGACATTTAGCAGCTGTAAGATATTTAGAAGAGCTGATTAAGAGTGAACCTCTGTGTCATTCTGGCACAAGACATAGAAGCGGCCTAAGTCTCAAAGGCCTTCCCATAAGTCAGGAGCTCAGATAGACCACTGTGTGGTCCTGAGCTGATGGCCTGAGCCAGATGAGTACAGAGCAGTCAGCTCAAGGTGGGGCTGGACAAAAACGTTTAGTTCAACTCAAGGGGAGTACTTGGAAATTTTTGTTTGCTTGTTTTCATATGTTGGATTGATCAAGACAGGGCCTTGTGCATGTGCTGGACAAGTGTTCTCCTGTACTTGCTGTTATTCTACATAAAACTTTAATTCTAATATCTCAGACACCTATGGCAAGGCAGTGGCAGACTTTCTTAGGTTTCAGAACTATTTTAGACTAATCCATTTCCTTCTTGTTGTATCCTCTCATCCACCTGTTATACCCTTAATCCCTTAAGTTCACTTTACACTTAGGAGAAATTGATTCCTTTCTTTGGCATTAATTCTAAAGATAAAAGACTGTTGTGGGATATTTGTACACTGTGAAGATATATTGCTGTGATTGGTGTAATAAAAAGTTGAATGGTCAATAGCTAGGCAGGATAGGTGGGCAGAGAGGGAATGCTGGGAAATAGGAGGTGGGGATGCCAATTAGATGTGGAACTAGTAGGACACACAGAATGGGACAGAGGAAAAAGCCACATGTTAGAATGTAGATTAATGAAAACATGGGTTAATTTAAGTTATAAGAGCTAGTTGAAAACAAGCCTAAGCTAAAGGCCAAGCTTTCATAATTAATAAGTGTCTGTATTGTCATTTGGGAGCTGGCTGGCTTCTTTATCTCTCATACTTCTTTCTGTATCAAAATTTCCCTTGACCTGTGAGAATAGGCTGTCATGGACCACTGATGCTCTGGGAAGTCACAAAGCCTTAATTCAGATCTGAGCTCTGCCATAAATCAGCTATCTAATTTATAGAGTAGTTTTTGAAGATCAAATGTGATCATGTAAAAGATGGTCTCTAAGCTCTGAAGTATTCATTACTACCTGAGACCGTTTCATAAAGTTTGTTGTTGTGGCTCCCCTTTTCCAGCTGTGTGCCTTTAGCTTCCTTAATCAGTACAAAGTGAATCTACCTCTCTGAGAGATGCAAGAGCCAGTAGGCACTCGCAGAAGCAAGGAACTCTGTCAGTCAGGGGGCTTGGCCACCAGCAACAGAACCCAACATTGACAAATTTACAAATATTTGCCAAGGTGCAGAGAAATCATAAGAGATCAGAGATCAAGGTCTAAAAGAGGAGCTATAGAAACTAAACATGGGGGGCTGGGGAGATGGCTCAGTGGTTGAAAGCACTGGCTAGTTCAAGGGGACCTGGTTTCAATTCCCAGCATCTACATAGCAGCTCACAACTGTCTGTAATCTAGCTCAAAGTGATTTGACACCCTCATACAGACATAAATGCAGGTAAAACACCAATGCACATAAAATAAATTTTTTCTAAAAAAATTAAAAAAAGAAACTAGACATGGACACAAAGCAAACTGCTTGTGGCTGGTATAGCAAACAATAAGCACAGTCATGTGATTGTTCATGTTAATCTATCTAGAATCTCCTAGAAGAATAGCATGCCTGTGGGGGTTTATCTTGAGTACATTAACTGAAGTGGGAAGACCTGCCTACCATGGGTGACATCCATTTCCAGGACTGGATAAAATAGAGGAAGTGAGCCGAGCACTAGCAAACATGCATTCATTTGGCACTTTCTGCTTTCTGATTAGGAATACGATGGAGCCTGTTCCTTCAGGCTCCTGCTGGGTTGACTTTCTCACCATAGCGGATGTATCTTGAACTGTGAGCCAAAACACACCCTTCCTCCCTCATGTCGATTTTGCCAGAATATTTTATCAGAACAACAGAAAACAAAAAAAGAAAGGAAAAAAAAATATCAATGAACCAAACAAAAAAACCTAAGCCACCTTGAACTCAGGAAACTACTTCAAGACTTTTAGAAGCAAGCCCCGCTTAAGTCGTGAGTTCAGCCTGGGAATGTGCGACTGTGCTGCAGCCAGGAGGGAAAGGACCTGGGCTTGTGTGGGATGTTTGCTTCAGGGTGAGAGCTGCATCGCTTTAGTGCTTTAAAAAGAACTAACCAGAAGGCCAAAAACGTAAGGACCCCCTCCCACTCCCCACCAAGAGGAGTTGAGCTGCCTTTCTCCAAAGTATTTTGAAGACTTTTTATGTATGTGTATATTAGTTTGGAGAACAAAAGGAAGATGAGTATGGTAGCACAGGTCTGTATTCTGTACTTAGGAGGCTGAAACAAGAGAATAGGAGTTCCAGGCTAGCTTTGCCACATAGTAAATTCTGAGACAGCCTATGCTACATAGCTAGACTCTGTCTCAAAATTAACATAGCACTAAGGAGCTCAGCAACTAAGGGCACCTGCTGTTCTTATAGAGGACCCAGGTTCAGTTCCCAACACCTACAAGTGGTTTACAACCATCTTTAACTCCAGTTCCAGGGACTCTGACATCCTCTTCTGACCCCCACTGGCATTAGGCATGGAAATGGTGCAAATAAATACTTGTAGGTACAACACTCAAACACTTAAAATAAAATCAATACATTTTAAAAGTGTTTTTGAAAAACACAATAAAACAAATGAACGGGAGAGTTTGATAGCAGAAATCTCCACAGGTCTTGTAAGTCAGAAACAGAAATTATAGCACATATGTCACAGCTATGTGCCCTTTGATGACTGGTCACAGACCGCTGTGTCCAAACTACAGGGAACTTTCCTGGGAAGTACCTCTTGGGGCCGTGATTGATGGGTGCCTTAGCCTCTCTATCCTATGATAGTTTCTTCTTACAGATCAATTTGATCAACGTCGTTTTCTTAAATAATGGACAACCCCTTCCCAAGGCAGTATCTGACCATCCCTGTGAAAGCTTTTAGATGCAGCAGCAAGAAAGCCTGGGACCATGCCAGCCTTCCCTTTACTGCACATCAATGGCTTCATTTGCTCTTCATCTATCACAGCTCTTCATTTCTGTCCACTGCTGGGCTCTACTTCCTCTCCAAAGGATCACAGGCCAGTGAGAGGCTGAGAGGAAACAAGAGCCCTACAGTCAACTGGGAGACACACTGTAGCCTTAAAGGAGTCAATGCTAATTTTCATCTCATGGGTTTTAGCTGAAAGGGGGAATCTGCTTTTCTACCATTGCACTGTATGAGACGAGGTGCCATTCTGGTATTCAGAAAGGGCTGTGAGGCTGCCAGCAATATTTATGGAAACATTTGCTTTGTTTCCTAGCTCCTAGCTATATGGAACTCTGCCTCAGGCAAGCTAGAAATGAGCTCCTGGAGACTCATAAGCACTGAGCAGGGCTGACTCTTACCTCAGCAGCTGGGTGATGGAGGGTGATGCCCACCCCACCCCTTAGTTTTTTATTCAATGCTGTGTATATTTTGTAATTAAGCTTTGTTCATGGAATTATACCATGGCCACCTGAATTTCTCAGAAAACACTGTTCTTTCCCTGGAACTCTCAGATGCCTCAGTATAGAGATAGAATTTGATTTAAAAAATAACATTCACCCCAGTGATTTTAGAATCGAGTTATGTTACAGTCATGATGTCTATACATTGATACATGCAAAGCCAAGAGATGGTATCATCAGAAATGCATCTCAGCCTTGGAGCTCAGAGCTGGGCCAGGGCCAGTGGAAGGGGAAAAGAAATGAGAAGCCTGGGTTTAAAGCTTGGTTTCCTGCAGGAGCCAAGAGAGGTGTAACAATGAGGGTATTGTTCCATGGGCAAGTACCAGGCAGCTCCCAGGGAGGAAGAGCAAAGGAGTGGGCTGTCCCTATGGTGGAAGCAGGGCATTGAGTTCCCACCAGTGTGATAGAACAAAGCCCTCAGAACCTCTAGTATTGACCTGAATAATCTCAGCAAAATATCCCATTCAGCTGCAATTAGCCACATAATTGGACAGCTATGTTTGGAGGGGGAAAAAAAAGGTATGAAATAGGCCCAGAACATTCCGACTGAAATGTGGTTTCCGATTGTTCACAGAACTGTTCACGTGGTTCCTTGCTCCTGCTTTCTCTTTCCCCTCTTAGCTAAATTTGCCTGATTATTGTCTTATTCATTGCTGCTGCCCAATCTCATTGGTCTCAGCTCAACAAACTTATTTAGAATGCCTTCGTCCCTCTAAAAAGTCTCTAGCACTAGGCAGATGGCTCCCTGTCAGTAAAGTGCATGCTGGGCAAACATGAGAACCCGAGTTTGGATCCCCAATAGCTCACATAAAAAGCTGGGTGCTATGAAATATATGCTTGTAACCCTATTCCTGGAGACATGTGGATCCCTGAACCTTGCTGGGCTGGCCAGTTCAGCCAAATTGGTATCAGCTTCAGCAAGAAAAATCTATCTCAAACAATAAGATAGAGAGTAATTGAGAAAGAAACATAAGTACACCCACAGGCACACATGCACATATGAACATGTACATACACCGGATAAAAATAATAAAAATGTCTCTGATAACACAAAGAATGTGGTTTTTCTTTTCTTCATCTATTTATTTATTTATTTGGAGATAGGGTTTCTCTGTAGCTTTGGAGCCTGTCCTAGAACTTGCTCTGTAGATTAGACTGAACCTCGATTTCACAGATCCTCCTGCCTCTGCCTCCTGAGTGCTGAGATTAAAGGCGTGTGGTACCACTGCCTGGCTGAGAATGTGGTTTCTCTATGATAGATACACATGATCAAGCAAGAGCTCCTTGTTTGCTTAGGTTAGTCCAGGAACTCCTGGGAGAGGCATGGCAACATCAACTGATTGATTCAGTGTTTCTCCAAGGTGGTTCCTGGAGCATCAAGCAGGAGCTTGTTAGGAATGCATCCTGTAAGTCCTACCCAGACCCCTGCATTAGAAACCTAGGTAGGACCCACTGTTTCCTGTCTTAACAAGCCTTTGAAGTGAACACTGAGTCGGATCTAAAAGTATTCCAATAATTCTCTTCCTGATGATGCTTTGACAATGAGAGAAGTCCATACTGTACTACTGTGCCCTAAGAGGTAGGAAAGCTGACCCCATAGGAAAAAACGTCTCAGAATTTCACTCTTGAAACATTTACAAGGTGGATTTTATTTTTCAGTGCTGAGGATTAAACTTGCACATCTAGGCAAGTGCTATACCACTGACAGGCAGTCAGTGAGTCCAATTTTCTTGATTTTCTTAAGGGGAGGCATACCTGCAATGATGTGTTAGATGAGCCCTGGAAGCCATCCACCCTTTAGTCTTAAACTAAATACCTGTGAGACCTTAGACAAGTCACAGCTCTCTATGTTAATTGGTTTTCTCATTTGTACAAACCGGGATGTTGGAATGGAGCTGTCAGAGTTTCTTATAACAACCTGTGAGGCTTTTAGTTTTTTCTTTTTGAATATAGGATTGCCAGGTTTTGCAAGTAAAAATATGTGCTGCTTTTTTTAATTAAAGAAAATGTGCTCAAATTTCAACAGTCAGATTGAATTTCAAGTGAGCAAGTAATTTTAGTATATATATGCATGTGTATTCTGTAAAAATAAGCAGGGCATGGTGGTGCACACTTTTACCTAGCACTTGGGAGGTAGAGGTAGGTGGATCAGGTCAACCTGATTGACATGACAAATTTCAAAGGGCTATATAACAAGCCCTTGTCTTAAAACTACGACTACTTCTGATCATAAAAGTAATAAATATAGGTTCACAAGGGACATACATGTGTAAAAATATTGTTTATCTGACATTCAAATTTTACTGAATGTTGACTTACATGTGTTAAACTGAGTATTTTTACTTGAATGTGAACTTTAATCAGAGACTTCCTCAGTGGGGAAGACCTAATCTGATCTCTGCCAGAACGCAAAGGGACTGTTCTCACTGGATCGGGGAGGTAGGGGGATGGAGGCAGCATTGGGTTGGGTATAAAAGGAACAAGATTCTGGTTCTGACTGAGTCTTAGGTTGAGTCCCTACCTCTCATTAGGACCCAGTTTTATAATTTGTGAAATGAGGGTACCAGACCAAATCTTGGCTTTTGTTCTACTCTGACTCAGTGAAAAGCATTTCACTCTTTTTTTTCCCTCTGTTGTTTAACTTGTGAGGGAAATGGGTTGATTATGTGAAATCTGGAGGAATAAATCTTACTGAGCTGTGAGCTGACCTCCTTGAAAGAGGTCTTGGCATCTAAAAGTGGCTTTGATAGAGTAACGAACCCTCACTTTTATTCATAGCACCCACTGGCACAAACCTCACTTTTAGTTACTAAAGTTCATGACATACTTAACTTTGTTTTTAGACACTGGTGGTTTGAATGAGAATTGTCCCCTGTAGGCTCTGGTACCCAGTAGATGTTGCTGTTTGGGGAAAATAGAGGGAGGTGCAGCTTTGTTGGAGGAAGGGCATCACTTGGGGCAGGTTTTGAGAGGATATAACTGTCTTAGTTAGGGTTACTGTTGCTGTGATGAAACACCATGACTAAAAGCAAATCAGGGAGGAAAGGGTTTATTTGGCTTATACTTGTACATCACAGTTCATCATTTAGAAGAAGTTAGAACAAGAACTGAAGCAGAGGAGGAACCTGGAGACAGGAGCTGATACAGAGGTCTTGGAGGAATGCTGGTTACTGGCTTGTTCCCCATGGCTTGCTCAGCCTGCTTTCTCATAGGACTCAGGACCAGCAGACCAAGGATGATACCACTCACAATGGGCTGGGCCCTCCCACTTCAATCACAAATTTTAAAATATGCCCTACAGGCTTGCCTATAGACCCATTTTACTGAGGCATTTTCTCAACTGAGGCTCTCTTTTCTCCTCTCCAGTGACTCTAGCTTGTATTGAGTTGACATAAAACTGGTGAACGCAATAACTTTGCCTCACTTCTGGTGCACTTTCTCTGCCTCATGTATACGGTTAAAGATGTTAGCCTCCTTTGCTACTTTGGCCACCATGCCTGCCTGCTATCACGCCTTCCCACCATGACAGACTATTAATCCTCTGGAATAATAAGCCGAAACAAACTCTTTCTTCTATAAGTCCCTTTTGGTCATGGTATTTTATCACAGGAACAAAAAAGTAACTAATACAGACAACATGAACAATGGCTCATTGACCATCCCTACAGACAACGCTTTTCATGTGAACGCGATGCTCCCTTTAAAAGCATTTCTAAAAGCGCAGATGCAGGGATAGAAGTGAAGACTCTGCTGCTCTGCCACCACCACACTCTCCCTACTGTCCAAGAACACCAAAGGGGATCTTTCCTAGCCACACTCTAGGTCACACGAGGCTGGCTTGGGAGGCTGTTGCTAAGCTAACTCAAGCACCTCTCTTCTCCAGGACTCTTACTCATCAGAGATCTTGAACAATTGCCAAAACAGACCCAGTTCTAAAACTTCATCTTTTGGCCCCAATGAGAATAGCTGGCATTTCTTTTGGCCATGAATGGAAAGCCTCATTAGCCAGAATAAGTTCAAAGTTGTCAGCCCAATTATTTTTTTAATATAGGCACTACATTCGATCCAGCAAGAGTACTGGAGTCCTAACTTTTGCTTGGGGTAAAGCCCCTTCTTGTGGTGAGGAGCTGGATCTCCTTGCCTTGAAAGTACTCCTTTGGGTACTTTCCTCCTGCTCTGGGGTAAGGTGCTATTTTTCTACATCTGGGCTCCATAGACAAATGCACAATCACACATGTCATACAAAAGGATTTTAAGGCTATTCATATTTTTGCCAAGTTCTATAATGAGCATCTTTTATTTTATAAAAGAAAAAAGTTATCCCTTTTTAAAAAGCCTTATAATTACTCCCAACTGTTCACTTTTCTCAACTGTATATTTTTAGAGTAACCCAATGCAATCCATTGCTCGCCAACTGACTTGCTTTGTAGAGAGTTCAGATCTATAATTAATAATTGGGCCTTTATACAATAAAAGTAAAAAAAATAAATAAGTATGTCACAGTTGGTTCTGTTAGGAAGGAAGACAAGGAGAGAGGTATACCTAAGGAAAGAATGAATCTAAGAGAAAGGTAGACAGAAGTGGAGCTCTCTCTCCTGCATGAGTGTGTGGCTATAGCTGTCCTGCAAAGAGCCATGAGGCATTTAGGAATGCCAAGGTCAATGCAAGACACCCTGGAGAGCCTTAGGCACCCTGGAACATTGAGAGATCTCTGGGAAGCCAGGCATGTTGACACACATCTTTAGTCTGAGCACTGGGGAAGCAAACGCAGGTAGATCTCTGTGAGCTGGAGGTTAGCCTTGTCTACATAGCAAATCCTGTCTCAGATAGATAGATCAGATGGATAGATAGATAATATATAAAAAAGAGCCCAGCATGGTAGGCTGTGCCTGTAATCCCAGCATTTAGGAAATGGTGGTAAGATGATCAGGAGTTCAAGGTCATCCTCAGATACATACAGAATTTGAGATAGCTTGGGCTACATGACACCCTGTCTGAAAAAAACCTAAAACAAAAACAAAAGACTGCATGGGGACTGGAGAGATGGCTCACCAGTTAAGGTGTAGCTCTTGCATAGGAATGGAACTTGCTCTGAAATTTCTACCTTACAGTGTCCCAATAGTAACATCCCCCATGACCATACAAAGCTGTGCCTCAGTTACTGAAGACTGGTAAACATTTACATCTTTGAGACCTGTAGGTTCTCCAAGCTTCTTCCCTGGAACAAAGAGAATTCATCAAGAGTGATGAAAGCAGGGAGAGCAACCAAAGGGTGTGAACTGGTAGGAGAGCTGGGAGACATCTCCGGGTAAGGTGGGTTCCTGCCTGGCTGAAGCCCCACAGTTCTGGGGCTATTTCCCTGAGGTTGACCCTCTTCTAAAGATTTCATTCTTGGCTTTCAGAAGTATTTTTGGAGCCCATCAAGAGCCTCGGGGAAGTAACAGCTGATGTAACTTTGGCTGAAGTTCTGTACAGTTTGTCCACGGGAGAGGCATTGGAAGTCAGCTGGAACTTGGCCAACTTGAACACATGAAGGAAAACTAGCCAAAAATGTTTAAAGAGGTTTGCAGTTTTGCGTTTAGACTGTTGCCAGATCACCCACAAAGAAAGAACATTCAGGGGCCAGTGACTTGTTTCTCAGGCATACACCTAAATCACATTTCTTTATCCTCAGTGTCTAAGCATCAACATCCTGACTGTTGACTCTTTCTTGTTATGTTT
Organism: Phodopus roborovskii; assembly: GCF_943737965.1. Classification (NCBI taxonomy): domain Eukaryota; kingdom Metazoa; phylum Chordata; class Mammalia; order Rodentia; family Cricetidae; genus Phodopus; species Phodopus roborovskii. The sequence continues at coordinate 2,061,106 of NW_026126550.1, forward strand.
GGTTTTGCTTTTATTTGCTTTTAGTTTGGATTTTGAGACAGGATCTTGCAATGTTGCCTAGTCTGGTCCCAAATTTGTGATCACATCTCTCAGCCTCATAAGATTATAGATTTGGGTCATCCTATCTAGGACAAAGTGTTAACTCTTTATTTGTTTTATGTTGAGGCAGACTATTATTGTAGCCTCCTTAGTTGTCCTCAAACTCACTATGTACCTTAGCGTGACCTGAACTTCTAATTCTCCTGGCTCCATCTCCTGTGTGCTGGAATTTCAGCATGTGCCACCACCATACTATAGTCAAGCTTAGTGCTTTGTTCATACATTGCAGAAGCTTTACCAGCAGGGATCACCCTCAGTATTCACTGTACCTTCTTATGCAGTGTTGCAATCAGAGTGAGACTGTTAATATACATTCCCCCTCTAATCTTTCTTGTGAGGTCAGCAGGACAGACAAGGAAGTCAGGGGCTCAAGGTGAGTTGAGAGGCAGAGCCAAGGACTCCAGACTTCTGGTCTGGAGCTTTCCAGCATTGTCTGACATGGCTTAAATCTACTTCACCCAAATCTCTTGATGTTAGGATGAGAAACACTAACCTTAGATAACTTTTGTCTTAAACAGCACCTTACCCAAGAAATAAGAAAAACTAAAGCAGTGTGTTCACATCTTCGTGAATACAAAGCTCAGGCAGACCAAGCACTAGTCAGAAATAATAATGGGGAAAAAATTGCTACCTGTAGCAGGTGAGGAAGCATGCCCCCACTCCTTCTAGAGCAACTGCCCTCATCCAACAAAGGCAGGGTGAATGAGAATACTCAGAATGAGGTCGGCTCTGTCAAGACTGACTGGCCCACTAGAGCTGCAGCCATGTGGAAAACTTGAAATGCTGCAGGTTCAGAGCCTAATTACCATATACCAGGCCCAGAAGATTCATCCCTGGCCCACCTCTGTGTCAGAATGAACATCCGTGACTAATAGATAAAAACCTTTTGGAATCTTTTAACTTAGTAGACCACTAGATTCCACCAACCCAAAAGCTAAAGGTGTCATCAGATAGCACATGAGGCCTATGTCTGATATTTTGCCACAGATACTTCCCTAATATGCCCATCAGTCTATTTTTAAATTGCCTTTAAATTCCGTGTTCTGTTATTAAAGAACTCTATGAAGTCACTTCTATGGGGGGACATAGAACTTAGGGTCACCTAGCTCTGTGTTTCCTGGGCTATGGCCACTCAAATTTGGCTCCAAAATAAACTATTTCCTTTGAAGTGAGCTGTGTTCTCTTGTGTCAAGAGAATCATCAGGATTGTTCTTAGGAAGCCACATACATACATACATACACACATGTACTCATACATACATATATACACGTATACATATATACACCATAACACACACACACACACACACACACACACACACACACACACACACACACACAGGAAAGCATTTCAGAGGCAGGATCAGTCCGGAACACACTCAGTTAAGGAATACTGTCCTGAGTTCAGTTTAAGATCATTGTTCAAGAAGGAAAGATGAGGCAGTCTGCAAGATGACTTGAAGATAAAGGACCTTGCTACCTAAGCCCTTTCAACTGAATCATCTGACCTTCACACATGTGTGAGAACATGAGTAACCACACACATACACATCATTCACATCCCCTCACACATATTAATAATTGTTTTTTAAAGGGGAAGATGGGAGTTGAGAATGTAGCTCAGTTGGTAGAGTAGTATGCATGAAGCCTTGGGGTTCAATCCCCAGTATCACATAAAACAGAGCATGGTGGCACAGGCCTGCAATTCCCGAACTCAAGAGGTGCAAGTATGAGTTCAAGGTCAACCTCACCTACATTGGAAGTTCAAGGTCAGCCTAGGTAGTGTGAGACTTTTTCAAAAGAAGGAGGGGGAAGAAGAAGAAAGAAGGAGATGAAGAAGGGAAAAATAAAGGAGAGATGGCAATGTTTCAAGGGACTCTTAAGAACACATGTTTGAAATGTTCAGGTTACTCAGCTTACATCACAAAGATTGTGGACAGGAACACCTGAGTATCTCAGCCATTAAGACAAGAAAGAACAGTAGGGTGTGTTGCTATAGGAGTCTGGCCCCAACAGCACCTCTCTCACTGAGCACCCACCAATAACAGAGATAAATCGTGGACCACTTTAATATGAAGATAACTGAAATGACTATAATTAACTAGCTTCAACAGGAACAGAACAAAGGGCTAATGAATCGAACGTGGCTTTCATTTCAACCTCAGAAGCCAGACATCACAGCTGGAGGGACACAATTCTAGTCTCTGCTGAATGGACACTGACTATGAGAAGTGCTTAAATACAGGAGTTCAAGACCAACCTGAGAAATACAGTGAGAATTCAATCCATTGAAATCGAATGCGGGAGGGAGGGATAGAAACTAGGTATCACCTCCTTGAAGGTTGGGTGATGTTTAGGGAGAGCACAGAAGGCAGGCTGCTTTGGTTCATTTTTCAACAGGGAACACTGCCTCTTAAGAGATTGGCTCAAACACCCATTCCACAGATTGCAGGGCATTTAAGGTCTTTCCTCAAATTTTGGCATATTCCCAAAAACTTGTGTGTTGTCATGGTGACCAGAGCTCTAATTTCTGTCCTCTGAAAAAAATGACTCAGATTCATGAACTTTACAGTAACTCCTTACTGGATCTATAGGGAAGCTGAGCCTGGTTGGTTTCCATCACCCTTCTACCAAGAAAACAAAATGAAACTCTGTTTGATCATAAAAGCCTTTGTTGTTTTTAACAATGCTTATGGGGGGGGAGTATTTGTAATCAAACTTCCCTTCTTTTCTTCCTTCCTTTCTGTCTGTCCTCTCTTCCTTCCTTCCTTTCTTTCCTCCTCCTTTCTTTTTTGCTTTAGACAAAGTCTCATGTAGACCAGGCTGACTTTGAACTCACTGTTCACCTTCTTGTCTCAATCTCAAGAGTTCTGGCAGGAAACCAATTACTAAATTGCATATCAGCCTCTCTTTTGTCAGACTTCCTACATGTATGTTACCCGAGCCCTGTAATAACTAGCTGGTACCTCCATTCTATCTAGTCCCTTTTCTTACCTCTACCCTCTGTCTATGAGATTGTCCCAAGAAGTTCCAAATTCTTTATGTTATTTATAAGGATCTGACCTTTGACTTGTATTGGTTAGTTTTATGTCAACTTGACACAGACTAAAGTCATGAGAGGAGGGAATCTCAATTAAGAAACTGTTTCTATGAGATCTGGCTGCAGACAAGCCTGTAGAGCATTTTCTTAATTAGTGATCAATGAGGGAGGGTCCTTTCCTCCCCAACTTTCTTTTGGCCCTACTGTTTCATCACAGTAATAGAAACTCTAACTAGGACAGCCCTTTCCACCCCCATGTCTTAATCCAGCACTAGGTCTTATATAAAACCACCATGGTACCCAGTGGAGAAGCAGAGCTCACTACCATATTAGCACAGAAGGTCCTGGTACTTCTTGAAGACTATTGTGGTTGTGTAAAGTGTTTTTCATTTCTTACTATATGATCCTCCCTTGGAGTCAGTGGGGGTTGCTTCCAGGATACCCCTCCACCTCTGCGTGTACCAAAATCCACCAGCACTATAAGTCCCTTGTATAAAATGGCCTAGGTGTTGCATGTAACCTATGGATATCCCCGTGTCTAAAATAGCCACTTAAAATAACCAATTCAATGTCAATATTATGTAAATAGCTATAATACTACATTAAAGAACATCTATAACATGTTCACTACAGACTCAATTTTATGTTCAAATATTTTCTATCCAACATTGACGAAATTCGCAGAGACAAACCCCCTGGATATAGAGGAGTGGCTATATTATATCTTCAAAAATATCAAGAAGCTCTGGAAGATTTTAGGAGAGAAAATTGGGAGATGATATTTACTCTGACATCCCTTCTGTGGTCAGACTCACCTATAACCATGACCCCCGGGGATGTGGCTTATAGAGGACAGACACTTCCAGTAGAGTTCATAGACCATCATCTCAACATGACTTCTATAGTCTCATTTGTTATAGGACCTACACTGAGGAGGAAGGAGTGAGTAGATGGTAGTGGGAAATAAGAGGTCTTTTCTGTTTCTTGAGGAAAATGGGCCTAAGATGTAATGGACTTTCCTATACTAACCGGGACATTATCAGTCAGAGCTTTCTAGAGGAACAGAAGTGATGGAATGAGTATATCTTCAAAGAGGATGTATTAGGCTGGCTGAGAAATCCAACAATGGCTATCTGCACACTGAGAACTTGAAAGCTGCTCAGCCTGCAAGGCCAGATGCCTCAATAGTACCAATCTTGCATGAAAGGCCCAGAATGTTCCTGGAGAGTTCATATTGGAAGGCCAAAGCATCTGGGTTCTAAAGGCAGTGAAGGGCAGCAGCAACAAAATGTCTTAGTCGCTGGGTAGCAGAAAAGACAAGCAAGCAAGCTGTTCTCCTTTCTCTCTGAACTTCTGGACCACATGCAGGAAGATGCTGCCCACCTGAGGAGTCTCCTGCACCCAACCCCACCCCCACGCCCCCAGTTCTTCTTGGAAATATAACACAGACAAGCCCAGTGAAGTGTCTTAGTTGATCCAGATTCAATCAAGTTAACAATCACGGGAAATAGCCAAGAGTTAACTTAGTTAACTGTGCAGTGAGAGGGTATGTGTGAGACAAGTTCAATCCAGTGAAACACCAAGCAGCACATCTCTGAATCATACAAAGTACTTCTATTTTTTATCTCTTCATGTATCTGAAAACTCCAGCTAATTTAGTTCCTTTATACTTGACTTCTGAAAGTGTCTGGACACTAATGAGAGGAGAAAAAGAAAGCCAATGAGGTAGAAAATGCCAGAAATAAACCAAGAAGACTTAAATGTCTAGCTTGAGAATTCAAAAGAATTTCATATTCACAGCCCAAGAACTTACTGATATATGGTATTTGAGACGCTGAGTGAATCTGTAATTTGAGAGTACAATTACTCAGCCCTGTAGTGAGGTAGTCCTTCTGTAGCACTGACCACGCCCATTGGGGGGTGGAGGATGGGCGGAGGTGACCTGAGGAAGGAGGTCGGAGGGGGCCAGGAAGGCGCTCTCTTTCTGGCGTGACTCGGACAGGAGAGGATCGGGTTGAATTTCCTGGTGTTCATCTGTCTAGGTTGTAAGTTATTTCTCCCTGAATAAACATCTATTCGGCCTATTTGTTTATCCTGACCCTTATTTACCGCAATATCTGGTGTCAGAAGCGGAATTTACCTGGGTTTTGCCCCCAGGCGGCAGAAGCCGCCCCCCTCCCCCACCTTCCCCAACGGGCAGGGTTTAACCAGGTGGACTCACCACAGCTTTGGGACATTTGCCTCTTCCTTACTGCAAAGGAGATCTTTGCCGCTAAAGCAGACCTGAGAAGGCACTTACCGCTTAACATTTTTTGCCCATTTCCGCACGGGACTTTGCATTCGCGCAGAGCCTCTCGGCGGCACCCGCCTGGCGGCACCCGCCCGGCGGCACCCGCCCGGCTTGCACGCGTTTCGTCTTGTGTTACAAGTAACTCCAAAAGTCCCCTTTTAACAAAATTCTGCTTGCCATAGTTTGTTAAGAACTTTTTACAGGAACCGGGATCAGACGAGCCTGGGCGGCTAGGCGCTATTTGATGACACACCTCCAGGCGTAGCTACCACAAGCGGAGATATACAACTAAAAGCATCAAAGTTCCAGGACAGCAGAATTACACCTAAGGTAATTGTAACATCCTTTGCAATTTAAGCTGATATAAAATCTGAGATAAATTGTTCTATAACTATGGCAGATAATTTTACTATGCAGAACTTTAGGAATTATTTTACTTCATATGTAGAAGGGATTTTAGCAGAAGAAACTTATGACTGGACCAATATATACTTTTATTTTGTAATAGCAATGGGTTTCATCATTAACATGATATTCTTAAAGAAATGGTTTGAGATTACAGCAAACAATAAGGAACTTGTACAAACCATGGGAGACTTAGTAACAAAGATTCAAACATTGAAAATGATAGAATTCAAAGCATAGAGACAAGGATTCAAAACATTGAAAATGATGGAATTCAAAGCATAGAGACAAAGATTCGAAACATTGAAAATGATAGAATTCAAAGCATAGAGACAAGGATTCAAAACATTGAAAATGATGGAATTCAAAGCATAGAGACAAAGATTCGAAACATTGAAAATGATAGAATTCAAAGCATAGAGACAAGGATTCAAAACATTGAAAATGATGGAATTCAAAGCATAGAGACAAAGATTCGAAACATTGAAAATGATAGAATTCAAAGCATAGAAAATATAGAAAGAAAGATTCAGAATATTGAAGATGGCGTTGGCGAGCTGAAAGGTATAATTTGTTTAATGTCAGATACTTCAATAACCAGAACAGAAACAATGCAATGCATTAACAAACTAGCAGAAACAGCCCACTCCTGGTCGGAGGAAGCTACTAATAAGTTTAAAAAACTGGAACATCAGATAGAAAGACTAGATGACAGAATCTCTTCCATGTCTGAGGATAATGGCAAGCTAGCAGATAGAACATTGTTTCTGGAAGGCAGTTTACACGCCATTCAGATAATATCTAAGGATGATAAGATTAAAAACATGGAATCATTTGTAGTTGGAGAAAGTAAGAAACTGACTGATACAATGAAGTCTCTAGAAAGTTATTTGATTCAAGAAGTTCAGACACTCAAAGAAACAATGGTGAATAGATTTCAGGCTTTAGAAGACCTTCAGTCTGATACATCAGAAGAAGAACTACAGGTAATAGGGCATGAAAAAGATTTAAAATTTTCCACACCATTTAGGGTCAGGGGAGCTTTCCCTGTATCTATTCATGAAAAGCCAGCAACGAAGAAACATCCAAAAGGTGTCGTTGCATATCAGTGGGAACCAATACGTATGAAAGATTTAAAAGGTATAAAGGAAGCAGTAGTCTCTTATGGCATGCATTCACCTTATGTGAAGCAATTAGTAGAATCATGGGCATGGAATAACAAGGTAACCCCTAAGGATTGGGATCAATTAATATCAGCTGTCCTTGAAAGCGCCTCTCAAATAGAATGGAGGGCTTTATGGAGAGAGGAAGCAAAAGCTCTTGAACTTCAGGGCTTAAAGAAAGGGTATAAAGCTCCCCAAGATAAAATTCTTGGTGAGGGTCTCTATGCTGACCCAGAAACCCAAGCTGCCTATGATGAACACATCTTGTCTCTATGCAGTACAGCAGCTTTGAATGCTTGGGATAAGGTTCATGAATTAGGAGAGAGGATAGAACCCTATACCAAGATAAAGCAAGGACCTAGAGAACGTTTTAGTATCTTTCTAGAAAGATTATCTAGGGCAGTACAATTAGAGATAGCAGACATAGATGCTAGGCGAATACTCATAGAATCTTTAGCTTATACGAATGCGAATCCTCAATGCAAACAGGTGCTTTGGCCTTTAAAAATGCGATCAGCACCCTTGGATGAATGGGTCCTATATACAGGCAACATTGAGTATAATGACAATAAGACTGAAGCATGGATAGGAGAAGCCATATCTAAAGGTCAGAGAAGATATCAAGATAACAGAGTTCCTTACTATGGTGACTTAGAAGCTTGGGTAGGAGAAGCCATCCCCAAAGGTTTGAAAAGATATCATAATGTCAGATGTTATAACTGTGGTAAGATAGGACATCTAAAAAGAAATTGTAGGCAAAGCTTCCCTAGAAGTAACACCCCCAGGAATGAATCAAACAGAAGGCCTCAGCCTCCTGGGTTATGTAGAAGGTGTGGCAAAGGCAGACACTGGACAAATGAGTGTAGATCGACCAGAGACAAGCAAGGAAACCCTTTACCATCGGGAAACTCCTTGGGGGGCCTCTCGAAGGCCCCCACGTCACAGGTGGTTCGAACATTCCCAGTCACAGTGGAAGACAATCTCCCACAGGACAATTAGAAAATTCTGTGCCTATTATAAAAACTCATACTGCTCTGGATGACGAACTAGTGACGGAAGTTGAATCAAACATGACAGAAGGAAATGAAAAACGTATATTTTGGCAAACTGCTATAAATAGTCATAGGCCTAGATTGATAGTTAAGATGAATAATAGACTGTTTGAGGGTCTGGTGGACACTGGAGCTGATGTAACTATCATATCTAATAAATCTTGGCCTCAAAGATGGCCCCTGCATGAGGTAAATGTTCAATTCTTAGGGATTGGAACCCTGGCTCAGGTAAAACAAAGCACGAGATGGATTGACTGTATAGGACCAGAAGGACAGAGAGGGAGGTTGAGACCATATGTGGCTGATGTAGTGATAAATTTATGGGGTCGTGATCTATTACAGCAATGGAATACACAGATTAACATTCCTCCTGTATTAGATAGGAACCATAGACGACCTCATGATTGTGGAAAGAATACTGTTAAGTACTATACAAGACAGAGACCAAATATCCAGGCAGTACAAAAACAAAATACAAATGCTGAACAAACAGAGGAACTAAAAGCCCTACCTTTAAAATGGCTAACAGAGGAACCTGTCTGGGTAGGACAATGGCCTATGACCTCTGAGAAGTTAGAAGCTTTAGAAAGCCTGGTTCAGGAACAGCTAAATGCTGGACATATTGAGGAATCAACCAGCCCTTGGAATTCTCCTGTATTTGTGATCAAAAAGAAATCTGGTAAATGGAGAATGCTTACAGACCTGAGAGCCATCAATAAAGTTATCCAGCCAATGGGCTCTCTACAGCCTGGAATGCCCTTGCCTTCTTTGATACCCAAAGAATGGCCTATTATAGTTATTGATTTAAAGGATTGCTTCTTCACTATACCTTTACAAGAACAAGACAAAGAGAAATTTGCCTTCACGGTACCTAATTATAACAATTCTCAACCGGTGAAGAGATATCAATGGAAGGTTTTGCCACAGGGAATGCTAAATAGCCCCACCCTGTGCCAATATTTCATACAAAAACCGTTAGAAATAATTCGTAAACAGTTTCCACAATCCATAATCTATCATTACATGGATGATATATTGTTAGCTGACTCTAAAGGAGAAATATTAGAAAAAATGTTTGAGAAAGTAAAGGAAGTTTTACCTCGCTGGGGATTACAAATTGCACCTGAAAAAATACAAAAAGGAGAGTCTATCAACTACTTAGGATATAAAATAGGTCTACAGAAAATTAGACCACAAAAAGTACAGATCAGAAGAGATCGCTACCAGACTCTTAATGATCTTCAAAAATTACTAGGAGAGATTTCTCAACTGCAAACCATAATTGGAGTAGAAGGGCATGATTTGAAAAACTTGAAAATGGCCCTAAAAGGAGATAAGGACTTGAATAGTCCACGAATACTATCAGCTGAAGCTGAGAAGGAATTAGAATGGGTAGAAAAGAGGATACTAGAAGCACATGTGGACCGTGTGGATCCAAACCTAGACTGTATTCTGGTTATATTACCATCTAGAGAATATCCTTCAGGGATTTTGATGCAGAGAGAAGATATCATATTAGAATGGATATTCCTACCACATAAACAGAATAAAAAACTGAAAACATATATAGAAAAGATCTCTGACTTGATTATAAAAGGTAAATTAAGACTTCGTCAGCTAATAGGAAGGGACCCAGCAGAAATTATAGTACCTTTAACTAATGAGGAAATTTCTTCCTTATGGAAAGATAACGAATATTGGCAGAGAGCTTGCAGTAACTTTTTGGGAACAATTAGCAACAACTATCCCAAAACTGAGAGAATCAAATTCATAAAGAAAACGATTTGGATTCTTCCACGCATTGTAAGAAAAACACCTATTTCTGGAGTTCATACATTCTACACTGATGCAAATAAATCAGGTAAGGCAGGATATAAATCAGGAAATATTAGTAAAGTGGTTCAAAGCCCTTACAATTCTGTACAAAAGGCAGAATTGTATGCCATTCTCATGGTACTTATGGATTTTAAAGAACCCCTCAATATAGTTACTGACTCTCAATACGCAGAGAGAGTCGTTTTACACATTGAGACTGCAGAATTTATTCCTGACAATACAGAATTAACTTCATTGTTTATACAGTTACAAGATACTATCAGAAAGAGGACTCATCCTATATATATAACACACATCAGATCCCATACGGGTCTGCCAGGTCCTCTAGCACAAGGCAATGATGAAATTGATCGTTTATTGATAGGAAGTGTGCTAGAAGCCTCAGAGTTTCATAAGAAACACCACGTGAACAGCAAAGGTTTAAAAAAGGATTTTTCTATCACTTGGGAACAAGCCAAGGAAATAGTAAGGAAATGTCCTACTTGCTCATTCTATAACCAAACTCCTTTACCACCAGGCAGTAACCCTAAAGGTATAAATAGGAATGAAATATGGCAAATGGATGTGTTTCATTTTGCAGAATTTGGAAAATTAAAATATGTACATCACACTATAGATACATTTTCAGGGTTTCAGTGGGCTACTGCTCTGAGCTCTGAAAAGGCTGATTCTGTTATAACGCACCTTTTAGAGGTAATGGCCATTATGGGCATACCTGCACAAATAAAAACTGACAATGCTCCAGCATATGTCTCCAGCAAATTGAAACAGTTTTTTGAGTATTACAAGATAAAGCACATAACTGGTATACCACACAATCCTACAGGACAAGCAGTGGTTGAGAGATCCAATCGTACTTTAAAAGAAATGCTCCATAAACAGGCAGGAGGAACCAAAACACCCAAACACAGATTACGTAATGCTTTATTAACATTAAACTTTCTTAATGCTGATGAAAAAGGAAAAACAGCTGCAGAAAGACACTGGACAATAGAAAAAACTTCTGAACTAAATCAGCCAGTGTATTTCAAGGATGTACTGACCTCAGAATGGAAAGCAGGATATGTGTTACGTTGGGGTAGGGGTTTTGCATTTGTATCTACAGGAGAAGAAAAACTATGGATACCATCTAAGTTAATCAAGATCCGAGTTGAACAAGAGAAGCACCTTAATGAAGAGAAATGACAAGTCATCCAACAAACTAGGTCCTATGAGGTGTGCGGAGGCCTCTCAAAGGTAGGGGAAGTGTTCTGTTCTTGTTTTTACAGGAAAACAGAGAAAACCTATCATCAAACAGCCAAAAGACACTGAACATGTAGGTGCCTACAGAAGAGAAGACAGCTTTTCAGAAACAATCACTTAAGGAAGCAGAATCTGATATATGGTAAAAAAAAAAAAAAAAAAAAAAAATTTAATTGTAGTAAACTATTTCTATATAGAAATCTATTTCTCTCTATTATCTAGTATTCCTGAAGTCCCAAATTTTGTAAACCAATGCTGGCTTTGGAGTTGGATTTGGCTTTCCTTCTCTAAATTCAAGCATGTTGTTAAGATTAAATTCATGGTTTCTGCCTTAAATCAAGAAGCCAATTGGTGTAAGGCAGAAGAAACAAAATCTGGGGACTCATATCTTATGCAATTTTCTCTCTGAAATCCTAATTTTCTCACATACTTTTAATGCTTATTGTTGTCTTTCCCTAATGCATACCTTAAAACTTGAAAATTTTACTTTAATATTGATGTGTAACTTTTCCACAAGGAATAATAACGATTCCTAACAGCAGTCTTTGAACTTTCCGGAAAGAAGATGGGGCCCCACATCATCATTTCCACTTGACTCAACCTGATGCATCGGAACTACAAACATCACCCTAAAACCGGTTTGAGACTGTTTTGCTCGAGACAACTCATGACTAGCTAGCTGTAATGGTGCACCTTTTTATTACACCCTGGCCAGTTTCAAATAGAACTACAGTCAAGAATTTTCTGCCACACAGTGACTAACTACATATGTCACAGCCAGTTCTGTTGAGAAATTTGGTTGCTAAAAATTTTCTTCCTACAGGATCCATTGGAGCAATCATCATCCCATTTCAGCAGGAAGTAATCTTAATATGACTACGCCCCCTTTCCCTACCCTTGGAAATTTGGGATAATAGTCATCGTCTTTGGGTTGGTTTTAGTTATTTGGGATTGGGTGATGCTTACACTCGGGTTTATCTTTTAGACAGGAATAGGGAATGGTGGGTAAAGGTATGGTTTAGATGGGATATAAGTAGATTAGCCTATTTCCTTGAGAATTTGAGTATGAATGAGATAGTATTTTACAGCTTACATTGTTATGTATTCCTATGTGGTAAGCTATGTAAAATTAAGTTTATATTTTGTTATATTGTGTTAAATGTTTCCACTTATAATATTTATGCACATTATTTTTACCATATTCTATGTATGTATACTTTTCTTGTGTTCAAGACATTTTGTATATTGATACAATTTGGGATATTTATCTTGCTGCCCTTTATAGTTCTACCTCTTGTCTTGACACTTATACTCTACCTCTATTTTAGGGATTTACATGTAGGTATATGTAAATAGTTATATTGTTTAAGTATTTGTTCCTGCTTTACTCAGGAAAGTTTTAATCAGTCTTTTAGCTAAGTTCCCGAGTATTACAGATTATCTTCACTCACATTTCCTGTACCTATGAGATTAGTCAGATATAGATGCTTAATCTTCAATCACTTCATAGACATGCAGAACATGGCATTTAAATGTTTTAATATTAGTACTCCATTGACATGAGACACTGTTGCTCCTGACAGCACCGTGCATTTTCCCGAAAATATGTTGGACACTGTTGTTGCTCCTGCTGGAGTTCAATCTCGCCTCAGCTAATGGCCTGTTGGGCATAGAATAGCCCCCACCTTGACCACTGATTTGGACATGCAGTCCTATGTGCTTGCAGGAGACAAATATAGAAGACGGTTTGACCTTGCCAAGTCAGGGTAAGACAGCCATTCTATTTCCCTGCTGTTGTTGTGGTCTGTCAAGTTCTCTTGGCCTTAGCCAAATCTGGGTGTACCAACGTCGCTGTGAGACCTAGGGTGACTGTTCAGGTGGCTTGCTGTTTCTGTCCTTGCTGCACCTTTTGGAAGTTGTCCATCCGCATTTCCTGTCTACTCTAGTATTGTTATTTTCCTTCTCAGGTCTTGATGAGGTTGAAGATTAAACTATCACAACTATTATTCTCTCTTCCTAGTTAGATATATTAGGTACTAGACTTACGTTTTCCAGCTTAGGACAACTCTATTGTAAACTCCATTATGCCCTCACCCTAGGACTAGATATGTAGGTCATTTTGTTCTCGATTTTCCTTTTCTTAGAGCACACTTGTTATTCACTGTTTTGTATATAGTTTTGTATTAAGCCTAAATCTTTTCTTTAGACTAAAAGGGGAATTGTAGTGAGGTAGTCCTTCTGTAGCACTGACCACGCCCATTGGGGGGTGGAGGATGGGCGGAGGTGACCTGAGGAAGGAGGTCGGAGGGGGCCAGGAAGGCGCTCTCTTTCTGGCGTGACTCGGACAGGAGAGGATCGGGTTGAATTTCCTGGTGTTCATCTGTCTAGGTTGTAAGTTATTTCTCCCTGAATAAACATCTATTCGGCCTATTTGTTTATCCTGACCCTTATTTACCGCAATACAGCCCAGCCTCTGTGTTCTATGCACATAACAAGCTCGGTAGCAGAATCCTGTCAACCTTGCCACCTTCAACACATTGGATTGACTTTGTCAGAAAAAAAGCTTGTGGTCCCTACACTGTAGCTAACGTGTCTGAGTGTTCTTAGACACAGATGTGATGATTTATAAAACATTGTTTTTCTTCCACTTTGGTTCAGGTTTGGCTTTAGTTTTTAGTGGGAAGGTCTCATGCAGCCCTTGATGGTCTTAAGCTCTTGCTATGTGCTTAGACTGGCTCTTTCTGCCTACATCTTCCAACTGCCATCAAGTTGCAGAAGTAGAGCTCCCTTGGCTCTAACCTCTATATGAAGATGTCAGTTTTCTGTAATTCTTTTTTCATGCATTCCCTGCATGTGTTGTAATGAATTAAAGCCATCACTTTAAAGCCACCTCAGCACAGATTTCTAAAATTTGAGAACTTTTAACTATGTCACAACCAAGGAAATTTGAAATAATTCCTCAGTGTTTTCTATTACTCCATATTGAAGTCTTTCTGATTATCTAAAAATGTCTTCACCACTGGTGTAGTCTACTCTGAATCCAAATAAGGAGTATTCAATACATTTTGTCATTGTGCCCTGTCTCATTTAACTCATGGCTATCCCTTCTCCGTGTATGTCTTTCTATATTATATATAAGATATATATCATATATATTATATTTAATTTTTATTTCACCAACTACTTTAGGTTTATTTGTTTGCTTTATTTCATGATTTTTAAACCTGTTTTATATTATGGAAATTAATTTTTGCTTTTTCTATGTGTTACAATTATTTCTTCCTTGATATGTGAAAGGCTTTTAACCTTATTGCTTTTTTCCTTATAAAGTTTGGAGTTGTATGTCATATTAAAGGAAGAATTCCCTAGTCCAAAGTTTAAGAAATCCACAATTCATTCTATTTTCACAGACAGAATTTTATTGTTAAATCATAGATATGTCTGAAAATTATTCTGCTGTAAAGAATAAAATAGACATCTAATTTTAACTATAATTGATTAATTCATCTTTCCTCTGATTACACAAAATTATATCTTATTAAATTCTATTTTAATTTAATAAAGACACATCCATGATGATAAAGTTTATCACCCACAGATACTCAGAAAAAAACTAACAAAGGAAATTCTTTATCAAGAACCCGGAAAGAGGGACTGGAGAGGTGGTTAAGCATGGAAAGGTGCTAGGTGCAACTAACCCTGAAAACCTGACTTCTGGGAACCCTGAAGAAAATCAGCTCCTAAAGGTGTCTTCTGACCTTCACATACAAGTTGTAGTGTGACACTCACACACATAGACCCACACAGACACAGATACACACACGCACACACACACACACACACACCACAATAATTGCAATTTTAATAACATACCCCAAAGAAGAAAATAAACAGATAATGTAATGATATACAAATGAATAAATACATTATAAAATGTTTTTTGTTGTTGTTTGTTTTTTGTTTGTTGTTGTTTTGTTTTGGTACAGGGTCTCAATCTGTAGCCCTTGCTGGCCTGGAGCTCACAGAGATCTCTGTCTGACTCTGCGTCATGAGTGCTGGGATTAAAGGTATGTATCACCTTGCCTGGCTATAAAATAATTATTTAAAAAATTATTAGGACTAAGCAGAGAGGGCCTTCCTTCTCCACTGCCCCATCTCCAGTGGATCACACAGATCTTCCTTCCAAACTTCCTTTCCCCAATTCATTGCTTTATCCAAGCCCGCAGCACCAATAGGCATTTCCTGGAAACCCGAAGGCCACTTTAGCCAGGGAAGCAGGTAGACTAAGTGGAGATCTTTACCTCTCCCTCCATTCCTTCAAGTCCATCCCCTAGTCTCATCCCCAGCTCTGTAGCAGACCACATGCTGTGGCCTCTCCTCACTTTCTGCCTCCATTCCCAGGGGACCAGAAAATCCTGGTGGAACACCTTATTTTCCTCTCTCAACCATCCCCTGATCCATCCCCATTTCTAAGTGTTCTCTCCCAATACCTAGAAACACATTTTGCCTGGAACCCGTGTGGCCACAGCTTCCAGGCTCTCAGAAGAATCTCCTATCCGGCAACACACAATCACTACCCTCTCCTAAGGGCCAGAGAGGAAACAGAAACCAAGGAACAAAATACCAACAAAGACCAGACCAGATAATTAGCACCTAGAATTTCATTCTTTCCAAATCCAGATTCCTAGATACCAGCATAAAAACATAATCAGTAACAGCCAGGAAAATATGTTTTCATGAGAGCCCAGCAACCCCACCACAGCAGGTACCGAATAGTGCGTCATATATCTGGAACTTGAGAAAAAGACCTTAAAAAAACTCTTCATGAATATGACAGAGGTCTTTAAAGAGGAAATAAATCCCATAAAGAAATCTATGAAAACACAAACAAGTAGTAGAAGAAAATGAATAACAGTTCAAAACCTCAGAGAGGAAATCAATCAATGAAAGAAAACTTAAACTGAGGGAAATCTGGGAAGGAAAAATTTAGGCACATGAACAGAAACCTGAGCCAAGCTTCAAGAACAGAACACACAAAATGGAAGAGAATCTCAGACATGGAAGACTTGTTAGAAGTGGTTACCTTAGTCAAAGAAAGCATTAAATCTAAAAAAAAAAACAAAAAACAAAAAACAAAACCTTCTGGCACAAAGCAACCACGAAATCTGGGATACTGTGAAAAGTCTACATCTAAGTAAGAACAGGAATAGAGTAAGGAGAAAACACTGAGGTCAAAGGCACAGAAAGTATTTTCAACAAAATATTGAAGAAAACCATACACAACACCAAATGGACTAGACCAGAAAAGAACGTTCCTTGGCGCATGATAACCAAAACACTAAACATACAGAACATAGAAAGAATATTAAAAGCTGCAAGAGAAAAAGATCAAGGAATACATAAAGACAAACCCTATTAGAATGATACCACACTTCTCAATGGAGTCTCTAAAGCCCAGAAGGACTAGGAAAGGTGAGCTGCAGACTCAAAGGACCACAGATGCTATCCCAGACTACAATACACAGCAAAACATTCAATTACCATAGATGAAGAAAAAAAGACATTCCATGGTAAAACCACATTTAAGCAATTATTTAACTACAAATCCAGCCTGCGGGGAAATGCATTTATTATGTTAAATATTGTCCTTTGCACCCCTAATCTCTCCAAGCTAAGAGGTTAACCACACCCAAGAAAACACAAGCACAAGAAAAAGACCTTAAAATACCTTTCATGAATATGACAGAGGTCTTTAAATGAACTCACACACACACACACACACACACACAAAATCATATATACAAATGACAAATGGACTGAGAAAGAAATCAGAGAAACAGCACCGTTTACAATAGCCTCAAGTAATATAAAATATCTTGGGGCAACTCTTAACAAAGCAAGTGAACACTTGTACAGTGAAAAATTTAAGACATTGAAGAAAGAAACTGGAGACAATATAAGAAGATAGAGAAATCTCCCATGCTCATGGATCATGAGGATTAATATAGTAAAAATGGCCATCCTTCCAAAAGCAGTCTACAGATTCAATGCAATCCTCAAAATTTCAACATAATTCCTCACAGATCCTGAAAGGGAAATGTAGTGAGATATTCACCTTGTCTGCACCTGTGGCATAGACCATGCCCATTGGGGTGAAGAGAGGGCCGGACATGACCTGGGGGAACTAAGGCTGAGGATGGGGCTCGGAGAGTGCTCTTGCTGGCAGCATGGGGACAAGAGGACTTCCGGAGGCGTCCTTGGGACCAGGAACCTGCTGGTGTTCATCTATGTTGTGAGTTATTTCTCCCTGAATAAACATCTATTCGGCCTATTTGTTTCTCCTGATCCTTATTAAACATCAATAGGGAAAATTTCAGGTTCATATGGAAACACAAAAGACCCAGGATAACTAAAATAATCCTGAATAATCAAAGAGCACTTGGAAGTTGACCATCCCTGATTTTAAGTTGTACTACAGAGTTGTAGTGATAAAAACAGCAAGGCACTGGCATAAAAACAACATGATGATCCATGGAATTGAAGACCCAGGATAAATGCATTGATAAATAAGCCATAAATACACACAGGAAATAAGACAACAGCTTCAACAAATGATGCTGATCTAACTGGATGGCTGCATATAGGAGGTACAAATGGACCCGTACTTAACATGCTTCCTAAACCTCAGCTCCAAATGGATCAGAGACCTCAACATAAGACCAGGATGGAAGAGAAAGTAGAGAATAGCCTTGAGGGCTGGAGAGATGGCTCAGCTGTTAAAGGCTAGGCTCACAACCAAAAATATAAGAGAATAGCCTTGAACTCATTGGCATAGGAAAAGACTTTCTGAACAGAACACTGATAGCCAGGCATTAAGATCAACAATAAATAAATGGGATCTCATGAAACTGAAGTTTCTGTAAGACAAAGGACATTATCATTTGGCTAAAGTGTCAGCCAACAGAACAGGAAATTTATTTATTTATTTATTTTTACCAACTACCCATCCAATAGAGGGCTAATATCCAAAATATATTAAGTCCTCAAAACACCAGTTATCAAGAAAACACATAACCCAATTTTAAAAATGGAGTACATATTTAAACAGTGAATTCTCAAAAAAAAAAAAAAAAAAAAAAGAAAAGAAAAGAAAAGAAAAAAAAACTCAAGTTGCTGAGAAGCACTTAAATGTTCAACATCCTTTTCATCAGGGAAATGCAAATCAAAACTACTTTGAGATTTCATCTTATATCTGTCAGAATGGCTAAGATCAAAAACACAAGTGATAACTCATGCTGGAGATGATGTGGAGTAAGGGAACACTCATCCATTGCTGGTAGGAATGCAAACCTGTATAGCCACTATGGAACT
Source organism: Phodopus roborovskii (assembly GCF_943737965.1). Classification (NCBI taxonomy): domain Eukaryota; kingdom Metazoa; phylum Chordata; class Mammalia; order Rodentia; family Cricetidae; genus Phodopus; species Phodopus roborovskii. Next base: position 2,079,604 of record NW_026126550.1, read on the forward strand.
TAGTGTGGCAGTTCCTCAGGAAAATGGGAATTGATTTACCTCATGATCCAGCTATACCATAGCTGGATACTTCATTTTACCATAGAGATACTTGGTCAGTTATACTCATTGCTGCTCTATTCATAACATACTGGAAACAACCTAGATGTCCCTCAACAGAAGAATGGATTAAAAAAAAAAGTGGTACAATCCTACATAGAGCCTTTACCCCTATGTTCTAGTATCTTTGGCATAGAAAGGTACTCAACACACTTCCAAAAGAGAAACATAAATACCAACACAGTCATAAACCCATTGATCTACAATGATGTCTTACCTGCAAGATATGCTAGGGCAGTGATGACCCAAAGCTAGTGGTAATAACCAACCAATATCTGATTTGGCTTAAGACCCACACCATGAGATGCAATCCATACTTGACACTGCTTGGGTGATCAAGAATCTGAGACTACATAGATCAAGGACCTAGGGTAAAACCAAATACTAGTGTTTTTTAAAAAAAAAAAAAAAAAAAAAAAAACAAATAACAAAACCACCATAGCAATAAAATTACTTCTAGTGACATTCTGCTATACTTAGATCAGTGCCTTGGACAACCATCAGAGAAGCATCCTCCTGCAGCAATTAAGAACAAATACAGAGACCCACACCCAGATTCTATGCAAAGAGTGAGAGACCTTGGAACACTCAGCCCTAAATGGGATACCCCCGTTTAAGTAGAAAGAGCTTAAGACCAGAGTGAATGTAGGAAACCAAGAAAACAAGGCTTTCTAGATCAACATGATCAAAGCTCATAGGAACTCAGAGCAATTGAGGCAGCAAGGAAAGGACTTGCTCGAGCCTGCACCAGGTCCTCTGCATGTAAATTACGGCTTCCAGTGTAGTGTTTTTTATGGGACTCCAGAGTGTGTGAACAAGTGCATCTCTGATTCTTGTGCCTTCTTTTTGACTCTTTTGCTGTTGTTTTTTTGTTTTATCCAATCCCAATGTGTTTGTTTTTGTTTTGTCTTATTGTTTTTATTTTACTGTTTAGAAAAATACAGAGGACTTCATAATGAGCTACATAAAAGGCAAATACCCCAATCTCTTATGTAGTCTAGATAAAAATTAAATAAATAAAAATATATTCATCAGAAAATAAAACAACAAGATTGGGTCGTGAAGAAACTCCAGTCCAGGCATGGTGGCACACACTGATAACCCAATGCTCACATGACTGAGTGGAAGGACAGCTATGGATTCAAGGTTAGCTTGGAGTATGTACTAAGGTGTGGGTTTGGGCTCCAGAGTGAGATCCTGTCTCCAATCAAAACAAAACAAAAAAAGCAACATAAGAAAAAACACAAAACAAAGAAACTCGAGGTCATTGCTAGGCCATCATTGTATTTCCAAAGTCTCCTTCTGGGGCCGTCACGTCCTTTCCATCATCCCTGCTTTCTGAAGATGACTACAGGAATTCTGATGCTCATTTTCTATGTAATGCACTCCATTCTTTCTAGTCTTATAGCTATTTGTGTATATTAGTCATTAAAAACAAAAAAGCAATGAAAAATTACATCTAGAACTGAATGATAACACTATGAATATATACAAGATTTCAGGCAGCAGGAGAACCATGGACAATAAAAACATACCAATGTTCTTGTAAAAATAGATATTTGTTCTAGTCTTTGTGTTTGTTCTTGGCAGTGCTGTGGACGGAACCCAGGGCCTTGCACATGCTAGGTAACTGATGTACTACTGATACATCCTGTAGAGATGTTCTTGTGTCTCTGTGACTACAGTACTGATGGAAACAACTTAAGGGAGGAAAGATTTACTTTGGCTCATGGATTTGGAGAGTTATGGTCCATCATTGCAGGGAGACATGGTAAAGCAGCTGAGTGGTGGGCAGATGGGAAACAGAGACAGAACATGACAGGAAATGGCTAAGTAAAACCTTCAAAGACCCTGCCCTAGAAATCTACTTTCGTCAGTTAGGCTCTACCTTCAAAAACAGTGCCACCAATGTGAACCTACAGGGGATTTCTTGTCCTAGACTTTTTAAATGTTCATGTGACAAGTTAAATGTAGCTATAATTTCTATGAGTTAAAATAAAAATGCCTGACAACATCAAAAATTGACAATGATATGGAAGAATAAGAATGCCATATACTTGGAGTTCAGTATACACTGCTTGTTCACTTTGAAAAACAGCTTGAGGGCCAGGTGTATTGGCCCTCAATATATTTAAGTACAATTAACTATATTGTATACTTATATAAGTATACTCAATATAATTAAAGTGCATGACTTTAATCCCAACACTCAGGAGGCAGAGGCAGGTACATCTCTATGAATTCCAAGAAAGAGCCTGTGTCAACTCCTTCCTCCCCAAGAAAAGAAAAGAAAAAAAAATCAGCTTGGAGGAATCTACTCATATTGAAGATTTCCAGGTACTATGCCCAGCACTGTGCCCTAAGGCCTTGTGTGTGTTTCACACTTCCCAGATATACATTTATTCAGATTGTGTTTGGACTTGCTTATTATACAAATATTGGGCAGTGGCTGACCCTGGGGAGAGAAGGGGGACAGTGATTGTCAACATGTACAATCAATGTGAACTGCAGAGTGTCACCGCCAAGCAAATGCTCAGGCTCCCCCATCCACATCCATAAATAGAACACTGCCTGTGCCTAGAAGCCCCCATCTGCTCCTTCCTAACTAAAAGAGACATAAAAAGAATTACAGTAATGCCCCAAAACAGAAGAATTGAACTCATTGACTAAAATGCACATCAGTTGAGAGAAACTTGGCAACTTTGTGATACTGCTTCTTCCGGGGTAACCATGAATTCTACCTTCCCTTTAGTGGACCAATTCTATCTCCCCTTTAATGGACCAATTTATCTTCCCTTTAATGGGACCAATTCTACTTCCTTTTAATTGCATCTTTCTTTATGCTTTTCCATAGAATTTTAAAGTCTTTGCTGATTTTTCTCAAGTCATTTTTGTGGACTTCTTTGTCCTGTATTTGGTTTCTGTTGACTTCTTTTTGTTGTTTTGGAGAGTTTGGGAGCTATTTGTGATTTTTGCTATTTGAGACAGAGTTGCGTTGTATGGCTCAGTCTGGTCTGGAATTCAGGATCCTCCTGTCTCAGTTTCCCAAGCACTGGGTTGCTTCTCCCCCTCCAGATGTGTAGGAAACGTAATTGGCTTTTTTATTCCTAGGAAATTTCAAGCTTTTGGCTTTTCTCTGTAATTCTAATCCAATTGTTTCACTCACATATGTATGTCCATGTAAATCCCTGGAATAAAGTGATGACTAGGGGCAGACTTAAAAGCAGCACTCTGGAGTGTGATGAAATGGCCATGCACACAGGTATATGGCCTATTAGTCAAATGTATGTATAGCACGTGTAACTGTAACCACACCACTACAGGAGCACCCTTTCTGTATCTTATCTTCAACAACATCTTGAGTCTCTGAATAAGGTATCGCCTGCCTATAATCCCTACACTTGGCTAAGGCAGGAGAATCGCCAGTAAGTTCAATGCCAGCCTGGCCTGCATAGTGTGTTCCAGGCTAGCCTGGACTACAGAGTGACAACCTATATTTAAAAACAAAAACAAATAACAGAAACAATTTTAACACACCCTTCTGGAACCCAAGAGAAGCACAACTGTCAGATTCTCTCAAATTTGTTGCTCAGTAAAAACAGTAGCATGGGACAGTGAAGAGGAAGTAAGATTGTAGTTGGCTGGATGTATTCTCAATGAAGGTGTGCTGGCTTCTTGGATTCTCTTATTGGTTTGTTTCTGCTTTTGTCTTTTTAAAGAAAGGTTCTTGCTGTTGCTGACCTATAACTGGAGATCCTCCTGCCTCAGTGTCCTGAGCGAGAGCATTGTGGGAGTACATTACAGGCAGGCTGTGCCTTCTCAGTCATTGCTCTGTAAATTCTCACTGACCATCTGCTAAATAAGCTTGGGTCTACTGAGGCTCATGACACTCAGCAATGTGCTGCAGAACTGGCTCCCATTCTTCCATCAGTGCCCGTCCCCCATTTGTCTTCCATAACCAAGAGAGAACACAGAATATTCAAGTTGCTAATGTTTGTTCCTTTTAAAAGAAACCATCAAAGCCACATGCGTGTGTGTGTGTGTGTGTGTGTGTGTGTGTGTGTGTGTGTGTGTGTGTGAATATCAACAGTTCCTGAGCATCTTCAACCTGTATGCCACTTCGGTTTCACAGATTTTTGAGTTTGGCCTCACTGGCCTGAGGGCAGGGGTGAGTGAGGTCCTCAATTTGAAGGACTCTTAGCCAGGGTTCTTCTCATGTTGGCCACTAGTGGGACAGGAGGTGGGCCCAACACTTTCTCATTAACCTCCTACAAGAACAGCTTGTTCTTAAAATTTCCAAGCCAAGAAACTTTGAATAGAATCTGTTTAGAGGGGCCTGGATGTTGTGTTTTTGCAAATTCAAGTGGAGCGATTCTTATTCAGTCAGAACCAAAGTCCTGTCTTGCTTTATTTGCATCACATTTGCTGGCATGAACAGCCTCGTGAGGAAAATAAAAGAGCCTGTGTGAAGGTCTGGGAATAAAATCAACAGGCAGAAGAGAGAAGGAAAAATAAGGTTGAAGGGGGAAAAGGAAGGAGAAAGGGTAAGTGGGGTAAGAGGGGTAGAGGTGGGGGGGGGGAGGGTACCACTAGTTGGAGAGAATTCTCATTGAAAGTTGCCTTCAAGGATGTTCACCTTAACTTAAACCTGCTTTAATAGAGTGGACCCTAATAGAGAGAACCTAACGCTTGAGAGTATCCAGTAATTGCTAAATCCCAGCCCATACCCATTTCTTTTCCTTTTATTCCTCCCTCCTTCATTCATTTACACACACACACACACACACACACACACACACACACACACACACACTTTCTCGCTCTGAAGATGTTGCATCTCTGACAAGCATTTGGAATCTATCAAATTAGTGGAGCATATCTTGGGGGCCAGTTGACATACTTTGAGGGGGTGGCCAGTCTATAGAGCAGAAATTTAGTAGTATGTTTAAGGGCACAGATTTATTTTTGATAGATATCCAGGAGAAGCCCCTGGAGGCCCTGTATACATGAATGGAAGCAGAGGACACAGGACATAAGTATTGCTACTGAAGGGTTCAGGAGCCAGACATAGCAATGGAAGATCAGATTGGTGAATGCAACTACTCAGAATGGAGACCAATTCTTGGGGCTTACAGACAAAGATGAGACAACACCAGCAAGCACCAGAGGACTTCCTACCTTTGAGAGTTCCAGGCAACAGCAGGCTAAGCGAGGAATTCAGAGCTCTTGGGAGAGGCCCAGCTGTGGCTGCAGTGGTAAGACACTGCCCTCAAGTGGCTTATGGGCTGGGAACCTCAGTGCCCTGGTCCACACCAATGACAGTGATTTGGGGTACATTAGGAAACTGGCAATCCTACATGTGGGTCCTGTGACTGGACAGATTCACGTGTTAATGTTGGCATGCTTGGCCCATGCAACAGGAAGGCCTTGGAAGAGGCTTTCTTTCTCTTCCTCCTATACCCTAGTTCCATCTTCCTCCTGGATCCCTGGATTCCAGTTGCCCAGATCAGGTTACCCACACCACTAATTACACAGATGCCAGAACCAACCACTCATCTCATAGAAACCCTAGATTTGTGATGTCTTTGTAAATTATTTTTTAAATTTGCACATAGTTGCCATACTCGTCAGTGGTGTCACTTCCCCCAGAGTTCCTTTAGGAAGTCTCTGCTCTAAGTGTGATGGCCTGGGAAGTATCAGTTGCCTCAGAGCACACCCATTGCCAGGACTGACGTGAAAATGTAGGAGATGTTGGACTTCCTAACATTGTTTCTGTCTAATATGGTTTGGAGAAAGTGTGTGTATGTGTGTGTGTGTGTATGTGTGGGTGGGTGGGTGTGTGGGTGTGTGGTGTGGGTGGGTGAGTGGGTGGAGTCTTCTGGGTGATTAACCTTCTAATTATGAGCTAACTTATAAAGACAAACTGTCCCTATCCAGAGACTAGCTCTAAACAGACAACTCTGAGGGAAGATAGTATGTTCTACCTCTCTCTGTATAGGTTTGGATAGAACACGTGAATGGTTTGGGAGTAGGCTACTGTTTAATTCCTATTTCAACAAGGTTTATCAATGAACACATCAATATCTGTCAATTTAGAAACTTTACCAACTCCCGTTAGGAGATAATTCTAGAATATAATGAAATCAGTTTGAGATTTCCTCTGTGTCACAGCTTGAGTGGGAGCAGAAATCTGGATGAGATAGAAGATCATGATATGAAGAAAAATTAATATTTGTTCAGCATCTGTTATATACAGAATGCCTGGTTATTATGGTCTCTGTGGAAGGTGTGTTGTGGGGCTTGACTTTCTACCCTTCTGTTACTTGTACAGTGTTATAAATGAGCACATTTGTTTGCTTGGGAAGTGTAGGGGTACTCAGAAACAGCACCCCTCACTGACCCAAATACAAGCTCTGAGATGCTCATGACTTAGGGAGAAGTCGCTTGGTTTTTCTCTTCCATCCATGGTGGTCCATCAGCCACTTTGCTGGTTGCTGTGACCTCTTACCTGACATAAACAATGCCCTGGAGGGAAGATTTAATTTAGTATACAGTTTCAGCTTTCAGTCCACTATCAAGGAGGGCTTGATGGAGCAGAGTGGCCTATACCATGGCAGGGAGAAAGGAGAGAGGCTGTGGGGCTCAGGGTGGGGCAGAGGGATGGGGGAGGACAGAGAATGCATATGCTAATTGGCTTTCTTCTTTTCCCTCATCTATTCTCTCTGTGCTCCAAGTTTTGAGATGGTACCACACACACACTCAGGGAGGATCTTCTCCCTCAGTTAATCCTCTCTGGAATCACTCATGGACAAACTGGGATGAGCTTTGTTAAATACCTATGCACCACTCAGTCCAATTAAGCAGACAAGCAATGTTAGACAAAGCTGACCCCTTGTCAGCCTGATAGACCCCACTTCCTTAAACCATAACAGCTAGTTCCCCTGAGAGCCTGATTCGCTGAATGCACATAATATATGAGGTAGGAATTGAAAGATAAAATTTCTTAAATCACCTTCATTTAATCAATAAGGATGGGGCATGGAATGGAGGAGAGGTATGTGTGTGTGGCATGGGTGGGGTAGTAAGTTAACAGGCTACAGGCCTAAAAGAGCAAAACTATGTCCCATGCCTGAATGTACTTGACTTTTCACATCATGACCCTCTAGGTACAACTGCATCTTGCTTACAGCTGCATCCGATTTAGAAGCAATGACGACTCTACCTTCTTGTGTTAAAGTGCCTCTCATCCACAGTGTGTCTGTGTTCAATGTGAACAACTTATGCCTTTCTCCCTATATTTTCATTAAGCAACAAAACCAGTAATAGCACTTAATCTGGTCCAATAGACATTTCACAGTTGTTACCTAGACTTGCTTCTGGAATTTTCAGGAACTTGTCCTTGGACCTGGCCCCCTTTTATAGCTAACATTTTTACAGCTCAGCAAATACTTTTCAGAGATCTTTTGGTTTCAAGAGTTTTGTTCTAATAGGTCCTTCCTAGACTTATTAAATGTGAGGGAAGTAGCTGTCTAATCTAAAGCCACATCCTTTCTCAGTGAACCAGCCACGTTGTATCAGCAGCTATTGTATGAGTGATTTTAAGACTCAGTTTTTGACACAGGTCTTGTTACTAGGATCTTGCTCTGACCTTCCATGGCTTCTTTGAACTGTTTCAGATGATGCACGGAGCATGGTGTAGAAGCCAGGCAGCGTGTATTATAGAACAGTGTGAGGCAAAAGTAGGCAATGGCCAAAGGGAACACTGTGAGGGATGAAAGTGAACAGCACTCTCAGGTGCAGGAATAAACTAGCCTGAGAGACTGTTACTGAGGAAAACACAAGGCATGAGATAGGATATGGCCAGAGAGACCATATGAAATATTAGGCACATTTCATATTATTTCTTAAACTGTCTGGGAATAGCTTCCTAGAAAACTTTTTTTTAACCCAGGTAATTGACAGGTCTATTTGAATTAACTCTTGACACATAGCATGTCTTTGTTCTACCCCAGAAAGCCTCCAATTACATGATAATAATCTTAGGATCTTTGCGGCACTTTACAATGTCATGTTGCATAGCTATTTTTTTTCTAAATTAAAACACTGCTTCTGGAAGTAGGGCTTGGAGAGATAGCTCAGTGTTTAAGAACACTTGTTGTTCTTGTACAAGACCTGGGTTCAGTTCTTAGCACCTACATTATAACTCCAGGAAAAATCCATACACATGAAATAAATCTAAAAAGCATAAATTCTAGAAGTAAGCAAAATGTACAAGGTTAGGGAAGTAAATTCACAAGTCTCAGAAAGTTACTGAAACTTACAAGATTCTCATGGGCTCTCCCCAAAGTTATATAAATAGTAATATTTCTTGGGAAAGGAGACTCTAACCAGCTAAGCTACCTTCAAGTCTTGTAGAAAGCTCCAGGGATACAGATTTAATGAGTTGTTACCCATACTGGGGTGGAATTTGTGGTGATGCAACTGCCTTTGAGACATCTACACTCTTATAAATAACCCCTCACTCATACTCATATAAGTCAGTCCTATAAACTTACTGGTTCATTAAACTAGATTTAGGTGGAATGATTTCTTTGGTCACTGGTTCCCTATCTGAAGTTTTGTGAAGTGAAGTGAATAGAGTCATACCATATGTGTCTCTACTTAGGGCCAGAGATGGTCAGAAGAGTCTGATTTGAGGTCTAATAACAAAGACCTGAAGTCTGTGTTCCTAGTTTAACAAGCTGCTGCTGAGGGAAGGAGACCTTCAAGCCTACATGACTAGCTATCTAGCAATGCCCTGTATGAATAGAAACCCTAAAATATGTTAAGGGATGATGAGTAGCAGATTGATTTAGCTACTTCCATATGAAATAGGTCATGGAAGGATTTAGGGTTTCTACCCTTGATGACATTACAGCCTTAGTGGACTCTTAGGAAGATTCAGATTGGTGGAGTGAGATTGCCACAGGACCTCTCAAGGGATCAAGTGGGGAAAAAAAGAGATAAAAGTAAGACAGCAATTAAGTATGAGGTCCAAGGAGAAATATAATCACTAAACAAAGTTAACACAGGCATAACCCATTTCTACTATGAAAACCTGGAACTCCAACATCAAAGGTATTTATCAAAAGTGATGGTGGCATCTGACTATAGCTTGAGTCTGCTCTTGTACATCACGTGAAGATGATGTTAATAGGATAATCAGGAAAATACTTAATCTTGTTCAAATAATATCCTATGGTACTATAGATGGAAAAATAGAAACTATATCACTATATCAATGGTGGGGCGGGAATTGAGTTTGGTGATTGTTTCAGTAAGGATTACTATTGATGCAGTGATGACTATGGCAACTCTTATTAAGGGAAGCAATTAACTGGGGTTGACCTACAGTTCAGAAGTTTAGTTCATTATTGTCATGACAGGAAGCATGACAGCCTACAGGCAGACATGATACTGAACAGGTAGCTGAGAATTCCACCTCTGGATCTGCTGCAGGCAGCAGGAAGAGAGAGACATTGGCCCTGGTTTCAGATTTGAAACCCCAAAGTTCACCTCCAATGACACGCTGCCTCCAACAAGGTCACACCTACTACAACAAGGTCATACCTCCTGATCTCTCACAAGTATCACTGCTCCATAATGATCAAGCATTCAAATATATGAGTCTATGAATAGGAATAGCCATTCCTATTCAAACCACCACAGGAATGTTAGTAGGTAAGTTAGTAGGATGATCTAGTTTTTGTTTGTCTGTTTTGGATTTGGTTTTGCTTTGGGTTTCTGCTTTGGAGCCTGTCCTGGAACTTGCTCTGTAGACCAGGCTGGCCTCAAACTCACAGAGATCCATCTGTCTCTGCCTCCCAAGTGCTGGGATTAAAGGCGTGCACCACCAAAGCCTGGCTTCTTTTTCTTTTCCTTAATTCAAATTTTTAATTTGTTTATGTTTATCCCTAGTGAAAATTACAAATTATACAACACACATTCTTACTGAATACCAAAAAAAAAAAAAAAAAAAAAAAAAAGTGGACAGAGAAGTATTAACTTGTCAGGAAGCAGATCATGTCTTCAGGAATTAACTAGTTAAATAGCTTTTATTTTTTAACTTTCTGATTATATATTCATTGATCACTAGAGAAATGACTGTTTTAGAAATATAAGATCAAAGTGCAAGACTACATAATGAAATTCATATTTCCCCTATAATAATGACCCTGATCTAGTTTTCATATGGGGTATAGGAAGACAGAAACAGGGCTAGTGAGATGACTCAGGGAGGAAAGTACTTGCCTCTGAGACTGACAACTTGAGATCAGTCTTCAGACCCACATGCAGAAGGAGAAAACTGACTCCCACAAGTCCTCTGACTTTCACAAGTACTGTTTTATATGGGTGAGTTCACACATGCATGTGCACACACATAGATATCCAATAAATAATAGACAATAAGATAATAAAAAAATTAACAAAGGCAGAAACAAATGGCTGTGTAGTAAGGCATGGCTTTTTAACAAAGGAGCAAACAGGAGCAGTTCTTCGAATAGCTCTTCGAATAGCTATGCATCGACTTTCCCAGGGGCTTCTGGGAACTATGTTCAGGAGGCTTTCCTTCCTAGCTTTTAACTTGGGAGTGAAGGTCAAATTGATGGTTCCTGGGACATGGATGGTTGTTCTTCCAGTCTCTATAAGACATATACTGATGGGATTCACTGAGTCTAGAGGCAAATGTACTTAAAGGTTGGGCTTTATAATCTATGAACAGGTCTGAAATGAGAAAAGGCTCCCATAAGACAGCTCCAAAGGACTTAAGCCAGGGATTGAGTGAGAATTTATAGGAATTCTAGAGAAGGCCATTGGAATGTAGCCTCTAAGATGAGAGAAAGCTTTTCAGTAGACAGCATTATGGTGTGATTGGAATGTTCCACACTCCTGCAGGACTGAAGTCTTCAAGAACAGTCAAGTCCCATGGGTTTAGCTATGGACTGAGTGACCTGGGAAGTAAAGGAAGAGCCATTACCTCCTTGAAAAGATCTCAGGAGGCCAAATCAAAAAGAAAATTTAATAGCCAGCATTGGAGTATTACAGGGGGACAGACAGAGAGCTAAAAGTCCACAGTGGATGGATTTGCTGACTGGAGTCCTACCTGGGCTTTGGGCCAGAGAAAATATTTTTTTATGGTTAAAAAAGCTTAAGCGTCCTTTAATCTGATTATAACTGGGTGGCTGTGATTATCCTACCTGGCATGCCAGGGTTAAGGGGAGGGAGGCCTGTGGAGCCTGATTCATTGTTTTCCTCAAATTAAAGTCTACAGTAGTAGTTCTTCTTCCTCCCCCCAATCATTTCCTCTCATTGGCTATACTTAATTGTTGGGCGTTTTAGTATCGTGTAGGTAGCCCAAAATTAATCATTTTCTTTTCCTATTGGGTAAGTTGAAGTCCTTAGGAGTTACTTTTATGAACTTGAGATGAAGCTCTCACTTCCTTTAGTTTTGTTCCTATCAGTAGTACCATTCATTGGAATGAGTATAGGTAGTGCTAACCATGTGGCATCCCTATTGAAGACATTTCCCACTGCAATGAGCCTCCTTTTGCTTCAAAATGTATACTCATTACAGTACAAACTTTGAAGTCCCCACCACCTCTATACTCTGGAGCTGTAGGATCATTTAGTCATGTCGCATCATCCCTTGGGACCTGGTAGTTCTGGAGAAGAGGCCAAAATATCAGCTGTACTCTTAGCTTCCTCATTCTTAATGGCTTTGATCTACAAGTAAGGTCAGGTACATCTGTCTGGAAGTGATAATAGTGGTTTAATATGTAGTGTAACACTTGCATAAAGCTTGACAAAGACAATTTTTGCATGGAATCTGGGATCTTTTAAGGCTTAATTTCCCTAGTAGTTCACAGTATGACAAAGTCAATAGAAATTATAGGCAATTACCATCATAAATTAGAGTCTCTTTTCTCTAGTTTTAATGAGCAAGTTAACATTTTAAGGAAACCTAATTGTTGTAAACAGAATCAGGCTACAGTTCTACACAGTATCTTGAATATTGAATTTCCAAACTTTTAATAATGTTTAATTATAGGCAATTTGATTAAACTTATACCACCTTTCTTTAAGCTTGAACTTCCACAAAACTTCTTGCAAAATACTTTAACCTTTGGTTTTTCCTTAATCACTTTCTATTTCAGTCTTAAATAATACTTTAAGACAAAACTCATTTGTCATATAAAATTCTTTCCATCAAGAAGCATTTCCTTTTTTTTTTTTTTTAACAAGAAGTGTGTTCATAAACCTATAACTTTGACACTGATCTCTTTCTCACATTTGAGAGTTTGTTCCTGACTTATTTTCTTTTGTAAATTTTTTTGTGGGTGCTAGGAATTGAACTCAGGTCCTATGGAAGAGCAGCCATTAACTGATGAGCATCTTTCCAGCCCCTTTTATGATATTCTTAAAAGGCCTAAACCACAGCTGATTACATTCTGTCTTTACCAAACATATTTAGCTGGAGGATGATATTATTAAAGGATATAAGTTATAGTCAGATCTTTCTGTTCATATTATGAATCCAAGTTAACTCCCCTTTTTACAGTTTGGGAATCAAATTTATTACAATCTGGAAGGATATATACAAGAGATAAAGCAATAGGAATTCAAGTAGGGTTACCATCTAGAAAAGAGCACAGAAACTAAGTGACTGATACTTTCTCATCTTAACACAGGAGTTTAGGAATCATGCCTACCTGATTCCAGAGTGGCCCTGGTCAGGAGTAACCAAGTTCCATAGTCTGGGTGCAGCAGTCTTCATCCATTTCCAGAGTTGTGACTGTTTCTTAAGCTTCCTGGGAACTATGTGTAGTTCATTCTGGCATTGTCTTGGCTGGTAGAGACCAAGTTTCACTTCTTTGTGTGTGTGTGTGTGTGTGTGTGTGTGTGTGTGTGTGTGTGTGTGTGTGAAATGCATGCACACATGCATGCAATAAAAGTATGATTGCCCCTCTGAAGATACAGCATGGATTTCTTTCCTGCAAAGATCTAGAGAGATTAGGAGAAAATCCATAAAAGAAAGAGGAGGATCCCTAAGTTCCTTTTAGGACCCTGTGAGCAAGCATGCAAAACAAGTGCCCCCAAACCAGAAGAACACAACCTTTGGGATCTATTATTGCCCCTTTAATTTGTTACAGGAAATTCAGGGTTTTATTGCATGGCAGCAGGGACAGCCAGAAAATATTATCTAAACATTACCTCCACCTTTTGAAAACAGCTAAGTTAGCAAAGATGTATCAGGAGATAGACCATCCACATGTGTGGCACAAGAGTGATGGGAGATGTTATTGTATAAATATGTTTCTCTTATTGGTTAATGAATAAAGCCCTGTTGGCCAATAGGAGAGCAAAATAGGTGGGATTAGGCGACAAGAAAGAGGCGGGGATAGGTGGGAGGAGATTCAACATGTAGGACCAAGAGACCCTCTCTCTGGTAAGATAAGACCACATGGAAATAGAAATGGGTTAATATTTAAGGCAGAGCTAGCCAATAAGAAATGCTAATAACAGGCCAACAGCATTATCTCTAACACATTGTCTCTGTGTGTTATTTGGGGCTGATGCAGCTGTGGGATCAGGCCTGCTGGAAAACATGCTCATAACAAAATGGTGCCTGCACTGTGGGCACTTAACAACTTTCACTTAAAACTTAACAAAAGGTTGAGAAAGGATTTTAAAAAACAAAATGACAGAGACAAACAAGTCTTCTTGGTAGCAACATTTTTTCTCAGTTGGGCTCTGTTTTGCTAGAGACAAGCAGAGACTTGCGTGGGTCCTTTAAGGAAGGCTTCATCATAAGTGGCAAAAACCAGCACGATTTTTAAGAAGCACTGCTAACCATTCAATGATGTGTATGAGCAGCTGTCCCCCCACCCCCGCCATCTTGGATAGACCTCGGCTAATACAGCTATGACTTTCATTTTAGCAATGTTGTTGTTTACCAGGTAAAAGACTCCTGGCCAGAAAGATAAAGATTTACAGTAAAGACAGATTCACATTAAGAAAAACCTCTAAAGGTTTACAGTGTGTTTTAAAACATATATAGGCTTGGTAGAGAGAAAGAAACAGAATAAAGTGGTTTTAAAAAAAAGTAGAAAGAGAGTAGCTGAGCATTGGTGGCATATGCCTTTAATGCCAGTACTTGGGAGGCAGAGGCAAGAGGAGCTCTGTGATTTCAAAGTAAAACCTTGTCTCTGGAGTGAATTCCAGGGCAGCCAAAGTTACACAGAGAAACCCTGCCTCAAAAAATGAAAAATAGAAGCAGAAGAAATAGAGTAATAAAAAAGCCACATAAAGATGAAAAACACAAAGAGTCTAGATACTGTATGCTATTATGTTGTCTTTAAATTGCTCAATTGCTAAGGAAGGAATAACAACTGCTAAATCATACTTGATTATCAATGCTGTTGAATTAATCCAATTTATGTATTGTAAAAATGCTTTGACTTCAAAATTTAAGTATACGGACAGGTTACTGGGGAAAAGAACTTCTATTTTTGTTTCCATAGAAAATGAAAAGCTGTGGATTCCTTCCAGACTAACATGGTTTGATCATGCAAGACCCCCAGAAACAGTGTCCCAGGTAATCCACCATCCAAAACAGCTTGGACAAGGCAGCCTTGCAGACCACTACAGCCAGGATTTCTACATCTTAGGATCCCCCATGACAGTGGCCCCTACTAGCAGGAAGCAGTTTGGAAAGAACAACATCCAAATTCCTAAATATTACTTATAAATGTTTGTTTTCATTTGTATGGGGTTGGTTATAAATGGTTAATGGTCACAACCAATCTCTTTTTAAAGGTAAAAAGAGGATTATGGTATAGAAATAAATATTTTGTTTTGGAATGGATTTTCATTTATTGATACAAATTTAAGGTCAATTTTGTGATATGCTTTTCTCTACTTGTTTAGGTATTGCGTTTATATAGCTCATTTAGAAATGTAATGTATAATTTAGCACAGTTTATAGATAGTTACCTATGATAGTCAAAACTATGATAGTTAAGTTAGTTAGGTTTTCTAGATATACAGAGATATATATGAGATGGATAAATATTCTTCAAACCTTTCAAAGACCTACAGAACATGGCATTTAAAATGGTTTAGGGTTTTCCTTGACAATTAGTCACAACTGCTCCTGGCAACACCACCTGCGTCAGAAAGGAAGATGAACATCAAAGAAAGTCGTTATGGAGTTTACTTCCAATATGGCAAGATTAGCCATTTGGACAAGATATTGTTCTTGTCTGGACTGTTTGACTTTATGCTGTATAAACTGGACATGCAGGACCCATAGGAAAATGACTGCTGATACAAGATGGACATTGCTACAGGATTCCTGCTTCATGGAAGAGTCTGTCAGACAGTCTGTGCCAGATACAGAGAAAAGTGACTGGCTAACTGCCAACACAGGTGGACAGTTTAAAGTTTCTTGCTTTGCTGAGGAGTTTTCCAGACATACTATGGCCTATGGGCTGAAGATGGAACATTACAGAAGAACTTTGGATGATTGACTGTCCTTTCTAGAGTTTATATATTATCCTTCTGTGGTCTTTGAAGGAATTGAAGACAGATAGTTATGGTTATAGTGTCCTTAGTTAGGATTAAAGATTAGTTACATATAAGACTTTAAACTCACAAAGATAGGATAGACAATAGACTATTTTCTTGCTAAATGTTAATGAACGAAACATTGTTAACTATGGTTCGTATTTGATAACTGTTTTGTTACATATTTTACTGTTACAGTTAACACCCTTCTTTTTATTTTAGACAGAAAAGAGGAGATTATGGGAAATGTCATTGTGTAAATATGTTTCCCTTATTGGTTAATGAATAAATGAACAAAGCCAATGTTGACCAATAGGAGAGCAAGAGAGGTGGGCTAGGAGACAAGGAAGATTCAGGGATAGGTGGGAGTAAGACCAAGAGAGTAGAACTCCAGACCCTCTCTCCGGTAAGATAAGACCACGTGGGAATACTTAGATTAATAGAAATCAGAGCTAGCCAATAAGACATGCTAGTAACAAGCCAATAGCTTTATATCTAATACATCATCTCCGTGTGTGATTTGGGGCTGACAAGGCTGTGGGACCAGGCTGGAGGGAAAACCTACTTGTAACACAAGGGAGATTGATCTGAGTCATATATGCCTTAGGAAGATGGATAAAGGAGACCCCATAGCCAGGTGCAGAAGTGTGTCACCAATTGAAGTTATAGGTAGAAGGAAGCTCCATCAATAATGTGCCTGCTGTGCAAGCTTGAGGACCTAAGTTTAGATTCCACACCCATGTAAAAGCATGGTTGCACACATGTCTGTAACCCCAGTGCTAGAAGGGGAAAGAGGCAGGAAGATTTCTTGGGGCTACTAATTGACAATTTAATTCCAGGTTCAGGAGAGTCCCTGTGTCATAAGAATAAAGTAGACAGTAATACAACAGGGTACCTAATGTGGCCTCTATACATGCACACACATGGGTGTGTGTGTGTGGGGGGGTTGGGGTGAGGGAGTCCATACCCTACAACAACAAAATGAAGATGGAAGAAAGCTGATTACAACTGGACAGAACACTAAAATGTGTTTCTAGGATCTTGTTCCTGGAAACTGGTGTGTGTGCTTGTGCACATGTGTCTCTGTGTGTGTTGTATGTACATGTGTGTGCTGTGTGTAGTATGTGATCTGAAAGTTAATATCAATAATTAAGATTTGGATACCTATATTTACCCTAGCCAAGGCTATTAAGGGGTTACTTAAGGAGGGCTACTTTGCAAATTATTGCTAATGATACCATTCTACCTTGCAAATTATTGCTATTCAGACAATTCTGGCATTGTGGAAAGACATAAATATGCTCATCAATGTTTCTAACATGCTCATGACATTTGAACTCTCTCTGGACCTGGAGGCCATAGTCTCTTTTAACCTAAAGCCAGGAGTGGTATGTCCTCATTTTATTATATTCTACTCATTAGAATGTTAATCATGAGAATATATAATACTTATGAAAGTTTTAAAAATATGTGAGATTGCAGCTTCCGTGGAAAGGCTATCATAAATGCCCTTCCCGGTGCGTGAGATCAACAACTAACTTATCCATGGAGCCCTCAACTAATGCTTGTTGAAAATAGGAGCAAACACCCATACATAAACACTGAGTCAAACTAGAACCCAGAAGCAGATGGAGAGGACAAGACCACGCAGCAGAAGCACATAGAGACAGCTTCCTGAACAAGGAGGAGCTAACGGGACCCCAGACTGATAGCTGGGAAGCCAGCATGGGACTGACTCAGGCCCCCCTGAATATGGGTCTCAGCCAGAAGGACTGAGCAGTCTAAGGGACCTCAGACAGTGGAGCCAGGATGTATCCCTGGTGCACAAAAGGACTTTGCGAACATATCCCCCATGGAGGGATAACTGCCTTAATCTAGAGACAGGAGAGAAGCCCTAGTCCCTACTTCACAGGACCTGTCAGATCTACATGACCCCAACTAGATGGCATTCCCCTACACATGGAATTGGGGTGGGGGGATGGGAGGGGAGGGTGTTTAGAGTGCATATGAGAGGGCAGAGAGGGTAAAAGGGAGGGAAGAAGGGAGGGAGGGTTGGGGGGGAGGGAGGGAGGGAGAGGGAACTGGGATCGACATGTAAAACAATAAATTAAATTAAAAAAATGCTTTGACTCCAAAATTTAAGTTGAAGGACAAGTTACTGGGGAAAAGGATTTCTATTTTTATTTCCACAGAAAATGAAAAGATGTGGATTCCTTCCAGACTAAATGAGGTTTGATCACGCCAGACCGCCTGAAACAGAGTACAAGCTAATCCTACATTCAAAACAGCTAGACAAAACAGCCCTACAGACTGCAGCCAGGATATCTGAATCTTCTTCGAATCCCCCCAAGACAGCGCCCCTTACCAGCAGGAAGTAGCTTGGAAAGAACGACGCCCAAATTCCCAAATATTGTGTATAAATGTTTGTTTTCATTTAATTGGACTTTGTTATATAAAAATTAAATAAAATAAAAAATATATAAAAAATATGTGAGATTGTATATAAAATAATAGCATTGTATTTAAAAGGAAAAAAATAGGTGGGCTTTATGAAATTGGCAAAGTCCTTGAAAGATATCATGAGATAACTGTTTACTCTGGGTGGAACTTCTCTAGCAACCTGCAGAGGTCCCTGGCCCACAGCTGTGGCAAGGAAATAATAGATGACAATACAGACCATTGGGGAAAGCAATGAGTGTGTTAACCTTCCCTCTTGGAAGGAAGAAAGACCATGAGGGCCTGTTCTGAAACTCCAGTCACCACACTCTCTTGCCAAGGCACATAGTCCTGCCCCAGCTGCTATGGATAGTAGAGACATGCTAGAATTAATAGGAGACAGAATCTTAACTGGGGATGTAACTCTGAAGTATTAGAGAAGCTCAGAGTCAACTGTTCTGGGGATGGAACTTCATGGCAGCCTAGCTCCCTTTGAACCAACCACGCTCCTGTGAGTAACACAATAAACTCATTGATTCACCAAGTTGGACTCCAGTGGAATCTTTTGTTTGGTCTGTTGGTGCCTTCACAATCCAGGGTGAACACACACCCCTTTAAGTCTCCTAAGTAAGAGTCATCCTACAGATATAATGGTTTAGTGTTCAATTGCTGTGAAGAGACACCATGACAAGGCAACTATTATAAAAGATAGCATTTAATTGGGGGCTTGCTTACAGTTTGTAGGGTTAGTTAGGTTCATGATTATCATGGTGGAAAGCAGAGAGATATGGCTCTGGACCAGTAGTTGAGAGCTTTACATTCTGATCCACAGGCAAGAGAGAGGGGAGAGGGAAGAGGGGAGAAATTAGAATTCTAAATAGAGCTAAGATTAAAAAAAATGAAGCCAGATATAGCAGCCCACACCTGTAGTCACATTTCTTTGGGGCTTGAGGCAGGAGGACCACGACTAAAAGGTCAACCTGGACTACATACCTTGTCTCAAAATCAATAATAACAAACAATATTAACTACCCAAAATGAAAAGCGTGGCTTCAGTGCAAAACTCTAGAAAATACCTAAGAATGGCCGTAAAGTGTTCATAAACTGATTCAAACCATAGAAGAGTAGGGAACATTTCTCACTGGGAGCCATGTGGCCTAGTATATGAGTGCTCGTCCAATGGGTCTCCATGAGGCAAAGCCGGAGAAGACAGTCTCAGCAGGCAAAGACCAACTTCAGAATAGCACGGAATACTGCTAGGATCTCGAGGCCTGCACACACACGCTCTTCTCTCTCATAATGTTGATTCTCTTGGCAATTTTTAGGGTCACTTTGTCAGTCATGCATGGGACAGATGTGATCATTCCTGGAAAACCCATTTTTTTTTTTCTCCCTCAAATACCTTCCCCTAAAATTCTTTGGGAAGTGGTTCTTCTCAGGTTTCTTATCTGAAAATATTCCAAACCCTGAGAATTGTTGTGATTCAGTGCTGACAGGATCAGAGGCAATACATATTAATGGACATTTGAAGAAGTACAAGCTAACTATACGCAGGCAGCTTATGGCAGGTCACCCCTATTTCTATAACTATGCTTTGTTAGGTGTTGAACAATATTATTCTTGAAAATGTATACCTATGTTTATCACCTTTTAGCTTTGTAAAGACACATTCTACCTAGCTTGACATTTGGCCAAGCTAACAAAATGATATGCATTATTTTTTATTTAAAAGAGATTTTGATGTAAAAGCTGGGGGAAAATATTTGACATGGTTTTGCTGGAGGTTAATATTGGAGGGTGGGAAAAACATATTTATTAGTATGGGAAAACATGCTTTTTTTGAAGTATAAATAAAGATGGCTCAAGCTATTCGGTGATGGCTGCTTGTGTGAAACTCATCTGGTAGTCAGATACTACCTCGGTTCTTCTGCCAACGTCCCTTCCTTGTCTCTGGACTTGACAATTTCCCATTTCAGTCTATAAAACTAGGATTAATTTGACTCCCAAACAAGACAAAGATAATTTTAAAATGATACAGATTCATATTGCAAATGAATATATAATTAAAAAATTAAAACAATACTAACAAATTTAGTCTGGCACTATATAAAAGGAATTGTAACAAAGAAGAATGAATGTTTTACCTTGAAAAACACAAACCATTACTAAAAGAAAAACCTTAAATTAATTAATTTAAAGGAACCCTCCACTCTGGAATGGCGTTGCCAAGATGGAATGACTCCTTACATTGAACTGCCCAGCCTTCACAACCCTTGTCAGAATCTAAGATGAATGCTTGGTAGAAACTCAAAAACTGGTTCCAAATTTCATTGGCAATTGCAAGGTACTCAAAATAAAAAAACAGCTTTGAAAAGGAACAAAGTAGGACTTACATGTCTAGATTTTAAATTTTACCATAAAGCAACAATAGCTCTACATGCCCATGAAGGTGGGCATATAGACCAAGATGAACACAATTTAAAGTCCAGAAACAAAGCCATGTCATCTGAATTAATAAGAGTGCTGAAACCATTCAATGGGGCAAAATAGTCTTCTACATGACAATGCTGGAGCAACTGTTAAATTACATGGGAAAAATTAATATGGACCCTTACCTCTATACATGATAAAGCAGGCATTATCACCCCTGTGTTAGTCAGAAGTTACCTAATTTAGACCCACATTCACAACATTAGGAAGTCTCAACATACAATATCAGCATTCAAATATAGATCTCTCTGGTGGCAAAGAACATTTTAATTTTTATACTCAGTGCTAAGCAACCTTCTATTTCTTCTCAGTATGAAAGTTAATTTAGGAAAGATTAGCATGTTTACTTTTTTTCCCATCAAGAAATAAAAAAAATATGGCTTTATTGAATCACAAAAAGACAAAAACATGTGTGCATGCCATTGATATCGCCTACTTAACTGAACAGAAGATTGTCAATAAGGAAAGAAACCCAACTTTCTGTTAATAAAATACTAATATCCACATGTACAAAAGCTCAAACTGACAGTGTTATTCTAATCTGTCATGCTCACACCCTGGTTTGCCTCTCAGAGCACACACTATGAGAGTCAGGACTACCAGCCCGTTCTGAAGAACAAACCTTGCCATTGTCATCTGAAGAGATTGTCCCATAGTTAATCAAGAGTCAGTACAAACCTG
Source organism: Phodopus roborovskii (assembly GCF_943737965.1). Taxonomy (NCBI): domain Eukaryota; kingdom Metazoa; phylum Chordata; class Mammalia; order Rodentia; family Cricetidae; genus Phodopus; species Phodopus roborovskii. Next base: position 2,100,916 of record NW_026126550.1, read on the forward strand.
AGCTGGAGTTAAGCAACATCTGCTTAACCAATGAACTTTGGTTCCAAGTGAAGGAACACTAGAACAATGTTCAGCTAGGCAATAGCTACTTGTGCTTAGTTCTTATGCTAAGGAATGTGCAGAGTGGTAGTTCCAGATGGGGTGCAAAGCCCTATAGCGTCATCAAGAGGCCGAATAAGAACCTCTTCCTCTGTGCCATGAGAGAGTTTAGTATCTGAGTAACTGCAGCCATAGATGCTGCTGTAGCTTCAAAAGTAAGATCTTCACTTCAATACACCAGACGTAAAAGACAGAGAATGTCTGCTATAGTACAATAATCTTGCAACCCTTTTTCTTATAAAGAAGGCATCCCCAGAAGCCCCCATTCATCTCACTGAGTCACAAATTCATCACTAACATAGAAAGGCTGAAGATGCATCAGGGAAGAGAACAAGATTGCCACATCTGTCTTAGAATAACCAGGAGTCATTCCCTGTGGCTGGAGAAGGAGTCTGTCTTTTCTGAGGTCAAAGGACTTTTACCAACAGCTGAAATCAAGCAGGGTTTGTTAGCAGCAAGAAAGGGTGGGCTGAGATTGCCATGGAGTAGGATATCTGTGCTTGAGTAGATAAGACCAGAGGACTAGCATGGCACTTAATACCCCTTTAGACCACCTGCCAATTATCCAACTGAGTAGCACTAGGTTCCTTGGCCACTCTACATTAGGCTGACTTTTGTTAGGCTGGGATAAATTGCTCTGGACAAGGACCAGCATGGTGTAGTCAGAAAGACCAAAGCTCCCAGTTGCTACAGCCTCATTTACATTGTAAAGCTCCCCTATTATCTGAATGGCGCCAAAACCAAGTTCCTGGTGGTACCAGCCCTTCTTCCGAAGGCACTCAAACCAGGACCCTATATAGAAAAGAGCCAGTTCCTGCCCGACATCGTCACCTTTCCCCTTGCCCTGAACTATAGAAACAATCCATTGTTGGTCCCTCAAGTGACCTCATGCCCTGGGATGGGTGCACCTCACCTGCAAGAAGCACCAATAAACCTGAGCTTGTTTGCTGACACTTTGGTCTAGTCTGGTTGCTTAGCATAGCACCAGTAGCCTCTCAACCTTCCTTGGCCATCTCTGCCAAAAAGTAGGCCCCCTTGTATGCCACATCCTCTTCTCTCCTAATGTGTTCTGCATTCTATTTGTAAAGAGATTCTCTCAAAACATAAGCACAGGGACTGGAGAGATGGCACAGTGGGTAAAGGCACTTGCTACCAAGACTGATGGATGACCTGAGTTTGATTCCCCTGGAAGGGGATTCCCACAGGTCACCATCTGGTCTCCAGTGTCAAGCTCCAGAAATAACCAATTATCTGGTATGCATCCACAAAGGTTGGGTGCCGATACCTGTTTACGTTCCTTATATCCTCCATAGGAATGACTAGCTACAGAGGTGGAGTTCATCCCTCAGGCCCTTCCTATCCCTTGCTTTCTCCCCCAATTCTATCTTAACCACCTCTAGGCTATTACACAGGCTGTATCATATCACATATTTCTACTTTATTAGAGGCGAGTTCCGTGCTGGGGTTAAAGATGTGCACCACCACCACCCAGTGATGTGTTGCTTTTAAAGACAGTCTGATGAGCACTGGATGTATCCCTTTCAGGTCCCCTTAATTCCCCCTGGACCCTTCTCCCACTCAGAAGGCCCATGTCCCAGAACAGAGACCAGCTTTCCAGAATGTCCCAGGAGTTCATTTTCTCAGGGGGAGTTGACTGAGCTGCCCAAGACCCAAAAGGAAACCAAAACTCAAAAACCTAAAAAGTCAGGTTCTTAAATTAAACTGAAATGCTGATTCCCTGACCCACCCACTCCACCCCCACCATACAAAAGGCTGTTCTGTGCAGCTCCATAGAAGGAGAAGAGCCTCCATCACTTGAAGGAAAAGAAGAACCCTTTGGGGCCAGATTGAGCAAAAACAACCCATTCCCTTCCCTCCACCTCAGGAAAGGGCTTTAAGAAGAGAGCCCTGGTAGACCTCAGATATGTAAGGTATGGGCACTTCCACATGGAAAAACTACAAATAAAACTGAGATGCAGTAAGAGAATTAACTATTCCTGTCCCCATCTTCCAAGTTCTCTACCCCTCTTAGGTTTTGCTCACTACACTTTTCACTTATTGGTTAAAACCCAAGTTTAACAAGGCTGACAAGACTTCGAATTTGGTTCATGGAATCAAAATAGGGTCCTTCTAAATCTATTACTACCAGATACAAAGAAAAGCATAGTTCAAAAACACTTCCCCCTTTCCAGTCCAAAGCCCCAACCCTTTTCCACAGCCCTGCAGCTGTCCCTGCTGGAAGTTGGGAGGAAATGAAGGTGGCTTTCCTCTGGGTTAACAGGAAATTAATTCTGCCCTTATTCTCCAGGCCTGTGGCTCTTTTTCTAGCAGCTGCCGACTGAAAGATGGGAGGAGGGCTTGTTAAGCTTGTGCCGGGTGCTGTGGTGTGGGAAGAAACTATGCTTCCATGGAAAACTGCTCCTAGATTCCAAAGGATACCATGAGTTATGTGATTCTAATTCTGTGCAAGCTCTTTTACTTCTCGGTAAACTGTAGGTAATTGATGGAGGTAGAAAATAATTCTTGTCTTAAATGGGAGGACCAAGTTCCCAGCTAATTCCACCCTGTCTAGGAGAAGTTTAACTGGCATTCCTGACCTACTGTGGGAGAAGATAACTCCACTTCTGTGCACCCAACATTCCTTTGCTCCTATAAAAACTTTTAAGACTTCTTCTTTGAACTGGTTGTGACATCTGGTTCCCTCACTGACTCATGAATCAATAAAGATCTTTAATATATACTCCATTCATATCTGTATGAGGGTCATGATTTTACCTTTTTTTATAAAAAAAAATCTATTTTTGTTACTGAAGCAGTTAAGATCAGAGTCTGGGTCCTGGCAGCTCTAATAAGCTAGACTCAGCCACTCAACATTTGTAGGTCAATTAAAGACACAATTAATAGTGAAGAGCAGGAAAAAAAAAAGATTTATTCAATGTGGTCACCCTCCATGTGTGGGGTCCTAACAGGAAGTTTAAGCTTAAGTAAAAGAGGAGATATTTGGGAAACCAGTGGTCTGGGTGCAGACTTATCTATTGTCTCTGTCTCAGCTCCAGTCTCTCCAGGAAGATGGTCAAGATAAGTTATCAAAATGGCATGCAGTCTTTTCCAGAAAACGTTCTTTTCTGGTGGACACCAGGGTTCAGTCTTTCCTTTCTCTCAACCAGAGTCTCCTAGAGAAATGCCATGGAGTCCATTATTTCAATGGTTTGAAAGCTAAGGCAAGGAAATAAGTGTCTGTGTAGACTTCTAATCTTCATCCTTGCCAGGAACATGAATGCATTCTAATATACAACATGTACACACCTATATGGCCATGCATGCATGTGTGTGTCTTTACCAGGCACTTGAAACAGCTTCTACTAACAAACAATGACTCCTCATTTGGATCGATAAGATAACCTAGCAAGATAACATGGCATCCATCCTTATTTTCTTTCTGTTTACTTTGGGTCATGTAGGGATGTTAATTCTTCAATGTATATCTGCCTGAACACTGTTTATAGCTAGCCTATTCCATCACCTTTTAAGGCTAATGGCACAAATATCAACACAGCTGTGCCATGTTACTGTTCACTTGTACAAGCTATCTACCAGATGCACCCCAAAAGTGCTCTTCAGAATCCTCAGTCCTAAACCTTCAGTCACTTGAGATTTTAGGAGCAACGAACCCACAATGAGATCACACTCCTTAGTGGAAGCTTTTACTCCAGGATAGAAACAGATGCTGTCCCACTATGAGTAGGAACCACTGTCCCATGATACAATGGCCAATCAGATCACAATTTGACTGAAATTGCCCAATTGTGTATACTTCTTGCCCCGTCTCAGTTCTTTTATTTAAAACTACAGCTTCTATAACAAAGAACAATTGTAAATTCAACCACATCAAGAGTGTAACTCAGACATGAATTTAAAGAACCCCATGATAGACTATCATGCAGAGAAAATTCTTTTTGTAGCAAAATAAATAAATAAATAAATAAATAAATAAAATAAAAAAGTAAGGCCTACGTTTTGTTTGTTTTGCTTTTTGCTTTCCCTAAGTATTGTCTTCAAACCATTTTGAGGGCTTTAAATGAAATGAGTGAGATTCTGTATGACAAAGAAAAGAGGTTAATGGCTTTGGGAAAAGGGAGGGCAATAACAAGGACACCATGCTGGGCTGTGTGCTGTGAATTCACATGGTCAGGGCAGAGAAGCTAGACTGACAGCCAGAGTCTGTGAATCATAAAACACGGGAGCTGTTTTTCAGAGCGATGCTTACCATAGCCAGTGTTTTGTTCAGTTCAGTGGACATTGTTTTTTTTTTTTTTTTTTTTTTTTCCCCTGAAGTCTCTTATTGAGGCAGTTTTCACAAAATCTGGATGTCTCAGAGAGATAGCTATAGGGGCTCAGCTATTAGTATTCAGGTCTGAACTGGCTTGTCCTTGGGGTTCTGACAGGATTCACCCTCAGCTATAGCCACTAAGAGCACCACCAGTGCACATTCACTGCATTCCCTTTTAAAAGGGCCCTGCCCAGCTCCCATTCTTGTTTCTCCCTCTCCCTCTTTTCCCTCTCTCCCTCTTTCCTCTCTCCAGTCTTCAGAGGCTGGTCTCCCCCTCCCCTTTCCCCTTTTTATGATCCCTTTCCCTACTTAAAAAAAAAAAAAAAAAAAAGCCCTCTGCTTGAACCCTGTCTTGTGGCGTCTTTCGCTTGTGTGCTGCTTTATTCTTAAATTACAACATCAGCTTCACCTGGTATTGGTTATGTTGAATTATAACTGCCATGATTGTCTCTGAGTAACCCTGGTGTGTTTTCCCCACAGTCCTAACAAATTAAGCTATAATAGAGAGTGGTAATGGGGCTTGACCACCAGACTCTGGCACCACCAGTCCCAGGATGTCCCCATCTTTTGACATTAGCTTGAGCTAAACCGAGGCCATTACTGAAGTCACTTTTGATCTAACTATGTACATAAGCCCATACTGGCCCAAATCCCAGGGTCCATTTTCCTGCTACTATCCCCAAGACAAGTTTATGTTAGAAGTCCCAAGTAATCTGCATTACTTTTGTGCAGTATCCAATGTTCTATCATGGCTACTGATGGCCAGTTTTCATGCTCTGGGATTGGATTTTTGCATAGTAGCAGTCTGAATAATGCCTCTGGGAACTTTGCGTAGAAATTAGTTTCTGTAATTGTACTTAACTTGTGCTGTTCTAACCAGGACTTGACAGGAAAGAGTAAAATACATTTCCTCCTTCTGGTTTTGAAAAGGAAAATATTCTAGCTAGGTGGAGATAAAGTCCGGAGTCAAAGTTAGTAGTTCTTTTATTCTGAATGTGAAAGAGAAACAAAGACTGGAAGCAGAGAGTTGTCTCTTCGTATTCATGGGCACTGTCTGCTCAGGTAGTTCAGAGAAGCAGAGGGGGGCAAGAGCTAAGCTGTGGGGAGCAGGAAAAAGGCAACACAGTGACCCCTTTATAGGACACTCAGGCAGTGGGGTAGCTTGGGAGAAGCATGGGTTCTATAACAAATAAGCAGCATCTGAAGGGAGATGTCAGACCAGATGGGAAACCCTAAGCAAAGGAGAAGTGAGGAAAGTTCCATCATGGACTTCAGTGCTTGTTTACCTAAATTGTTCTAAGGTAGTGACAGCAAGTGTTCCGGGAGGGCCACCTGAATCCAATCAAGAAAGCATGGGCTACAGTGCCCAGTCCCCTCCCATAGGTTCTTAAAGTCTTGTGAAACACCACTTTGAACACTATTTCCTACTTATAATACTACACTTTTAAAAGCCAAAATTAATTTATTCAAGTACATGATATTTAAAAACATGAACACAAAGAAAGCATGAATCTTCTCTTAATTCCTTCCCAAAACATGGACAATGTGATTGGTTTTACACTTTAATTCTGTTCCTTTTTTTATTGAAATATCAGGAAATTCACATGACAATTATCTTAGAAATCATCTATATCAGCACCTGAATAGACTCCATTTCTTGTTTTAATTAAAATTACATTTTTTGTTTATTTACATGTGTGTGCTGGGTAATTTTATGTCAACTTGAAACAGGCCAGGGTCATCTGAGAGGAGGGAGACCCAACTGAGAAAATACCTCCGTAATATTAGGTTGTAGGATAGCCTGCAAAATATTTTCTTAATTAGTGATTGATGGGGGAGGGCCTAGGCATGGTACAGGAAGATGGAAGTGGACCTTTGGCTTAAATATTGTTATTGTTTGATTTAAGTCAAATCGTTTTACTAATGGGCTTCAATTTCTCTAAATGCAAATATATAAGCTCATATTTTTGAATAATAGTAATGTCCCAAATATCATTAACAGTCTGTACTAAGTTTGCAGATTGAAAGAGATTAGCTCAGAATTTATGCATGACAGTGTAATTGGTGATAAGAATAGGTCTACCTCAGTTATGAGGGCAACATAGTCAGCCTAGATGGGTATTATGCACAGTTAGTTTACATCATATTCTGTAGGAATTGATGCAAATACACTCACATACTCACGCCTCAGCAGTGTTGAGGAAAGTTCAGGAAACCACCATTTTATTGCAAGCAATGAGTAATTCCACCCAGAGGCAGACATTGTCTTATCTCACAAGTTTGCAGTATACATATATTCTGGAAAAAAAAATAAGTGGCTTTACATCTTAGCATACAAGCAAGAGCAGGGGAGACCCACAGAAACGCATCTCCAAGCAGTGATACATGACTGAGCTGAATGAGGAAAGCCATCTTTAGAACTGTGTGTTTCCAACAGAATCCAACTGCGTCTGCACAGCTTTATTTGTGCATATGTCTACATCAGGAACTTGATGGCTCTCTGGGTGGCAGAGAAGCAGACTTTCTCTAACTTCCTGTGTGTGTTACTTGAATGTGTGTCACCAAGAATATGTCATATTTTCACACAAAAAAAGTAAGGCTCTTCTTTAAAAAAATGTCTTCATGGAGTCACAGTGCAGAGTGAATTCCAAGGTTAATTCCAACACAGGAACACAGGTTAATAAAAATCCACAAACAAACAAAAGAAATGAGATTAGACATCCATCAGAAATGTGGGAATGGAGGTAAACAGAAAGTTAGGAGCTGACACATTTGCCAGTCATTGTGCAAAAGACAGGAACAGCCAAGGCCGTAATCAAACTTATTTTGACATTTTGGAGGCCTGAATCTGTGGTACAAATCCCAGAATAACCAGGTGGCTGCAGACTGTGGCTCTGACATCATCTTCATTAATAGTCTCTTTGAATTGGCAAATAGAAATTAATCAGAGAGAACAAAAACAGAGGTTTCCCTACTATGTCAGTGTCTTTGGAATGAAAACGTCAGTGTCATCCTGTAGCAGTACAAGTTTGTAAAGATGCACAGTACAACATGAGCCCTGAGATTTGATTCCAGATGCATTATAATTCTGATGCATCCTTTTATAGATTTGTTGTAATGCCTGATGACTTGAAACAGAATCAGAGTTTCTTAACAGACAAGATGCCCGAATCATACGGATTTTGGTATTAGTGATCAGCTTTACCTACTTCAAAAATGATGGATGGGTTTTTTAAGTCAGTAACATCTGTTGGGGTCCTGGCTTTTTAGGGTTGCCCCTAACTGTGAAAATTGGTCATATAAGGTTACAAGGTGGCTCAGGCTCAGCCTTGTTCTAGAAAGTGATTGCTACTAAAACCCAACTTCGGCCACAGGTAGATTCAATATGGGATTAATGGGGCCAGGATCTGCTCTCTGCATTCTCTTACCAGACCTGGAGAAGCAGTGTGTGGGGGCTTGGGAGAGTGCAGTCAGTGAAGTACTTGTGTCGGACTGAGTTCAAATCCCACCATCCACATAAAAGGTAGGCATATGACTGTAATTCTGTCCCTGGAATGGACAGAGCTACCTGGACCTTGCTGACCAGATTGTCTAGCTATTCAGTGAACTCTGGGTTCAGTGACAGAGCCTGTCCATAAGCAAGTAAAACAAATGAAAAGTGGAGACTGATGGAGGAACACATGTGGGTGTTGACTTTTGTTCCCGGCACCCCAAACACAAATGCACACAAGACCCAGAAATGAGCACAGGCTTGGGTACAGATGCAGCCAGCCCACCTGGACAAGTACTCACACAGACTCCACTCCAGCTCTGGGTTTCTGCCACCCCTCTGGTCCCCACAGTGGCACAGCCCTGGCATAGCTGGTTCTAGTTGTCCCCACACTTAAGCAGATCAGAGGGTGATGGGACCAGATGAACTCATACATATCCTTTAGCATCCTATCACTCATCAGTGGTTTTGTCGCGGGCGCTCAGCAGGTGGGACTTGTGAGAGTCCTCAGGAATACTTCAAAGGTTGGGAATCTGAGAAACAGGATGCAGCCAAGCAACCACAGCTTCCAGAGCTAGAACCTGCTGTCACTCACTGGCTGGGAAATGACCTGGAGCAACGGATGCCACCTCTTCTTCCTCAGGGAAAACTAGTAATTTTGCTTACATGGTTAAAAACTGTGAGTCATTAGGTGAACACAAAAGGAGTCCTATTTTCTCTCTTCAATTTTATGTTTTTGTCATGAGCCTAATTCTTCTCTATAGAAACACATCCTAGACACAGACAGATCCAAGAATGCAGAATTTACACAGAACAAATGCCCAGGGCCTATTCTGATGCATGCACAAGGAAAACCTGGAGCATTGTACTTCGGTGTAAGGGTGAGAGGGTATGTTGTCCCCTTATGTGGCCAGGTGGATTATAAATCTTTTTGCTGCCCATCTATAAGGGGAGACACCTGCCCAATACAAAGAACTAATTCTCTTCTGTGTTCTGGAACTGAAGGCATAAATGATCTGTCTGACAAGACATTGAAGTGACTCTTGGTTCTTAGGCTTCGTTAAGTTTATATACCTTGTCTGTAAGCATAAAAGAAAACAATGAAGCCACTATGCAGAGGAATGTAAAGGGAAAATAGGGGGTTAGAAAGATTATACTGCATTGAAGAAAAAAAATAAATTTTCTTTCTCAACGTGGTTTTGTATCTCAGATTTGTTTGTGTGTGCGTGTATATGGTGTGTGTGTGTGTGTGTGTGTGTGTGTGTGTGTGGTGTATGTGTATAGTATTTGTGTGTGTTAGGGTAAGTACGTAAATACAGCTACCTATGGAGGTCAGAGGTATAGACTTTCCCCTGGAGCAACAATTACAAACAGTTGTGAGCTGTCTTGCATGGGTGCTGAAAACTAAACCAGGGTTGTCTGCAAGAACAATACATGCTCCTAACCTCTGAGTCATCTCTCCAGACCCCGAAGGTGACTCTCTGTCTAGGGACTCCTCTATACTGCCTGGGGAGAGTGAGAGGAGGAGGACATCATTTTCTTCCATTTGATGTAACTTTACAGTCCTATGCTCTGCCTCCACACAGTAGGAACCCTGAGGGCTAAGATGAATCATGACTGGGCTGGGAATGAGGCTCAGTGATCAATGGATGCTTGGCATTCCCAAGACCGGATCCTCAGCAGCATAGGAAAAAGTTAGAGCCAAATGTCTGCATACTTATGGGCAAAGACAAGTAACACATGGCAAACTAAAGTTCACTTCCTGAACTTGAACCCAGTTTGATTCCTTTGCTCTGACTGAGCAGTGGTTTGAGTGGCTGGAGACAACTAAGTCTCTACCATGAAAACTGGTCTTAGACATAGGACATCAAGATATTTCCCATAGAACACTAGCCACTGCCAAACACAGTGACCAGACAATGGACCCACAGCAGCCCTCAGCCACTCAGTAAAAACAACTAAAACCCATGATGCTGGGCACTCCTGTGAGGGATTTCCTTAATCCAATTGTTTGAAGCAGGAAGATTTCCTCTAAATCTGGGCCACACCTATAGCAGTAGCCGACATGAAAGGACATAAGAGAAGTTTGCTGTCCCTCTTGCCCTCACTCTTGCTGGCAAATTTGTCTAGCCCATGACTGTGACCAGTGTTAAATCCAGTTTCTTCAGATTCCAATGTAGACTGAGAACCAGTAGCTTTCCAGGAATTCTTCCAGATTCCAGGACCAAATTTGGACTGCCAATGCATCTACTCTCATGGATATACTACTAGATTCTTGACCTTTCTGTTGTGAGACCCATTGTTGGATTTCCCAGACCATATTCTGTAAGCCAATCTAATAAATCCCCCCTCTTAATATATGTATATATATAAAATGAATATTATATTTAATATATAATATATACACACATATTGATTCTATCAGTTCTGTTCCTTTATAGAACCCTGATGCAGTGCCTAAAGAATACTCATTCTCCCACTGGCTAGGTAGAATTAAGTGTACTGGATTCATCACTGAATTTGAGGACAGCAGAAGGCAGCATCTTCCCTTGTAGAGAAAATTGTTCTGGACAAAGGTCAGAAGGCCTGGACTCAGCTGTCACCCTCATTAACCAGCAGTAACTTTGGGTAAGCCAGAGTGCCCATCTCTACTGAGTGACCTGAAGTGTGGCTAGAGAAGTCAACACATGGTCCAAAATGTGAAACCTTAACCCCCTATCCACCTCCACCATGGACCACCCGTTTCTGTCAGAGTTTTACTGGAACACTGCCACACCCATGCCGTTGCATATGATTTCATTCTACAATTGCAAAGCTGAATTATTGCCATGGAGACCAGATGGCTCACAAAACTGGAAATACTTAATGACCAGCCCTTTTCAGAAAAGCATTGCTACACTAGATTAGAGCACTGATTCCCTTTGATCTTGGATCTCCACTCCCCACATAGTTCCCCATCAAAAGTCGGGGGGCTAGAGAGAATGAATAATCATCAAAAAAATATTTGCAGTATGATGCCACGTGGGATAAGCATTATTATCTTATAGAGCTAATCATAGAGCAGAGCAGCATCTCCCTACAGAAACCCTGCCCTTTTGGGCCTCACAGAGCAAAGTGGGTACCTGCCTGCAATGCTGAGCAGTCCTCATGTGTTATTGATGCTCCTACAGGGCAGAAATGGGAGCAGCTGGATGCCCTGGTCAGGGCAAGGTAGCCCTTTGTAGCCACTCTGTAACTAATGAGGGAATCTTCAAGTAATATGTCTCTGGGTTTGAAGAAATCCACTTGTGCTATTGTGGCTGAAGGACCATAGGAGAAACCCATTGCATTTATGAGAATCAGGCACTCCAATAAAAACAAGCTACACTGTTGGTAGAGATGTTTCTGGGGTGTTGAGAGTTGGATGGGGCTCTGAGATGTAGCCAGGATCAATCATTTCCAGGCAGAGACCAGGAAGCAGAGCCCAGGGAAGTAAGAGTGGCTCTGAGTCACCAATCGGTTAAGGACAGATTCAAGTCTGGATCTCTCTCTTGGGTCACTTCATCTACTCATTCATGTCATCATCAGCCACTTATGAGATACCTGTTAGGGACCAAAGACTGTGTTGACTGCTTAAGCCATAAACAATTAACAGCTAGATCTCAGAACAAAAAGGTAGGTATAACGGTATCACCTGACCACTGTGATAAGTGCCACACTGGAGAACAAGGTACAAAAATAGAAATGGCAAGGAAACTGTATTTGTCATGTCTCATGGATTCTTGGCATCTGTTTTTAATACCTTAACATTCTGATATTAAGATTTGACTTATAATAGCTGGAGCTTTCTTGGCTGTGTGTGGGGAGGGGGCAGGAGAGGTAGCTCAGTGCTTAAGAACACTGTCTGTTCTTCTAGAAGCCCTGGGTTCAGTTCCCAACATTCACACAGTTCCAGAGGCTCTGATGCCCTGCCCTATTCTTGCCTCCATGACTACCAGGCACAAAAATAGTAACACACACAGATAGAAGCAGAACACTTTTACAAACTAAAACCTTTAAAAATGATAATGGTACATCTTATAACTGGTAGCATCTTAAATTTTATAATATAGACTAGAAATAATAGCCAGGGAAGACTTTTGTTTCTTGAAGCCAAGTCCTGAAGACTGAGAAGGAAGCAGCTAAACCAGCTAAACAAAAAGCAAAGGAAAGAACACTTTGTAGTTAATCTCAAAGGCAAAAAAAGGAGCCAGCATTCCCTGAGAGCCAGAGTGGGAGTTACTATGCTTGGAGGAGGAACTCCTTTCTGGGACATCCTCCAAGGAGTGCCTGGAAATGCCTCAGGGTACCTGACATTCAGGGGGTTTGTTCATTTGCTTTGCTCTGTAAGAGGGAAAAAGCCAGGCATTACAAAGGCTGGGTACTCTACCATAGAGCTAGCACTCCCGCCTAGAGACTTCAAAGCTATAATTTGGAGGCTGGATTTAAACAATAGAGTGATGCAAATAACTTGCTACATGGCACAGGTTATTCTAATGGAAAGGAAATATGAAACGTACCATTCGATTGTGGGGCTAGATCAGAATCAGGGTTCATAGCAATCAGAGAGTGATTGCAGCAAGGGCAGGAGATTGAGAAGAAAGAGTTGAATTGGGAGATGCTTAGTGTCCCACACAGGACCCTCTCTGAAAACCTGGCCACGAGAGATGACTTGGTGAGTAGGGAGAAAGAAGTGGAAGAATAAAAGCCACTTGGGAGTAGTTAGCTTATTGCATGGGAAATAAGATTCCGGGAAACAATATAGGCTGGTGATGTTTATTAGGGGAGAAATCACTTACACCAGAAACAGATGACCGCAGAGGGTTCCTGCCCCAAGGATGCCCCCAGATGCTCTCTGTCTCCGACCAAGAAGTAAGAGAGCGAGTTGGGGTCCAGGGCCCCAAACTTAGCCCACACCGGTCAGATCCTCGCCTGTGCCCACACCCAATGGGTGTGTTTGGTGCAATGGGTGCAGGCAGGGTACATATATTCACTACATTAGCTTGATTTCTCTACTCCACTTAGTTCCTGTGGAGGCATTTTGTACTCTCAAGTCCTTTCCAAGCCTTGCACTCATGGGGCAGACACCTTTCTGCCTCCAAGCAGCCCCAGTCTCCTTAGCTCCTCCTCCTTCCTGCTCATATTATTAGACACTGTATGCAAATACGGTGATAAGTAAGGGGGAGCTGTAAATAATGCCGTTCACCTCGGGCACTGCATATTTCATTCCCATCTCAACGTGGCCTTGGCTAGACAGAGGGGGAAATCCTGGCTAAATCCACTAAACCCAGGTCCTCTCCCATCACAAGCCCCACAGAAGCTTCCAGCAGTGATTGCGATGTAAAGAGGAAGTGATGGGTCTCAGACTCTGCAAAGCCAGAATCATCTACAGTTGGGGTTCAATGTGTGGGCAACCTGACCCTGCTCTTGCAGCTTCCACCTCTCATTTTTCTCCATTTTTTCCTCCTAGCTGGTCTGTGTCATCTGCTAAGAGGTCACCAGGAGAAACCTCACAAAGCACTCACTCACCACCCTACACCATGTGGCAATGGCCCAATCCACTGCCTGATGCCTCCCCGGGGATTTCGAGGCTGTGGGTGTAGATGAGTTTAAGTTTGGATAATGACACGGGGACCACGTGGATATTCCTGGTGATGAATGTGCCTACTTCTCACCCACTCCTGCTGCCTCTTGGAGCCACAGCCAGTACCAGGAGGCTCAGTAGGCCCACCCAGGCCAGCAGAGTACCACCTCCTCCTGCCTTCTCATTCCACGGCACCTGGCTTGCCTCTCCCGTCATCTGGCACTTGAGGGACCACAGCCAATGACATAGTGATAAATCTGGCATGTGTCCTTGTTTGCTGCCTCCAAAATTATCTGCTCCTGTGTATTTTGAAGTTCTCTGGTGTTTATCGTCCTTTCTGAGCATTTGTTTAGCATTTGCTTAGGATGCCTGGGGTGTTCGATTTATCTCACAGCTCCATGGCATCTCTCTCCAGAGACAAAACTCCAGGAGAACAAAGCCACTATCAGCTAGGTGGCTTCCTCCTACAGAGTGCCACATTCAGGTGAAATTAGGAGGAGAGATCTTTTCTTCAACTAGCTGTTCCAAGGTTTGATTTGAGTCTTCAAAGATTTCAAAACTGCCAGGGCACAAACTCTCTCCATAAGTCATACCTCTGAATTGTGTCTCAGGAGGGTTTGGCCTTGAGACAACCAAGTTAAAGAGAAAAAGAGAGAAGTCAAAAATAGTGGTCCCAGTGCCCGATAGAGTCCTGGGCCTACCAAAAATCCAGATGTGGTGAAGTGGGTACCATTCTGGGTAGAACTGACACCTAAGGGAAGGAGATTGCCACCACATGGCCACTACTAGTCTGTAAGTGTGACTATCTACAAAGTTCTTCAGGAGAAGAGGACCCTGAGGTGGTCTCTTTGTCCAGTGGGAAAGATGTGACCAGAGGAAAGCTTGCCTAACACACCCCAGATACTAAACTCAGCAATCATTCTTGGAGCTGAGCATTTGAATATGCCAAGAGCACTGTTCTGGGTCCCAGCGTTATGCACAACGCTAGGCCTTGGCAACTTCCAAAAGGCAAGAATTAATAGACACTGAGGTACTGTTTGCCTCATTTCTAACCTAAATGAGTACACTAGCATCTCAGTCTCCAGGTTTATTTTGCTCCAAGTCATGGTTACTAATGTTGCCAGAATATTCCACCTAACAAGAGTCTCCAACCTGTATATATTCATGGGTCACAGGCAGCCAAGGATAGTTATGAATGTAGTCCAAGACAAAATTGTAAATCTACTTAGAACACTATGAAGGTTGTTTGTTATTTTTGTTTCAGTATTTGTGTGTGTGTGTGTGTGTGTGTGTGTGTGTGTGTGTGTAAAGTGTAACTCCATTGCATGGTTCTTAAATGTAAACTTTGTTGATGTTGTGATGTCAAAAGATTGAACACACCTGGTTCGTAATCGCCCCTTCTAAAGATTACTCAATGACTATATGGTACCATAGATCCCTAATCTCAGCAGTGGGGAGGTGGTGAGAGCATGTGGATCAAGATTTCAGGTTCAGCTACATGGAGTTCAAGTCCAGCCTAGGTTACAGGAGACCTTGTTATGTTTTAAAAGATAAAATAAAACAAACAGCTGAAGATTCTCCCATGAATTGCCTTATTACAGGATAGGCTATAATCTCCTGGGATGCAGGTATCTCTGGACATATGTAACCATTTATGTCTCCATCCCTGTGAGTCAGCATTTCTTCAAGCGCTTCTTAACGCAGCTATTTTCAGAGAAAGGATTTGGTTTAAGACACCCCCTCTGCTACTCCCAGTCCTAGGCAACCACTAATGTCAAAACATTCTACTTTTAGTGGAATAATTTCATTTCAAGGGAAAATTCAACATCTACATAAAGCTATATGTTTATATCTGCACTGTATGTCTCTTTCTGTCAGTTGTAGGAGTATGGATTAGTAACCACTATAGCCTGTATGTTTATGCCTCTCTAAAGTTAGTTTGTTGGAATTTTGAGCCCTAGGGTGACAACACTAAGTGGTGGGGGCCTTTGGAAGAGAAGATACTTAATCTCGGTAACTTGATCGGCTTGAGCAGTTCCCAAGAGATCAGTGAAGCACACAAGTGCACATCTTTGGGGATGTTTCCAGAGGTGATAAAGAAAGGAGTTTGTCTGCATGTGGACATCCAGGCTGGGGAACCCACAGAACAAAACAGAAAGCCTGCTGGTGACTGGGTTCTTGCCGTCTCTTGACTAGCCTGTGAGCCACCCTGCCCTAACACACTCTTCATGCATGACAGAATGAGTCCTCTGAAAATGTAAGCCATGCTCAATCCTACCTGCATTTTTTTTCTTTTGGGTGCTTTGCTGTAGAAATGGAAAGTCTGGCTAATATAGAAGGTCATCAAATTGCAAGGGCAGAACCTAACGGACAGAATCGATGACTTTATGAAAGAGGCATGAGAGAAAGTCCTTGCCCATTCTAGTGTGTGTGGACACACACAAGTCAACATTTACGAACCATACCAGGTCCTCACCCAATACCAGATTTGCCTGTGATTTGCCTAGCCTCTCTAGACATAAGAAAAACATTTTTGTTCTTTTTTAATTTCTTCTTTTTAGATTGCTTTTTATTTTGTGTATGAGTTTTTCCTGCATAAATGTGTGTGCGCCATGTGCATGCCTGGTGCCCATGGAGGTCAAGAGAGAGTGTCAACCCTGGAACTGTAGTTATATGGTTGTGGGCCACCAGGTTTGTTCTGGGACCAGATCAGCGTTCTCTGCAACAACAAGAAGAGCTCTTAACCAATGAGTCATTGTTCTAGTCCCAACCTTTTTGATCTTTATGAGTCACCATGTATGGCATTTTGTTATAGCCCTAACAGTGTATGACAACGAGTAACTTCTGTAATAGCCAGTTGTATTTAACATTTAAATCTTTTTGTTTCTGTTGCATTAAACAAACAAACAAACAAAAAACCCACAGATACTACTTTTAATACAAGGGTTCTGTTAGGCTTCTGTCATTTTACAAAAATCTGAGAGAAACAGCTGAATGGAGGAAGACCTGATTATGACCTGTTTATTGTTTTCATTTGGGAAATTAAGCATACATAAGGCAAGATACAATTAACTATTTGTCAAGTTGATAGGAGGTGGATTGGCTATTTTTGATTGTCAACTTGACTGCATCTGAAATAAACTTAAACCCATGCTGGGTACACCTGTGAGGGTTTTTTTTTTTCTTAATTTGAAGTGGGAAGACCACACCTTTAATCCGGATTTCTTGCTCTTGCCAACACATCCATTCTTGCACCGGCATTGGAGTCTGCGTCTTCAGGATTCCAGAGTAGACTGAAAAGCAGCCTCTGGATGGAACAATTACTAAATTCTTGGACTTTCCATTGATAGACTATCACTGTTGGACTAGCTGGACCACACCCTGTAAGCCTCTCTAATATCTTGCTTGAGAATGGGTGCTGGAACACATACACCCACATACCCATGAAGTAATGAATTTGCCAGTAAATACAAACTTACAGAGACAAATATATTTGATTATCCTGATTTGCCATTTGTGAGGGGTAACAGTGTAAAACTTTTGAAAATTTGTTGGGTGGGGGAGAGGAAAATGATGATGCCCATTGGTTGCTCCAAACTTCTCTGGATAAATTGACAAGGGAAAAGAATGAGCTCTGTGATAAAAATTAATCAGCTTCTGAAGTGATCCATGAGAGAGCATTACAACCATGTTGATTAAGCCAATTAAAAGTTTGGAGTCCTTTCTTAATGGTTCTGTTCCTCTAGAGAATCCCGATTAACTCAGTTTCCTTAGAATAAATTTCTAGAAGTCAGTTACCAAGTCAATAATCTTAAACCTGTTCAATCATAATAGACTGTCCTTTCTGAACTAATCAATCCAACTGACACTTTTTGGCATTTGAGGAAGTCAGTCTTCTCATATTATGGTTTATTTTTATTTTTTTGCCAATGCATTTTTTTAAATATCATTCACTATCTTGATTTTCAATCTAGAAATCATTGCTAAGGTTGGGTATCTTTCCTCTTTGAGCTTTGGAT
The DNA here is from genome assembly GCF_943737965.1 of Phodopus roborovskii. Classification (NCBI taxonomy): domain Eukaryota; kingdom Metazoa; phylum Chordata; class Mammalia; order Rodentia; family Cricetidae; genus Phodopus; species Phodopus roborovskii. Next base: position 2,118,456 of record NW_026126550.1, read on the forward strand.
ATTTCCCCCTATGATGGATTTCTTCCTCTCATTGTCCTGCCTTGCTGCATTTTCATTAGCTTGCTAATAAAAAGAACTATGTGTCTTAGGGAAACTCATTGCCCTGAAATTTTTAAAAATTGAACCTGTGCTTTCATTTGCATAACCACCCTCTCATCCAGCAATGGGCATGGATGGAAAGCCGCAAATAACTTGCTCAGTGGTAAAAACTATTTCTGTTAAGCCTTAAACCTTGAGCCTACATTGCCCAATCAAAGTGAAATATGCTGATAGAAAGAAATCAAGTATTCTGTCTCAGTTTAGGAATTCATAATTTTATTCTATGTGGTAATTTTTAAATTGAATTATTACAGCAAAAATTAGGTCAAGCCCCAGAGTTCAACTTGAAGATGTACTGTGAATTCATGTAAATTCAGCACAACCACAGGTTCATGTTACCTGTTCTAGAACCACCTACGATCCTGAGGTCAACATTTTTTAAGACTGTACATCTGACAACTCATACATTACAAACTCACAATCAGAATTGCGAGTCTTGGCCACAGCCCTCAAAGCTCAGCTTTACACATATTATTCAGCCCAAGAGTCATGGCAGTATGTTATTCAAGATAGAAAGATTTGTTTGACTAACATTTTGTTAGCTGAAATTATAACTTTAAAATATTTGTGTATGCAGGCACATGGGCCTCTCCGGAAACCTTGTCCTAGGCCCTAAAGACATCATCAGTGGGTGGGGCTAAGGGAGTGGGTGCTTTGGGTCATTCCTAGAAGGGCTTTGCACTTCCAAAATATGTTACTTGGAAGTAACAGGAAGTGGTAGCCGGGTAGATATTTTTCGGAGACAGTCTGACATCTTACCCCTGCCACCTGCATGCTGTTATGACCTAGGACAAGTCATTTAGTGTTTCTGAGCTCAAAGACTGTAAACTGTCAATGCCAACTCTTTGGTTGGTGGCAAGGATGACATAAGAATGGCCAGGTAGGACTCAGCACAGCTGAGTGTTCTGAGCAAACATGAACGAAATGATTCTAAGGCATTGTTGTTAGTATTGCTACTCCCTTTCTGCTCTAGCCACCCACGCCATTTTAAAAGCTTTTAGAATGCTGGGCACACTGGTAACTAATCCTACTGTTCTCCAATTGAATAGGATCATGGGAACTGCCTACAGAAGGCCTGTCAGAGAGGAGGATCTCAGGTGTCACTCTCCTTCTTCAGACCCTAGGGACTCCTGTCATCCATTTTGCAATGTGTGTAAGACCCAAATCTTTGAGAGGATTAAAAACAGGTAATTCAAAGTGGACCTAGAGCCTCACCCCACCCCACCAGGATGCCCAGGGAGACCTCAGATTATGGGTCCAGGCACCAAAGTTTTGAGAGAACTGAAGTCCTAGGATTGTCATGAATCTGAGCTTACCAAGTATCCTCTGCTATACCTGCCCTGGCTAGGAGGAAAGGAGTGTCTTCACTCAGAAGGATTTGAAATTTTATATCTGGAGCCAGGGCCTCACTGTCCACAAGTGGCTCATGATGCTTTGAATTGAAATTTCAGAGTAAAACTGGGCTTTCATCTTCAGTGCTCTACAGCTACAGAATTACACTTGTGTGATGATGGAGGTGGGGACGATGATGACTGTAACTGTGGTTATGACAATAGTGATAATGAATGACATTTGTGTGATGATGGAGGTTATAACAATGGTGATAGTGATAAAAATAGGCCATGATATTTGAAGCTTGGGACATATCCTATGGAAGATATTTAAACAGTTATGTTACAATTAATATTTTTGGTTTGAGACAACAGGCTCTCTCTCTGCAGCCCAAGCTGGACTGGAACTGACTGTGTATTCCATGCTAGCCTCAAACACAGTAATTCTTCTGCCTCAGTCCCTCAAGTGATGAGATGACAGGTATGAGCCACCATATCTGACTGTTATTAATGTTATACCAAATGAAGACAGAGGTGGAAGGTGGGGCAGCAGAACAAACTGGGGTGTTTATTGCAGTGAAGCTTTCTGACCTTTCTTCACCGATAAATAGATGTTATTTATAGTTACCTTTTTATATAACAAGAAATAGTTGACAGCTGATTTCTTCCCAGTAATAAGCTCCACATTCTTACTACCATCTTACTGTAGGAGTAATTTTTTTTTCCTTCACTGATATATGAGTCTACATGATTTTTGAGAGAGAAATCTCTACAATTAAAGTCATGTAAAGGAAAGATGGCTCTGAATTTTATATAATCTAGTAATGGAAGATGCATTCACTTCACATCTCACCCAGCTTCACATTCTATTTGATATTCTTTTGTTCAGTATCTGAACTAGTTCACAAGCATTCATCCTGGCTCTAAATAAAGCAAGCATGGAACCTTGACCTACAGAATACCTAATCCCCTCTTGGCAGAGACTGTAACGCAGAGTGATGACAGGAACTACTCAAAATGGTGGAAGGGCAAAGCCTATATGGTGGTACTGTTCCCAACTCAGCATGTCTCTGCATCGCGAAGGACTCTGAGAAGCACCCATGGGATTTGGTAGTCTGAAGTCTCCTTTAATGAGGACAGCTTTTACTTTTACAGGTAACAGTGTATTTGGGGAGAAAAAAAACTCTGGAAGAAAAAAAAAATGACACATTTCCTGTGATGGGAGAACATTCCATTATATATAAATGTTCAAAGCTTTTAAAAGGCTACGGAAATATAACGAGCATATCAAAATTTCCTTGTAAGAGGAAAAGACTCCTCTTTGAAGACTAGAGATAGAAAGAAGCTAAGAACTGGGAGGAGCTGACACAGACCCATACAGGCTTTCTTAAAATGGAGTAAGTGGGAGGAGTGTTGGTGGAGGCTGGCAGAGCTGGATTATGCCACTAACGCATTATGTATGATGTGGGCACACTGCCCCGTCTCCCTAGACTTCTGTCTAGGCACCCACAGAAGCTACGGGCCTTCTGCAAAGTCCTCATCACTGACTTCTCACCTTGGGAGTGGTTCATTGATCAAAATCACTCAAAAGAACACAGTGAAACTTTTCCCATTTTAATTAAAATGTTGCCTGTTTGGAAGTTATTTCATAAGAAACTTGGAACCCAGGAGTTCATGCTAACACAGATCAGGATTTTCAATATTCGTGGTCAAATTATACTTTGGTTTTCATCCTGTGGGAGCTAGAGAGGTATACTGAAGAAATATATTTCTCAGCCTCTTCTTAACTCTCAATCGGTTTTTAGTGTTTGAGACAGCCCTGAGCATTGGTAAGACACAGCTTATTCTCTTTTCTAAATAAGGCAGTGGTTCTACCTGTGGGTCAAGACCACTTTGGGGGGGGTGTCCCATATTAGATGTCCTGCATATGTTTACAATATGATTCATAACAGTAGCAAAGTTACATTTATGAAGTAACAACAAATAATTTTATGGTTGGTGGTCACCACAGCGTGAGGAAGTATATTAAAAGATTGCAGCATTAGGAATGTTGAGAACCACTGATTATAGGTAAACTAGTTCAGCCAAAAAATAATTCTTTGGACACCTGCTAGATGCCACCAACCAAGCCACCATATGGTCTTTTGCCCTGGGTGTGGCCTTTCAGACCAATAATTCTGGAGTCAACAGACTTCAAATGTCAAGTCTCAGTGCACTGTGGATGCTTCTGCCACTTCTCTGTTTTTGTTAAAAACTATGCTTCACATCATTGCTCTAGATCCTAGGAGACCTCAAGCATGGGAGTAGGCTTAATTTAGGAAGTAGTAGTGATGTCACTGGGGGCATTTCCAAGTACAAATGTGGATTAACAAGAAATATATTTGGTCACTGTTCCCTGTTACACCTGAATTTATGCTCAAGTAGTGACTTAGGATGAGGTCCCTAGATGACTTTGGCTGGAGTGGTTACCAGAAACACCAAGTGGTAAGAGGGTGGACACGTTCAGCCCCATCAGTTGACCTTAGAAGGAAATGAGGGCTGCCTGGAGATTTAGGGTGGGGGCTTCTGCTACACAGCGATGTTCACCTTGCCCCCGAACAGTATGCCATTCACAGAAATGACAACACTGCAAACAAGAAAATCTATTCACAAGCCAAATCTGAAGAAAATGAGCCCCAAACTTTTCCCAGGGGACACTTATACCATAAACAGAGTGGGGACATGTAATAGGAGGTGGGCTAAAGTGAAGTGACTGGTAATCAAATTCCATATATTTTCATAGTAAGGTAGGATAGAAAGGAAACATCCAGGGAAATGAAAATAGAGAAGCACCCATCACATTCTCCATCTGCTTTGTGCCTCTTGCTGGCTGAAAAGCAAAAATTAAATGAACAAACACAAAACCGTTAGAAATTATATTTGGTGTGTGTCTGTGTGTGTGTGTGTGTTCCAGAGTTTTAGTTCTATGACACCCAGGGTGGGGAGCACGGCCACAGGCAAGCAGGCAAGGCGCTAGAGCAGTAGCTGAGAATTCACATCTTGAATCACAAGCACCAGAGAGAGGTATAGAGCTGGAATGGACTTTTGAAACCTCAAAGCACAACCCCAGTGACACACCTCCTCCAAGACCATGCCTTCCAATCCTTCTCAAACAGTTCCACCAACTGGGAACAAAGGAGTCAGACACATGAACCTATGGGAGCCACCCTACTCACTTATTCAAACCACCACAGTCACTTCTGCAAACAGCTGTTATGAAGAGTCTACTACATGCTTAACTGTGTAAGGCATGGGGATGCTTAAGGCCCCAGGGACAGTCCTTACCCTGCAGGAGTTTGGTTCTAACACTATTATCCCTGGCAATAGGGACAAAGCATAGATCTCCCGTATTGCCCTACAGCAGCATGAAGTGTTCCCCTTTTCCCTAGGAACTTCTACTCAGTGCACACCAGGATACCTAGCTTCACAAGAGAAATGAAGTTTGAGGTGAGCCAGTATGAATCAGACTGGAGTTTGTTATCATAGATCTTAATCACAAAATTTAACAGAGATGCCCATGGAAGGCACAAGACACACCTGTGTGTGGGTATGGCTTTTCCAAGGTAGAGTTGTAATTTAAAGTAAGAGATGTAGTTTAAAATAAGGTTAAAAGTAAAGCACTTTTCTTTTGTAAATAACATTGTAAGGTAGACTTATGAGAGAGAGGGAGAGAGACAGACAGACGAGAGACAGAGAGACCAAGAGACAGAGATGAAATCCAGGATTAGGTGATCCCACAAAGGGCTTCCAGCCATGAGGATCTAGTTGATAAATGTGGGGAGATGTGCTGGGTCAACAATGGCTTTATCAATAAAACCCGATTCAGCTGTGCCATGTGCTGGAATAGTCTGTGTTTTGGCATTGGCGTTTTATTCCATTTGAATGCTTCCAGTTGTATGGGAGTGGGGTGGCTGTTAAGTCTCAGTAGAAGGTTACATATCTCTTTCCTGACCAGAAAGAGAACATCCAGTGTGTGACGATGGTCTTGTCCTTCATCTTCTCTAACAGGTCTGCTGTTGCTAATTGGTGTGTCTTATCTATGGAGCCACCAAGCTCTAATACTAAGATTTTTCTGGTTATTATGAATTAAGCAAAACATGGAAATGAGCACAGCGTCTTTGCTATGGCTAAGGGATTTATTGTTTGATGTGTTCACGTTGGTCCCTGTGGCTTTCAGCCAGACTATTAGCTGCCACCTTGCCAAGGCACTCACTGCCACTAGCAGCTGGCAGAATTTGGGCTGTAAAGGGCACTACTTAGCTGTTAATTGAAGCGACATAGCATGCTGTACTTAAGAGACGTAAGTGCCTGCATGTGCTTATGGAGCATGACTATGTCATGACTATTGGTGAAAGAATTTTTCTTGAAAGCAGCCACTCTGTGCCCCTGGCCTGTCCCCAGGCTCCGAGGTCCACTCCACACAGCCAGGCTGCTCCTGATTTACAAAACCCATACCTGTGATGCAGTAACCATTGTTTCAACTTTTGAAAGCTCAGCTTTTCCTAGTCCAGGCTTCAGAGAGCATTCTGCAAGATCAAATTGTGTAACATTTGGCTCTGTGACCCTCTTTCCTAAGCCATCTATGCAGAATGCAGAGGCTGGAATTAATCAGCCCCAATGGGCACTTGATCCAACATGCAGGATTGATGGGGTTGAAATGGGCAGAGTTTCTTCCACTCAGGCCCTGCAGCCCTGGGATATTTTCTCCTGCAGTGACTGGACAAGATGACTGATTCAAACAGTGGATATTGGGAAGCAGCCTGGAGCAGAAGCCATGCCTGGGCACAAAGGGACTGGTGGATTTGAAGCCAGTGAGTCCACAGCCCACCCTGTTGGAGTAAAGTGGGGCTTGCTGACCACTCCTGTTTTCCTACAAAGTAGGAATGTTGAGACTCCTGCACAAGGAAGAACTAATCTCAAAATATGCCTTCTCTAAGAATGCACGCCCACCATGAAAAACTTAAAAACAAGAACGCTATCATCATTAAATTCGGTTCTCTATTACCTCGAATGGTTTCTATCTCGCCTTTCTTTTTGTACCAATACTAGCCAATACCTCAACCCACATGCTCACTAGCTCACACTCTAATTGCTGATATACTCTAGGATAGAAACAAAATAAAGAGGGGAAACAAAGGCTCCTCATCCCACAGACCAAAAACCTTGCACGCAGCTGGGCATTGTGGTGCACACCTGCAGTTCCAGCTACTCAAAAATCAGACACAAGGAGATCATTAGAGTCCAGAACTAGAGAGCAGCTAGGGCAATGTTGTAAGAGCCACCTCAAAACAACACATACACACACACACACACACACACACACACACACACACACAGAGAGAGAGAGAGAGAGAGAGAGAGAGAGAGAGAGAGAGAGAGAGAGAGAGAGAGAGCATTTATGTGTTCCCCTTACTAAAGAACATTTGATTCCATGATGATTGCTGTACAAGTCAAAATTTCTCATTATTTAGGATTCTCTGACTCTTTGTTGGGGAAGAAGAGACACACCCATCCTCATCCTAAAGTATCTCACAGAGCCCAGTGTGACAGTCTCTATAGCTGAAGAATTCCCATCAGCCCTTGCTGCCATAAGAGCATGTGGAGAAAGCAGATTAGGAGCAAACAACCTCCTCTTACACAGTCTTTAGGCAGTTACCTGCCCACTGAGCCTTTGGAAATACACTAGCATATTCAGCCAAACCCTTCATTCGAGGACCATTCTTTCTTATTCAATAGTCAGATCACCTCATATCATGCTGACCCAAATTATGCTACTGAAAGAAAAGGTTTTAAAAGAAGCTTAAAATTACAATAGAGGGCTTTGCTGGGATTTTTAAAAGAATATATTTATTTACTTAGAGAAAGTGTCACAATGTAGAACTGGCTTCAAACGTACAGAGATCCACCTGTATCTGACTTCAAGTTAATGGGACTAAAGGCATGCCCACAACACCTGGCTTATTTTCAATTATGTATGTGTACTCAGCTATGAGTAGGTATATGCAACTGAATGCAGATCCCATGGAGGCCAAGAGAGGGCATTTGATCCCTCAGAGCTGGAGGTGGTTGTGCGCTACCCTGACCTGGGTGATGAGAACCAAACTTAGATCCTTTGCAAGGGCAGGAACTACTGTTGACTGCTGAACCATCTCTCCAGACCCCAGAGCTTTACAATAGAGCAAACACTTGAGTTAAGAGTCAGTAACTATTCTCGATAATGGCACTTACCATTAAAACATAGGATCTTAATCCAGAATTTATGTTCTTGGCCCTTTACAAGGCACCACCTGTTTCAGTAAGTGATGTATGATTTCAAGCATAACTGCATCAACTCACTGACATATTATACACAGTTACTTTTTGCACCACAACTGAATTTGATGATTAAAGAAAGACCATGGCATCTACAAATCCTGAAATATGTACCATCTGGCTGCTGCCATCTCCTACACTAGAACATTGTATTTGAACTCAGGTTTGCCCTGCATATAAAAGGAGCATGTGGGTTTTCATTAGTCACCTATTCTAGAACAACCAAGGGCTGACTAATGAAAACCCACATGCTCCTTCCACATATAGGGCACACCCCAGTTCAAATCCAAACATCTTACTAACTCTGAGATCTTAGAAGGATGTGTCTTGTGCACCTGCCACAGTATTCCAACAGGCTTCACGACTCACATCAGCTAACACTGTAAGAGTATCGACAAAAATACAAGTGGCTGGGTACTGCACCTGAACATCCCAAGAATTCTCATTCTGTGTGTGTGTGTGTGTGTGTGTGTGTGTGTGTCTGTCTCTGTGTGTGTGTGTGTGTGTGTTGTTGTTGTTGTTGGGAAATTTAAGTACTTGTCCCTTACAGCTCTCTTCCTCCCCACCCAGCTGTAGAACTTACACGCAAACAAGTTTGAGCAAACAAGGTTGTTTGCAGAACTTTTGGGTGCACAGTGCAGGTACCTTGACCCCAGGTGTGGGTGATGCATGACTTCCTCCTATGCTTAGCCCATCCTCCTGGCTTGAGTATATAAGCCCATTACTCTTTGTAATAAACAGTAGCTTCTTCTTTACTTCTCTTGGTGGTCTGTTAAATGTTTCAATCCCCACACCCTCCACCAAGCTCAGTACTCTGGCTGTGTGGGCGAGGCAGTGTGTGTGTCTGTCTCTGTGTGTGTGTCTGTGTGTATTTCTCTGTGTCTCTCTCTCCGTGAGTCTCTCTCTCTCTCTCTCTCTCTGTGTGTGTGTGTGTGTGTCTGTGTGTCTCTCTCTGTTCCTCCATGTCTCTGGTCTCTCCCATCTGTCTCTCCTGTCTGTCCTCTGTCATCAGTTCCTCAGAAGAATTCAATCCTTAAAATAAGCCCTGAAGCTCTGGTAACTTTCTCTTACCTCTCCAGCCTTACCACTTCTGCCTTTGATGTCTATATTTGACACCTGAACTGTGATGGGGCCAGAAGCTGAATACCCTCCCTTTGGGGAATTGCACGGCTAGGAATTCTTGAGAGCAGTGGCAACTTCTTTCCCTTACTGAGGCTGAAAACTTCCATGGCATTCCTTGCATCCAAAGCATAGGCATGTGATCTCTGCTTCAGCCACCAGACTCCCAGAGCTTGTGACATGGAAAAATAGAAATCGGTAAAAATCCATTGATACAAGGATGGAGATAAGATATCTCACAGCCTGTTGCTGAGGATGCTAAGGACAGAAACTATGCAGAAATAGCTGCTGATGAGCAGAGGTGACATCAGCAGGGCCAGGTGAGGAGGCTGTGTCCCCTGAAAGCTGCACTTGAGGTCACTTTTATAGCAGGATTTGAATGCTGCTCCTGATCATACTTCTGCCTTTCTGAAGATCTTGGGAACTGCTACATGTCCCTGTCTAGTTAGGGTTTCTATTGCTGTGATGAAATACCATGACCAGAACGCAAGCTGAGGAGGAAAGGGTTTATTCTGCTTATGCTTCTATATCACAGTTCTTCATCAAAGGAAGTCAAGGCAGGAACTCAAATGGGGCAGAAACCTGGAAACAGGAGCTTGCACATACACCATGGAGTGTGCTGCTTGCTGGCTTGCTCAGCATCCTTTCTTATAGAAGCCAGAACCACCAGACCAGGGATGGTTCCACCCATAATGGGCTGGGCCTTCCCCCATCAATCACTAATTAAAATAACTTACAGGCTTGCATATAGCCAGATCATATACAGGCATTTTTAAAATTGAGGTTCCCTCCTTCACAAATAACTGTAGCTTGTGTCAAGTTGACATAAAACTAACCAGCACAATAAACTCCTTGACAATTTGATACATGGACATATCACTATTAAACCATAACCTTTCCTTTCTTGTTTGTCCCAAGATTATACATTAATATCAACATTACAATATAAACTTTCCACGTTTTTAGAAGTTCTGCAGTCTTTAAAAATTCAAATACTTAAGCTACTCAGAGAAACCCTGTCTCAAAAAAGCCAAAAAAAATTCAAATACTTAAAAAAAAAAACACCTCAGTCTCTTTAAAATAGCCAATATCTTTTAAAATTCAAAGTCTGTAGGCTCCTGTAAAATCAAAACTAAATCAAATACATTCTGACTTTAAGAGGGATGAACCAGAGCACAGTCATAATCAAAAAAGAGCAAAACCCAACTCCTCAAAGTGTAAATAACTCAACGACCAATGTCTAGGATCCACTCACCATCTTCTGGACTCCTCCAAAGGCTTGGGTCACTCCTCCAGCTCTGCCCCCTGCAGCACACACAGCTGCCTTCTAGGCTCCAGCTGGCTCCACTCCACACCTGCTCCTGCTCCTGGTGCTTATCCTAGGGCACTGACATCTCTGAAACGCTGGCGTCTTCTGCTGCAACTGGGCTGCACTTTCCAGCAGTAGCCTCTTATAGGTTCTCGTCATGATGCCAAGCCTCAACTTCTCTGCATAACTGCTTCAGTCCTGAGCCTTCAACTGCCCCCCAAGCTGCAGCTTCACCAATGGCCTCTCCTGGGCTCACACAGGGCCAGTCTTCAGCTGCAGTCTGTGACCCCTTCATGCCTTCAAAACCAGCATATTACCAAGTCAGGCTGTCAGCACAAGGCATTGGCTGCCTCTGGAACTCAGATTCTATATGCTAACTCTCAGGAAACACTTCCCAGAAGATTTCACCTTGGTGATGCTGGTCTCTTCTTAATCACCACTAATTTCTCAGCTCCAGCTGACCAGTATCAATTACTCCAGCAAAGAAAAGGTTTCACTTTAGTAGTTCTGGTATCTTGTTAACCACAGCTGATTCTTCAGCCCCAGCTAATCAAAACCATGGGATCTTAATTCAAACTAACAAATGGCCCCAATAGAGTCTTTAAACTTCCCTCTGAAACTTCACAAGCCAGGCCTGCACTGCTGTCAACATACTTATTTTCCAAGCTCCTACAGAAGAGTTCACCAAGCATTAAACACTCAATGGGTTTTCTTGCATATAATTCCAAAGTCCCTCCACAATCATCACCAAAACAACACAGTCAGATCTGTCACAGCAATACCCCATAATCCTGGTGTCAACTTCTGTCTTAGAGTTTCTATTGCTATGATGAAACACCATGATCAAAAAGCAAGCTTACACTTACATTACTGTTCATCATTGGAGGAAGTCACCACAGCAACTCAAACTGAGCAGGAACCTGGAGCTGATGCAGAGGCCACAGAGGGGAGCTTCTTACTGGCTTGATCCTCATGGCTTGCTCAGCCTGCTTTCTTATAGAACCCAGGACCATCAGCTCAGGGATGGCACCACCCACAATGGGCTGGGCCTTCCCCATCAATCACTAATTGAAAAAAATGCCTTACAGTCCAAATTCATGAAGGCATTTTCTCAGTTGAGGTTCCCTCCTGTAAAATAACTGTAGCTTGTATCAAATTGGCATAAAATTAGCCAGCACAGTCCCCTAATAACTTATTTTAATTTTTTTCCATAACAGACATATTTTGCCTAAGGATAAAACTCTCTCTCTTCCCCCTCTCTCACTCACTCTTCATTCATGCAAGATATTTTAAGACTGTGAATATAGCTCACCAGCACAATACTTGCCTGACATGCATAAGACCCTGAATTTAGTCTCCAGCATACAAGCAAGAGACAAATCTAATCTACCAATTGTTCTAGATGTAGTTCAAAGGAGTAGACTTTTATGATGATAGTGTGAGTCTGAATTTGATTATTTCTATTGCTGTGGATTAAATCAGTAAAATTCAACAAATTATACATTATGGTGTTCATTATATGTTAGATAGTGTCAGTACTATATGGAACAAAGTGTTCATTAGAGTAGGGTTTGGGCCATTAAATGGTACCTAACATAAAACAGTTATAAAAGTAAAGTTACCCATGATCCAAGTAGTGAGATGCAGTAGGGTTTTTTTTTCCCTTTGCTTTCCTTTTCTTTTTGTGGTATTGACAATGAAACACAGGACCTCACACACAGTAGGCAAGTACTCCACTACCAAGCTAGGTTTCTGCCCTGAGGTGGTTGGTTTTCTTTTTTCTTTCCTTCTTGCATGTGTATATGGTATGCATGCATGTGTTTATGAGAGTATGAGTGTATATGAGTGTTGGAGTGTGTGTAGCTTGACAGCAGGTTTACTCTCCAGTTATTAATTTTTATTTGAAACAAATTTCATACAATATATTTTTATCATAAGCTTTCCCCTCCCCCAAGTTCTCCCAGGTTCTTCCCACCTCCCTACATACCCAAGTTCATGTTCAAAACAAAAAAGACAAAAAAAAAAAAAAACCCAAATCATAACAAAGAAAGCACATGCATTCACTCTTTTTATTCATTCATTGTTGGATAGAAGTTTGGGCATCAGTTAGGAAGCAGTGAAGATGTGGGTACAATGGGGAGATCCAAAGGTATTTGTCTGTCTGTGTTGTGATGTTATAACAGAATACCACAGGGTATACAATCTGAAATGAACAGGAACTTGTATAGCTTATGGCTCTGGAGCCCAGGAAATCCAAGTCTGTGTATCACCCTCTGTAGAAGATGGATCTTATTTACACAAGTCAAGGTAAGAGCAAGAAGGGAAGGTAGCTTAACTTAGCCTTCTGTCAGGAACCCACACCCTCAGTAACTCCCACACTACTGTAAAATGGCATTAATTCATGCATGAGGGCCAAGTTGCTTCTTAAATTTTCACCTCTTCACAGTGTGCCAGTTGCACTGAGCATTGAGTTCTGGAACACGTTCAAGCTGGAACACTTTACAAGCTTCCAAACTCAGCAGGAGGAGCTGCTCCTTCTTCTTCCTTAACATGCTCTAGAGTCCCTACAAGTCATGTTTGAGGCTAAGTAAGTTCACTGTCCTTGTGATTTAACCATGTTCCAGGCTAGTGACTAGGCTGCCTCAAGAAGAAATACTCAGGAGGGATGTACACACCAAGGAGATAAAAGATACTACTAATTTTTTTCATTTGTTTTTCTGTATAAATTAATATAAATCATAATTTTTTTTTACTGCTAAGCCATGATTAAGTATTTAAATTAAAAGCAAAAACTACAAGTGAAGATTCAACAAAACTACTAGGTGTGCTGAAGGAAGTGAAAATGGGATTAGACAAACACGCAGTATGAATTAGTAAATATGGTAGGGACGTGTTCTTGGAGAAGAGAGAGGTGTGCTTGAGGTATGAGGGAGGGATGGACTGGGAAAATGTCGACCTCAGGAGAGTGTGTATGTGAAGAAATGGATGGATATGGTTACTAAGCTCCACTATATTTCTGAATCACCCCCTCCTTCCTTATCTTCTTTTCCACCATGCTGGACCAGTTCCTGCTAACCATGGCCCATCTTCATCTGGTGGTTTCCCCTCCTCAAAAGAGTCCGCTGGGATGCTGGGACCTGCTTCAGAGCTGAGCCTTCAGGTTGCTGCTGCTCTGCTCCTCTGGTGATTCATCCCTCTTCGGCTGAGTAGCTCTTTCCAGAATGCTGTTCCTTTTCAATGTCTTCTGGGCTTTCCTGGGGAGACTCTGCTTTTGTTTTATCTTCTCAGTCCTAAACTTGAAAATAATCTCTGAACTTGATTTAGCTACATTTCTCCCTTGGGTCTCAGGCGCCTGACTAGGCTGTAAAAGGACAAAGTCAGGAGGGATGTGCACAGTGAAGGACACACAAAAGAGTGCTCATTTTTACTTTGAAACACTTCCATGAAATGGTGCAGGCTGAGGAAGGAACTTCATTTTGGAGAAGGCTGAATCTACTGGCATTTGTGTGCTTCAGAAACACTGCATTCCGTATGCTAGCTGAGCAGCTGGAGGTGCTTTTAGCTGTGTTTTCAATTAGGTGACTGATATCTGGTCTTAGGGGTGGTCTAACACTAAGATATTTAATATTTAATGCCATAAATTCACTAGCACACCAAGCCTAGGTTAGTGTTTCTTAAACTTTAATGTGCACATGAATAATATGAGAGTCTTGTTACAATTTTTATTTAGTAAGATCTGGGGTAGAGTCAAAGAGTGTGCGTTTTTAACAGGCACCCACGTGAATGCCAATATTCTTTGTTCCCATGCACATTAAACAGTAAAGATATAAGAAGAGATCTACCTGATGCCTGTGGGGCTGAGCTGGGGCTGGGATGGGATGGGGCTAGGACAGGGTTGGGACAGGGCTGGGGCTGGGCTGGGGCTGGGCTGGGACTCGAATGGGGCTGGGATGGGGCTGGAATGGGATGGGGGCTAGGACAGAGCTGAGACAGGGCTGGGCTGGGACTGGGGCTACTTTTACCATGGACCTCCCACTTAGCTGTTGCCTATGCACACTCAAAGAATCCCAAAGAACTAGGATGACACTAGTAAAAGTACATCCTTTGTCTCCCAGCAACAGTGATAATGAAAAGGATAAGGGCCACTGTCTCTGCTGGCTGAAGGTTCAGAAAAGAGAAGCCAAACTGGAAAAGAATTTTCCAGTGTTGGTAACAACGCTGGGGTTCTAGCTTTGACAAAGCCTAGATTCAGCATTTCATTCCCAGAGGCAAAATGGGCTGTTTCTTGAATAAAACATGAGCCAGAGTAGCAGGAAGTTCACCTACAGAGAGCTTAGCCCTGGTCCTTGACCATGAGCACTTCAGATTAGAAATTGGGCCGGTCCACTTACCTTCTTGATCAAGATAACAAATAAACTCTTAAGCACAGTCTTTTCTGGTGGTCACTGCATGCTCAGTGCCCAGCATCCACGTGCCATACATCAGTCATCAACATCTTCCAGGCACAGGTTGGACTGGATTATTCTGCTCATCACTACCGGACTTGTTTCCCAATTACTCCTTGCTGTTCTATAAGTTACCCAATATTTAAATAACATTTTTTTTCACTAAAGATGGGACAGGGTTTTAAAATATTTTCATTAATTCTTTGACACTTTCCTACAATGCATTTGAGTCATATTTGCCTCCTCCCCACTCTTCCAGTACCCACCTCCCCACCCTCCCTACCCACCCAAATTCCCACTTTTTTCTTTCCTCTAGTCCAATTTGTATTTCTCAACTATTCTTGGGAGTGGAGTCTGCACTGAAATGTGGTCAACTTACCAGGGGTTGTACTATTAGAGAAAGCCTCTGACTCTGCTTCTCCTGGTAGCTATCTCGGCTAGTGGTGGGATCTCATGGCCACCTTCCTGGCTTCACACTGTAACTGTCTTGTTTGAGCTTCTGTGGGTCTTGTGCATGCTGTCACCTTCCCTATGCATTCATATGTGCACCTGCCCTATTATGACTAGAGAACATGGTTTCCTTGAAGCTACCCACCACCTCTTTCTTCCGGTCTTTCTTCCTCATAGATCCCTGGTCCTTGGCAGGAGGGGCGGGAATTTTCCTCCTTAGGCCTGAGCATTCTACAGTGTCTTAAGCTCCACACAGCACCCTTCTCTGCTAAAACTCCAGGGCAAACTGGCTACCATCAATTCGCTTATATCAGGCGCACTCCTTTCTTCCCCAGAGCTTTGCACATGTCCTGCCTTCCATCTTCCCCGAGAATACTACATTCTCCCTTCAGTGGCTTCTTTCCTACTCATCTTAGGTCTTTCTGAGGATGCTGCGGTTATCATTAAACACTCCCCACCATGGTGCTATTTTCTTCCTTCCCTCTTACTGTACGCGTGTACCCATTTGGTTAGTTCCCTCCAGTACCCAAGAAATGAAAGCCAGTGTTTAGACCTCTGGCTGAGAAAAGTGGACCTCAGACATTTCTCCCTCTTATTCATTCTCTTTTCTCCCCTTCCCTGGACTCCCTTCCTTGATTTTCAGCTAAACAGGGCAGGGATATTTTAAAGATTCTGAGAACATAGTTGACGGCACAAAATGAAGCCACTAAATTGTGAACAAATTTAGTCTCTTTGAATCTTCTGCAGTCGAAATAAAATTAGCAAGCTGAAAAGACCACTCAATTTTGTTCTACCTGAGGACAGAATCCAATTCTCTCAACGTTCTAGCCCCACGGGAGCTATTACTGATCTGGATACAGCCCCATAAATCGCATGCCCGTGGGGCGCTCGAGCTCTTAAACCGCCATTTGGTTCTTAGTTTCACTTGTGTGGCGTGGGCTTGTGCGCACTCCTTCCTGCACCCCCCTCCCCAGATGATAAATTTGTTCACTTTCACTCCTTGTTCTTGCTCAAAGTACCAATTAGACACTGCTTGGCGATGGTTGATGTAAGGATATGTGACTGAATACATCGGGGAATGTGAGGATTTACGAACAAGGGGGATCCACACGAGACATGCGCTCACACTGCATGAACTTGGATGCTGATGCCGCCCAGCGCCCACGCACTCTTCCCCGCAGATGTTGCCATGGCATTGCTCCAACAGCTTGAAGTGAAGGCACCGTCTGAAAGCCATTGTTCCTCAGAGCCTCGCACCTGCACGCTCTGTTTAAAAGTCAGGGCTTTTGCTGCTCACTTTGGCCCTACTGAGCACAAAGCCACAGTAAAGAAGGTGCACAATTTGAGACACCAGTGGGCAACTTTCCCTTCGGGAAGTGTCAATGGCCGATATCTATCCCTTCAATTGATCTTTTGTTATTCCAACAAATAAAAGCTTTAATTAAAAAACATTATTTAAATCTGCTCATTTTTGCTTTCCATTTTGAAGGCGAAGAGACAGAAAGTCTAAGTACCTTCGCAAGAAGACAGACCAGGCCAAATGGTACTTTATGTAACTCATCTTAATTAGATTGCAAAAATGTTCAGCCCAGAATCCCCCAGAATCCATCTGGCTCACCGTGGTGAGCGCTTGCAGAGGCTTTCTCCCTCACCCACGGAATCAGAGCAGTCGCCCATTTTTCTGTCACAAAACTCAGACACGTAACAGTCTGTAAATTAGTCTTCCTGTCAGTGTAGTAGGAGTCTTCCTGTCAGTGAAACAAAAGGAAGTCATTTATGCAGTAAAGAAAGTTCAAGCCGGACAGAGATTAAGTGTTGTGGGATATTTGTACACTGTGAAGAGGTATTGCTGTGATTGGTATAGTGAAAAGCTGAACGACTAATAGCTAGGCAGGAGAGATACGTGAGACTTCTGGGCAGAGAGAGGAAGAGGATAATCGAGGCTCACAGGAGACCCTATGGAGATATGGAACGAGTCAGACACACAGAATGAGAGAGGTAAAAGCCTTGTGGTGGAATGTAGATTAGTAAAAACATAGTAAGTGTTAATTTAAGTTTTAAGAGCTAGTGGGGGGTGCTTATGCTAAGGCCGAGATGTCATAATTAATTTAAAAGTCTCTGTGTCATTGTGGGAGCTGGTAGCACAAAGTCTCTATCTAGAAACATCCAGAATCTCGTGTCTGGGAGTTTTGAACATTTCTGAAGTCTGTCCTGATGTCGTTGGTAATGTTTATATCAAGGACCAAGACTTTACCAACAGGAACCTGAAGCCAGCTGTTTGACCAGTCTGGTTCACCAGAACACTTGAACCTTTCCTGTCTTGGGGATAGAAGTGGGGGAGGAACGGGGAAGTCAGGGTATTCTAGCTTCAGTGTCAAACTTGAGTTTTCTTCCATCAAGCTAAACCTAGACTGTTAGGGAACATGGGTACTAATCAGAAGCATGGCTTGGGGAGGGTGATAAAGGCTCCTCAGCCCCCTAGAGTCTGAGGCAGGAGGATCATGAGTTGGGGATCAGCTGGGGATCTGTAGAGATATACTGTCACAAACAGTGTAGGTCTGCTTGTATGTCCTCTGCCAGTGAGCAAGAGGGTACATTCTTGGAGGTGGGTTGCTTTGTGCCAGAGGCATTCTGTTTCTTAGGATGAGGGTTTCCTTATGGCTCTACTTTATGGCTTCAACCAGAGATTTCCACGTAGAATCTAATTGCTATAACTCAACATGATGGTGGCATGATCTGGCTTGGTGAAACAATGGAAAACAGAAAACAGCAAAAGGGGTGTGTGTGTGTGTGTGTGTGTGTGTGTGTGTGTGTGTGTGTGTATAGACAAAAAAACTCTGTATTAGAGCAGTGGTTCTCAACCCATGGGTTGTGACCCCTCATAGGAGTCTCATATCAATATCCTTCATACTAAATATTTACATTTTGATTCATAACAGCAAAATTACAGTCATGAAGTAGCAAGGAAATAATTTTCTGATTGGGGGTCACCACAACATGAGGAACTATAGTAAAAGATTGTAGCACTGGGAAGGTTGGGAACCTCTGTATTAGAGTATTAGACCAAGGAAAAAGGATTTGCATTACAAATTAGTGTTTCCATGGCTTGGGACATAAGTTGATTATATTTACCCCACCTGAATGACTTGGTAGACATTAGTTTGGTAGAGAAAAATCATTCCAGTAGGGTGAATAGTAGTTTGTTTGTTTGTTTTTAAGCCTTAAAAATGAGCATGGACATGGATGTGTTTAGGATCCCCAAGGCTAGTCTCAGGGCCAGTGACTCACTAGCACTTACACGGCAACGATGCTTTGTAGTCAAGGTTACAGACACAGATTGGTATCATCAGTGGAATGTATTCACAATGCAGAATGCCCCTAAAGCTCCTACAAAAATCATATTAGCATAATCATCTAATATGGCCCACCCTAGGCATAGAAAACACAATTGCTATGGGATATTCCAACACCTTGCTGGCAATCTGAGATGGAGAAGGACCATGCATTCCTAAGGACCATCTGTCTTCTGAGGGGGACTTATGAGGCATAAGAGGGGCCTCTGGGTGGGACAGTATGCTGTATCTTGTCCATTTTGTGTGGTTAATTCACAGATACTGTCCACTTCTGGTCTATGAGCTTTCTGTGCATACATAAGGCCAAAGTAAAGTTTTAATAGACACTCTTTTAGAGCTGTCTTTCTCAACCTCAGCACCAGTGATATTTTGAGTTAGAACACTTTTCCTTGGGGGTTGTCTTATGCATCATAGGATGTTTAGCAACATCTCTGGTCTCAGCCTTCTAGATGCCAATAACACCTCCCCATTCATATTCCTGGCAATGTCTCTAGATATTGTTATAAACTTCCTGGGAGAGATATAGCCCAAGTTCAGAACTGGTTTCAGATAAACACTGAGGAAAATTTATAGTTGAAATAACACATTAGAAATTTGCCTTAAAATGATCCTGACTGGGGGGATGGCCTGAGGTAATAATGAAAATGAGGTTGGTAGCTTGTCACTAATTGTTGCAACTTGGTGTTGGATACACAAAAATTCATTAGGCTGCTCTGTTCTTTTTATGTTAGAAATATTTTATAATAAAGTTTTTAAATGTCTTATTACTTATTTATTGTATGAGTGTGCATGTACACACATAACGTGTCTCATATGTAGAGGTCAAAGGGCAATTTGCAGGAGTTGCTTCTTTTATTCCACACGTGGGTCCTAGGGATCAAATCAAGGTCATCAGATTTGGTGGCAATTATGTCGTCTTCTGGGCCATCTTCCAGAATCAGAAAAACAAAAACAAAAACATTTATAGGATAATGTTACTAAAAAGAAAAAACCAATAGAACAATACATATGATGTGCAGATAGATAGTAAAGAGACTAGAACCTAGTAGGACAACACATTTGCCTCTGGGTGATAGTACTGGAGTAGGATTATGGGTAATTTTTTTATGTTTCCATATATTGTTGTACTATGAAATTTTTGTAGTTGGAGAGATGAGCAGGGAATTCAGTTTTAACACAAGAGTTAGTATACAGAAGCTAAGAGCAAAGAATTTTCTAACTCCGACCCTGGAAAGTTCAGAAAAACCTGCACTTGACCCTTGGCATCTGGCAAAACACAGGGTGAGTCAGCAGTTCTGCAGGTGAACAGATGAGGAATGGCTGGGCTGCCAGGTCAGGGAGCCACAGACAGCTCAGAAGCACAGTGGCAAGAGAACATGCCACCTGTAGCAGACACCATTGGTGGTTAACACTGCTGAAACAGGCCACATCTAGGAACACACATATACAGAGAATGTACAGCAAGGTAAAACCAGAAGTGAGAGTCTTTCATTCTTGGCTCTTCTTGGCGTGCTAATTCCTTTGCCAAAAGCCCTTAAAATGTTTTCCCATCACTCTTGGAATCAAATTCATTGTCGAGGCCTCCAGGACCAGCATTCTCTGGCCCTGAGTCACTCCTAGTGTCTAAAGACCTTCATAGTTGCTCTTCCCTGTGACCACCATATACCCCCATGACACCCTAGTATCTTATATGGTGCTCCTCCTTATTATACTCTGTCAAATGATACCTCTCTCGCTAGTGGGGTCTTTACCAGCCACACCATCCCAAATTACCATCCTCCATGCTGTATCTTATTAGGTTGCTGTAGGTTTTCCACAGCAGTTGTCAGCTGACATTGGTTAAGTGTTTATTATTTCTACCTGCCCCCTCACCAACACCCCTGCCCCTCACCAATACCCCTGCCCCTCACCAATACCCCTACCCCCAAAGCACACTAGAATGAAGGTGGGATTGACTTTATGCATGGCTATATTTTTATTACCTGGAATAAGTTTTGAGATACATTTTAAAATCAAATGTTTCTTTTTTTCTCTCTTATTTAAATTTGAAACAAGCTCGTTTTACATGTCTATCCAAGTTCTCTCTCCTCTTCTGTCCCACTCAACCCCCTATTCCATCCCCTTTCTGTTCCCCAGGGAGGGTGAGGCCTTCCATGGGGAATCTTCAAAGTCTGTCATATCATTTGGAGCAGGGCCTAGACTCTCCCCCCATGTGTCTAGGCTGAGAGTATCCATCTATGTGGAATGGGCTCCCAAAGTCCATTCTTATACTAGGAATAAATACTGATCCATTACCATAGGTTTCTTAGTGGGATGAATCTCATATTCTATTTGGTGCACAGTAAGTTCATTAGTTGAAGACATGGGCTTTGGAGTTATTAATGGCTGGATCCAAATCCCAGCTCTCAGCTTTACAAGTCATGTGACCTCAGGAAATTTATGTCACACCCCTCTGCCTTTTCTACATCTTTGTAAAGGAAGGCTAACTGCTTATAGGGTTATTTTGGCTGTTAAAATGGGATGGTAGGTGAAGCTTTTAGCATGATTAGACAGTAAATGGCAATGAGTCAAAAATCACCAGTGAGCAGCTGGCTGGATCCGCAGCCCACAGAAATGTGAATAAACAACACGAAGACTGGAAAATGAAGTAATCAGGTACTTTGACACATTCATTTAGGTTTGGTGTTTTTCTGTCACTGGCTTGCCTTCTCCAAGGGTAGACATAAGATGGAATCAAGAATGATCTCACCTCATTTAGATGAGACTAGTGGTGGACAGGTCCCACTAAGAATTGCCATGGTATCTCGTCACAGAAACAGAAACCCTAACTAAGACAAGTTGATGCCAGGGACCTGGGTATTGCTGTGCAAGGCCAGACCATGTTTTTGTTTGGAGTAATATGGACCTTGGGACTGGACTAAGAAAGCAGTGCAATGCTTTAAGCACTGCTTACTGGACCATACTAGTAGGAGCAGGGAAGACAGAGGTGCTGAGTGTGATTTGAATGTGAGTGCCTGGATCAAGAGATTGCAGTGGAGAAGAGTGTTAGTATGGGGCCTAGAGATCGTTCTTGCGATGTTTTGGTGAAGAGTGTGGCTGCCTTTGCTCTTGTCAAAAGAGTCTGCCTGAGGCTAAAGTAACATGTTTTGGATTAATTCCATTGACATAGGGAATCTCAAAACTGCCTAGTATGGATTCTGTCATGTGGTTATTAGTGGTGACTCTGATGAAGATTTATAATGAAAAGGAGCAAGCTGAGCAAGGTAAATTAGAAAATGTAAAATATGAGAAAAAGAGCACCAGGAAGTGGAATGGAGCTAAATCCTGTGTTCAAGGGCATAAACAGATTAAGACGTGGAGTAAAAAGAATGGTGACCCTAAGGTAAGATCCCACCCAGCTAAGTTTCCAACTTGTGAAAAGGAATTAAAGAAAAGCTTAGAGCTGGGTATGGTGGTGCACAACTTTGATCCCAGCACTCAGAAGGCAGAGGCTGGCAGATCTCTGAGTTTGAGGCTAGGCTGGTCAACAGAGTAAGTTTAAGGACAGCCAAGCTTAGGTAGTGAAGGTAACCACTGAAAACAGAAAGTGAGTGAATGTGTAACTGAACACAGACACAATGTTCCAGTCACCGCAAACAGAACTTGGCAACTTCAGCCACATGGTTCTGGCTTTAGCGTTAAGGTTAGAAGAAACAGGTTATAGAATTTGCCTTTTCAACTAAGGAAAGCCACCGAGGCCAGACTGTGTGAGGAGTGTTCCTGAATGGAAGCCCAGAGAGGCCATTGTGTGAAGGTGAAGCATTGATTGCCTTAGAGACACCAAGATGTTAGAGGTCCAGAGCCATGGGATACTTACTGAGGAGAGCTGCTAGCAGGGAGTGGAAATAGCTCAAGAGAAAAAAGTATGTTGTCGTCAACAAAGCTGAAAGGAGTTGGAGATCTGAAAGGTATTTGACATCAGACACAGAGATGCAGCTGTTTGTCAGTCTTGCTTCGGTCCTTTATTTCCTCACTGTGCTCCCTTCCCTATGTTGTGCAATGGTAATATAGATCCTGTCCCATTATATGTTGGAAACATGTAATCTGCTTTTAGATTTTGATTTTATAGGGGATTGCAGTTAAGAGGTTGCATGAATCTAAGAAGAGACTTTGAACTTTTAAGTAAGTTTGAGAGTGTGATAGACTATGGGAACTTTTGAAGTTGGACTGAATGTATTTTTGCATTATGATATAGATACAAGCCTTTGGGGGCCACAAAGTGGAATATGGTGGTTTAAAAGAAAATGGCCTCCAAAGGGAGTAGCACTATTGGGAGCTGTGGTTTTGATGGAGTAGCTATGGCTTTGTTGGAGGAAGTGTGTCACTTTGGAGGCGGGCTTTGAGGTCTCATATATGCTCAATCTATGCCCAGTATCTCAGTTCATTTCCTGTTGCCTGCCAATCAAGCTGTAGGACTCTCAGCTCCAGTACCATGTCTGCCTGCACAACACCATATCCCACTATGATGATAATGGACTAAACCTCTGAAACTGTAAGCTGCCCCAATTAAATGTTTTTCTTTATAAGAGTTGCTGTGGTCATGGTGTCTCTTCACAGAAACTCTCAGACACACATGATCTTGCCTCCCATTCTTCTGATATGATGGTCCCTCTGCCACCTGCTGTGTGGCCTGTGGCATGCTGGAGCACTGACAGCAGTAAGAGCTAGGAACATGTCTTCTGTGTCCTTAGGTCACTAGTGACCAGCCTGGCTTTCGGGAGATGAGGGCAGCCTCCCAGCTACATTCCAGACTCACATGTGTTGCCCAGAATGATCAAAGTGAGAGACAGAGTGAGGAGTCCTGGGGAAGGAAATAAGAAACAGAGGGTCGATGGGGAGCTGATGTGCTCCCAGCTGGCTACACTACCCAGATAGTACTGTTAACTCTGGCTAGAACAACTGTAGGCCCAAATGGAACTAAGATGGGCTTAGCTTTTTCTTCAAGGTTAATGTGCTGAAGAGTTTTATGTCAACTTGACACAAGCTAGAATCATCTGAGAGAACCTCAATTGAGAAAATGCCTCCATACAAACAGGCTCTAAGCAAGGCAGTAGGGTTTTTTCTCAATTAGTGTTCATGGGGGAGGGCACAGCCCATTGTGGATGGCGTCATCCCTGGGCAGCTGGTCATATGTTCTATAATAAATCAGGCTGAGCAAGCCATAGCAAACAAGCTGGTAAGCAGCTCCCTCCATGTTCTTTTCATCAACTCCTACCTCCATTATTCTAATGGTGAACAGTGTTATGAAAGTACAAGCCAAATAAAACCTTTCCTCTTCAAATTGCTTTGGTCATGGTGTTTCACAGCAGCAATAATAACCCTACTACAGTTAGGTAAGTTTGCACATAGCCTCCTAAAGGGTACTTCCAAATAAGATCCCGTGATATCTTCAGGGTAATATAAATTATATCAGTTGCTAAAACATGAGAGATTAGGAGATTCCATATTAGATGAACATCAACAAGATGATGTTTATGGGATGTCTTTAAATTTTCAAAGGATCCACAAACAATCACCTGAGAGTCCTCCAAGGCCCACAAATTTATGTTGTCAGCAATATCACTATAAATACCTGACTAAGGTCGAAGAATCAAGCACTGAGGAGAAAAACTAAATGATAGCTAATTTGAACTTAGGAGTACTTTTTCCTTCCTTCTTTCCTTCCTCTCTCCCTCCGTCCCTTCCTTCCCTCCCTCCTTCCTTTTCCCCCTTTTTCCCTCCTTCCCTTTCTTCCTTTCTTTCTTTCCATTTTGGTTTTTTGAGACAGGGTTTCCCGGTGTAGACCTGGCTGTCCTGGAACTCAACTCTGTAGACAAGACTGGCCTTAAACTCACCTTAGGAGTACATTCTGTGTTGCTATAACAAAACACCTGAAGCTGAGTTCATCTGGCTGAGGAGGATTCTGCTAATTAGAACAACACTATGTTCTAGAGAAAGTCCCTTGGTGACATATCTTCATGGCAGAGAAGCACAAAGGGAACCAGACACATGTATGAGGCATACACTTGTAGTGAGATATTTACTTTGTCTCCTTCTGTGGCACTGACCATGCCCATTGGGGGGTGGAGCCATGGGCAGAAGTGACCTGTGGAAGGAGATCGGAGGAAGAGCCAGGGAACGCTCTCTTGCTGGCGGAACTCAGACAGGAGAGCATCCGGTGGAACTTGCTGGTGTTCATCTTTCTAGGTTGTAAGTTATTTCTCCATGAATAAACATCTATTCGGCCTATTTGTTTATCCTGATCCTTATTTAACCACAATATACACTTTATAATCTGTTCTCTTGTGGATAAACCTGGGCCTTCAAGAACTCCATTTAATACCTTCAGAGACGAGTACCCCATGACCTAATCTCCCTCTACTAGACTCCACCTTTTAAAGATATAGCACCTTTTAATACTATTTATTACAGTTGGTCTAAGCATCCAGAACACAAAACTCCTAAGCACATAGTAGAAGGTAATTTAACCACTCTACTGTTACATAGAATCTTGAAATTTTTTTTAAATGTAAAAATATCACAGCTGGGGAGATGGATCGATCTTAAAATGCTTTCCTCTCCAGCCTTAGGCCCTAAGTTCAAACCCCAGAACATACATAAAAATGCTGGGAGTCTCAGGGTGGTGGTGGTACATGCCTTTAATCCCAACACTTGGGAGGCAGAGGCAGGCAGATCTCTGTGAGTTCAAGCCCAGCCTGGCCTACAGAGTGAGTGCCAGGATAGGCTCCAAAAGCTACATAGAGAAACCCTGTCTTGAAAAACAAAAACAGACAAAAAAATGCTGGGAGTGGTGGTAAACACCTGTAATCCTAGCGGTGGACGGACATGACTGGCATGTCTCTAGTACTCATCAGCCAGCCAGCTTAGTCGACTGATGAGATTTGGGTCAACCAATGAGAGATTCTGCCTCAAAAAACAAGGTGGATGACTTCTGAAGGACAATACCCAAGGCTGGCCTCTGGCCTCCACACATGTGAGCATACATGTTGCGCCTCTGGATATATGGGTATCTGTACACATACACACAGATATATATCAAAATTTCTAGGGGTGACATGTTTTTAAACAACTTCAACATTCTAAGGTGACAAGCCTATATTCCACAAGTAAATTTAGACTGATTTCTTATGATATTCTAAATTAGAATAGGAATCATGAAGCCACAAATAATCGTGTTCATGTTCATTCTAGTGGTTACTAGTAATTTGTCAAGAATGTAGTTTAAAATGCCTTAAAACCTCTGATGTGGAAGGAAAATGCTTTCCTCCAAGTTTTAAGAAATGTGATTACAAATTGCCATACAGAACAGCAACATCAAGCTGGAGAGGAGAAACTGGCCACTGAAAAGTCTGTAAAGATGGAGGGATCCTCATCCCAAGGGAGTTGCCCACAATAACAGGAAGCTTTCAGACAGGATTGCTGGGTGTCCCTGAGCTTCAGTCCTCAGAGGGTCCCAATGTAGAGAGAAAGGTCTGGAAGAACTCCAGTTACCCCTAAGGGAGTGGCAAGTATACACTGGAGCAAGGTGATCTCCAGGTACTACCAGCAAATGTATCTGTGTAGACCATCACTTCTTCTGCGGCATTCACAGAGGGTCCCAAGTCAAGAGAAGTGTCAGAAGAGAGGTGACATTTCCATATAGGCCACCAGCATGTTTGTGCAGGGTGGCAATGACAGGGACAGTGAAATCCAGGAAGAGGGAGAAGAAACTTGTAATTCTGTGTGGGACAGCTAGAGGGTAGGGCAGTGACTGGAGCCTGTCTGCATGGAGGCATTCTCCTGGCTGCCTTGAATGCGGTGAGTTATGCAGAAGCAGTCAGGGAGTGAGTGCTGAGGGGTTGTTGTACTGAAGAACAATTGCACTTGGAGTCTACTGTGGTGGTTAGCCACAGCATGGCTAGGAGGCAGACAGAACTCAGCACTGCCATCTGTCCTAAAACAGAATAATTAAACTATTACGCTTTTAAAGGAAAAAAAAATTCAGAAAACATTTTAAACATTTAATTAAACTGCTAATACTAACATTGTGTTTTTGTGTTTTTAATTAAATCTGAAATCCATAGTCTTCTCATATTACTTCCCTAAGTTTGGTAAAGAAATGCCATCCATGACAATGTTATCATAGAAGTGTACTGTTAGGTGCTTCTATATGTCCTTCTAGTATCCACTGGGCCACATCAAAGCCTTTAGCACATTGCCATTTTGTAGTGGTAGCTACCATGCTCCCCAGAATAACTCATGTGCAAAACTCATGTTTCTGGATATCAGTAATCCTCAGTTCCTACAACTCAGTGCTTAGAGGCTCAGCAAACATCTGTCAAATGGATAAATAGTTTTATCTTCTCCATCAGGACAGGAGAGAAAAAAAGGAAAGCTACTGTGTGAGAGCTTCTGCTGTGGTCTTCATTTCAGCAGAGAGTAGGGGAAGACCACATGGAGCCAGTGGAGGCTGATGCTAGGGCTGTGCTTAGTGATGGACAGAGGGAGAGTGTTGGATGGACAGAAGGTAAATGATGGACAGAGGGCGACTGATGGACAGGGGATGAGTGATGGACAGAGGACAAGTGATGGACAGAGGATGAGTTATGGACAGAGGATGAGTGATGGACAGAGGGAGAGTGATAGACAGAGGGAGAGTGATGGACAGAGGATGAGTGATGGACAGAGGGCAAGTGATGGACAGAGGGAGACTGATGGACAGAGGCCGAGTGATGGACAGAGGATGAGTGATGGACAGAGGATTAGTGATGGACAGAGGACGAGTGATGGACAGAGGGCGACTGATGGACAGAGGGAGACTGATGGACAGAGGATTAGTGATGGACAGAGGGTGAGTGATGGACAGAGGGAGAGTGATGGACAGAGGGTGAGTGATGGACAGAGGGAGAGTGATGGACAGAGGGAGAGTGATGGACAGAGGGAGAGTGATGGACAGAGGATGAGTGATGGACAGAGGATGAGTGATGGACAGAGGATGAGTGATGGACAGAGGGAGAGTGATGGACAGAGGGTGAGTGATGGACAGAGGGCAAGTAATGGACAGAGGGCGAGTGATGGACGATGGATAGTCAATGAGTAGACAGAAATAAATGGCCAAACCAGGAAGTGTAATCAGATAAGAAAGAGAAAATAGGAACTAAGAAAGTGGGGACAGTCATTTTTCCACCCTTACAATAAGTCACAGGATTCTTTCCAGCAAGATATGGACACCTAACTACCTGAGAGCATCCCCAGCCATCTAGAGGCCAAATCAACACAAGATTTGCCCCTGGAAAACTTAGTTATTACATCTCCACATTCTCAAGAGTCCAATCTTTGCATTGTGTAAACAAATATTTTAAAACCAGGACTGCTTTTATCATTGCACTTCTTTCTCAGTGGTATATGCAGAACAAATCCCACCTGACACAGGGATTCCAAGCCTTCAGGAGCAGAACACTGGTGCTTAGCAATGTGAAAAGGACAATGCAGACTGAGAACCACGGCAAATAGGCTGTGTACATAGCTGGGCTAATGTCAGGAGTCTCTCTGACTCAGAGCAGACCAAGGGGGCAGAAAGAGCAAATCAACCCCTTCCCATGCTAGAAGCCCACTCACATTCAGAAATGGCACAGGTGCTGTGACTCTATAACTCTGAATCAACCCCCACCTCCAAGAGACCTCAAAATAGGAAAGAGCCACCCACTGCCATGCCCTGCCCACATGCAACAGCAGAGGCTTGGGCGTTCCAACACAGGGCCTCATCATTGTTGTGACTTATCATGGTGTCTCATGGGGGATGATTATCAGCAGTGAGTCACTCCCTTCCAGCTTAGTGATGCCAGCACCTGCTATTGTCATCACAGACAACCACCAGAGAGACAGCTGGCAGAGTCCCTACCTCAGCCATCTCCTCTGGGAATACAGGCAGAAGAAAGAAGCACCAAATAAAGCTGTCCTTTTTGGGATGCTTCTGTTGGTGTTTTAGTCATAGTTGCACAACAGAATCTAATACAGAGGGACAAAGGTGACAGTTTTATCAGACTTCCCACCAGAAGTCATGCAGAGAGGGGAGTAGAATATTTAGGGTATTAAAATGAAACAAAAAATCAACAGGGAGAGGGGACGATCAGACTATATTGCATAAATTTTCAATTAAAATGTAACAAATGTTCCATTTTCATGTATTTGTGTACTTTCTGTAGGTTTTCTACTGGCTTCTAGATTAACTAGAATGATATGATAAGACACAAGAGGTTGATTGTTTTTGGCTGCATTTGGTTAATACTTGATATGTGATATAAAGTGTGATCTTTTTTTATATTTTATATAACCAAGTCCATTTAAATGAAAACAAACATTTATAGACAATATTTGGGAATTTGGGCATCGTTCTTTCCAAACTACTTCCTGCTGGTAAGGGACGCTGTCATGGGGGATTCTATGAAGATACAGAAATCCTGGCTGTAGTCTGTAAGGCTGCTTTGTCCAGCTGTTTTGAATGTAGGATCACCTGGTACTCTGTTTCAAGGGGTCTGGCTTGATCAAACCACATTAGTCTGGAAGGAATCCACTGCTTTTCATTTTCTGTGGAAACAAAAATAGAAATTCTTTTCCCCAGTAACTTGTACTTAAACTTAAATTTTAGAGCCAAAGCATTTTTTTATTTAATTTATTATTTTACCTGTCAATCCCAGTTCCCTCTCCCTCCCTCCCTACCTTCCTCCCTCCCTTTTGCCCTCTCTGCCCTCTCAATGCACCCTAACCACCCTCCCCTCCCATCCCCCCACCCCAATTCCATATGTAGGGGAATGCCATCCAGGTGGGGTCATGTAGATCTGACAGGTCATGTGAAGTAGGGACTAAGGCTTCTCTCCTGTCTCTAGATTAAGACAGTTATCCCTCCATGGGGGATGTGTTCGCAAGGTCCTTTTGTGCACCAGGGATACATCCTGGCTCCACTGTCTGAAGTCTCTTAGACTGCTCAGTCCTTCTGGCTGAGACCCATATTCAGGGGGGCCTGAGTCAGTCCCATGCTGGCTTCCCAGCTATCAGTCTGGTGGCCCGTTAGCTCCTCCTTGTTCAGGTAAGTTGTCTCTATGTGTTTCTGTGGCCTGGTCTTGTCCTCTCCATCTGCATCTGAGTTGTACTTCAACTCAGTGTTTATGTATGGTGTTTGCTCCTGTTTCCAACAGGCATTAGTTGAGGGCTCCATGGATAAGTTAGTTGTTGATCTCACTCTCCAGGAAGGGCATTTATGGTAGCCTTTCCACGGAAGCTCAAATTGTTAGTTGGTGGCAGTCTTGTAGTTCTCTAGACCTTTCTTTGTGTTCAATTTTATCTTCAAACCAATATTGGCTCCCTCTTTTATGTTCTCTCTCTCTCTCCTGTCTTCTATTCCTAACCAGGCTCAATCTTCCTAGTCGCACATGTTTTCCTTTCCTCCCCCTTGTTTTCTCCTACTTCTCTCTCCATTCGCTGCCCCCCCCTCACTTCCCCTGTGCTGTGGGGGACTTGTACCTTCCCGGTTCTGTGGGGGACTTTATATGAATCTCTTAGACTATACCTTGTATCCTAGTTCCTCTGGTGGTGTGAATTATAGGCTGGTGATCCTTTGATCTAGGTCTAAAATCCATATTTGAGTGAATACATACTGTGTTCCTCTTTTTGTGACTGGGTTACCTCATTCAGGATGGTTTCTTCAAGTGCCATCCACTTGCCTGCGAATTTCAAGATACCATTATTTTTTTCTGCAGAGTAGTATTCCATTGTGTAGATGTGCCACTTCTTCTGAAAGACACTTAAGAAAGTGCCCCACACCCTTAGTTATCAGGGAAATGCAAATCAAAACAACTTTGAGATACCATCTTACTCCTGCCAGAATGGCTAAAATTAGAAACACCAGTGATGACTCATGTTGGAGACGATGTGGAGAAAGGGGAACAGTCCTCCACTGCAGGTGGGAGTGCAAACTCATACAGCCATTTTGGAGATCAGTATGGCAGTTCCTCAGGAAAATGGGAATTAGTTTACCACAGGACCCGGCAATCCCCCTCTGAGGCATATACCCAAATGATCCACATCCATGCAACAAAGACATCTGTTCAACTATGTTCATAGCATCACTATTTGTAATAGCAAGAACCTGGAAGCAACCTAGATGTCCCTCAATTGAAGAATGAATAAAGTGTGGTCTCTTTAGGAGAAGGTGCCCTGAGCTAATGAAAAGAAAATATATTCTGCCTCTGTTGGACATTCTGTTGGAATATTCAGCTAATACCTGTTCCTCAAGTACACTTTCCTGTCTACATACAGAATGATCCATTTGGTGGTTCCACAGCTGCACCCTTGATTACATTGATGATTGTATTTGGATTATTCTTTATTTTACTTTTGGCATTCATTGTTGATATTAGAACTTTGCTGATTTCCTGTGTTGGACACAAGGGATTCCTTTAACTATTCTCATGAACTTTATTGTGGAATATTTAACTAGGCAAAGATGTGTTACATTTGCCACTGTTGAGGACTATTACTTTAACTATGTGAAGGTGTGTTACATTTGTTTATGCTGCATTTGTTTAATTATGTAAAGATGTATTGCATTTGTTTTACCTTACTTGCCTAAGGCACCTGATTGTTGTAATAAAAAGCTGAATAGACAATAGCTAAGCAGAAGAAGGATAGGTGGGGCTGGCAGACAGAGAGAATAAGTAGAAGGAGAAATATAGCAGAGAAGGAAGAGGAGAGAATGAGGGAGGAAGTGAAGAATACCTTGGGGCCAGAAGGAAGGCAGCCACCAGCCAGACATAGAGACAGCAGAAAAGCAAGACATACAGAAAGAAAGGAAGGTAAAAAGCCCCTAGACAAAATGTACATAAAGAGAAACAGATTAAAATAAAAGCTAAGATAAGGCTGAGCATTCATAACTAATAACAAGTCTCTGTGTCATGATTTGAGAGCTGATTGATAGCCCCCAAGAAAGCCTGCTACACTTCATTCTTTCCTATACTCTCATTATTTAGACTCTTGCTTGTCTGTGTAGTAGTCCTTTAAATGTCTCTGAAGTTCTAGCATGGTGGTCATGAACTAATTTGTACTTGTCTTAAATGTTCTTATTTTTAAAAAATAGATTTTCTGAATATGGCACTCTTAATTGGCAGTCATTTACTCAGTGTTGAATTACAATATTCCATGTTCACCAGCTTTGTAGGTTGCTAATAAGAACTCTGATATTATTCTGATGTGTTTATAGTTATGTGACTCAGAATTTTTCTCTTACATTTTTTTTTCAGCGTAAAAAAATGTTATCACTTTTTTCCATATTATTAGTTACATCATTTCCCCTTCCCTTTCCTCCCTCCAATCCCCATCTCTCATACACCTTTCCTTGCTCTCTTTCAAAATCATGGCCTCTTTTGTGAGAGCCCATGTAAGACATCTGTGAACAATGAATGTGACAGAGTGTAAAATGTTCATCCCACAAGATGTCCTTCTAGAAAGAATGGAATAAACTATGATAAGTGTATGTACTTGAAAACAAGAACATGAAGGGAATGCCCTGGCATATCCATATTATCTCTGTGGGAAAGACAGAGACTTGGAATATTCTTGGCTCATTCACATGACCAAAGATAATATTAATAAAATATAACAGTAAGTATATTCTTCCCTGAACTGTATGTGCTTACCCTAACTGTAAACATCACTCATGCAATGCTCTTGTGTTCCAATTCCTCAAGCCCTGATTAGCCTGTTCAGAACTTCCAGCATTTTCGTTCACCTGTGGAGATTTAGCCTCACTGTCTGGGGTGAGTTGCTGCTCCTTATTTCATTAATAGTTCACACAGGTAGTGTGATACCTTGACTATTTTATGAAGAGCTTCTTCTCTGGTTGCATCTATTTGGGGTTGTACTACCACTTATATTTGAATATATATTCATTCTTTAGATATGAGGATTTTTCTGCTATAGTTTCATTGAATGAATTCTCTTTGCCCTTAGTATTTAAGTTCCTTCTTCTACAACATGGATTCTTAGGCTTGTTCTCTTTATATCCTAGGATTTGTGTCCTAGAATTTCTTAGATATTAATATGTGCAGTATTATTGGATAATAATATCCTCATCATTTTTTGTTGTCTATATTTGCTAAGGTACAATCTATGGCCCGAGATATGAGTTCTTGGTTAGCATTCGTTGTAAGTGTGAGAAGAATTGTTGCTGCTGTTGAAGGGGCCATTCTGTAAGTGACACTTAAATCCAGTTGATTGTCAGTGTTGTTCAGTGCCACTCTGTCCACATTGATTCTTCTGCTTGTGTATTGTCAATTACTGATTCAGGGGTGTTGAAGTTGCTACCTATATCAGTGAATGTGTTGGTAGTTTATTGTGTTTTATCAGCCTTCATCTTCATACCTTCTAGTCCTTCTTTTGCTTGGTCTAGTGCATGGGCCATAGAAACTCATTTTTTAAATGAAGACAAATAGACTAAGAGAAATAAGAAAAGGTACCATATATACCTTGCTAACACTAATAAAAAGGAGAGAGAGAGAGAGAGAGAGAGAGAGAGAGAGAGAGAGAGAGAGAGAGAGAGAGAGAGAGAGCTCTAGGGATCAGTATTATACAGAATTTTAGGTTTCCACACCAAAGCTGGGAAACATTCAGCTACTGACTACAGCTCAGCCCCAGGCACATCTGGCCCTTTATTCTTGCCTACTGCACCCTCTGCTTTAAGTGCCGTGATGCTTCCAAAATAATAAGGCTGGAAAATATTTAGTTCAGTTCTCAAATTCGATTTATAAAACTGCTAACCTTGAACAGAAAGCTTAAAAAAAATGTCTTTGTATTCTGGAAGGGTGAATTGATTTTGCAGTCTGTGAACATCATTGGTATTTTTCAATAAAGGATAAGTAAGCTTAAATAATAAGTAACATTTAAACAAAGTAAACTTCAGAACAAGGAAAATTATCAAAGACAAAGTAGGCATTAGCAAAAAAAGGTGTTTATTCTACAAGAAGATGTAAAAAGTAAAAATCTTTAAGGTGTATTTGCCTTGTAACAGATGATCTAAAAACATGAGGCAAAAAAAAAAAAAAAAAAAACCAACCAACCAAACAAAAACTCCAGATGACCTAAACACATGAGGCAAACAAACAAACAAACAAAAACAAAAACAACACTCCAGAAACAAACTTCCTCTTACAGTCACCAACATACTCAATCAGTAATCAACAGATGGAAAAAAACCAGTGTGGACGGAATTGAGCTGAACAGCACTATTAATCAGTTGGATTTATGTGGCATTTACAGAATACATCATCTAACAGCAGTATACAAATTCTTCTCAAGCAAACATGTAAATGCTAACCATACCCAGAGTCAAAAATCATATCTGGATAAATACAAAGCAGAAACTAAAGTACACTCTCAGATCAACCTGGAATTAAACTGAA
Organism: Phodopus roborovskii; assembly: GCF_943737965.1. Classification (NCBI taxonomy): domain Eukaryota; kingdom Metazoa; phylum Chordata; class Mammalia; order Rodentia; family Cricetidae; genus Phodopus; species Phodopus roborovskii. The sequence goes on from NW_026126550.1 coordinate 2,152,383, forward strand.
AGTCAACAATAGAAAGATAGTTAGAAAAATCTCAAAACATTTGCAGATTAAACAGCATGCTTCTTAATAACACATGCATAAAAGCATCAAAGAGAGCCAGATGGCTCAGCCAGTGAACTGCTTCCCAGCAGGCCTGATGATCCGAATTTGACCCCTAGAATGTAAAAGATTCCCAAAGTTGTTCCCTACATCCACATACAGAGTAGGATATGCACTTGTTCTGTACTTCTCTCCTCTCCTCTCCCTTCCTCTCTCTCTCTTTCTAGATCTCTATATCTCTATAGATCTCTTAAGCACAGTAATTTAAACTTAAAACATAATGTTAGCCATCAGAATAGCAACCAAATGAATCTGCAGAATTGTGGTGAGTGGGAAATGTCTATCTCAAAAGTCTTCATTGTAGCCAGTCATTGTGACTACACCTTTAATTCCCGAACTCTCAAAAGTAGATTGATTATTATGTGTTCAAGGCCAGCCTGATCTATATGAGTTCTAGGTTAGCCAGGTTACATGTGAGACCCAGTATCTTCAGAGAGAGAGAGTGGGGGGAGGAGGAACCACCATCATTTCATTTAGTTCATACTGTATATGTAAGATTTTAAAAACCTAACTCAGGGCCTCTCACATGGTATTCAAGCACTCTAGCATTGAGCTGCATCACAAGTTTCAAGTGATAATATTATAGAAATGGAACAAATGAGTACCTGTCAGTGACTAGCTAAGGAGGGGTAATGATGAAAGGGAAGTAAGCAAGGCTATAAAAATGCAGCAGGGGCAGGCTTGTGGTGCTGGCAGTGTTTGGTGTCTTGGATACATCAATATCAATATCCTGAGTGTGGTGGTACTGTACTTTTAAAAAAGATTTGTGTGTGTGTGTGTGTGTGTGTGTGTGTGTGTGTGTACCACATGTGATGACTGTTTTGACTGTCAACTTGATTACAACTGGAATTTATTAAAACCCCAAAACAGCTGGGCACACCTGTGAGGGATTTTCCTTAACCAAATCATTTGAAATGGGATGATCCACTTCTAATCTGGATCTTTGAGGTGGGAAGACATACCTTTAATCCAGATCTTTCAAAAGTGGTAAGATCCATCACTAATTAGGATCACACCTTCTGCTGGAAGCCTATGTAAAAGATATGGAAGGAAGCTTTGCTCTTTGCCTGCTTGCTCTTGCCCTCGACAACAAGCCTTTTTTCACTGACGTCAGAATCTACTTCTACAGAATTCCAGCATATACTGAAGATCAGCTGAGACAGCTAGCTTTGTGGATTGAATAATTACTAGATTCTCTAACCTTCCTTTCATAGGCAACCATTATTGGATTAGCTAGACCACAACCTGAAAGTCATTCTAATAAATAATATATATATATATATGTATATATGTAATATATATTATATAGACACATGTAAACATATATATGTGTAGCCCTTTCCCTCTCATTCTATAAGTTCTGTTACTCTAAAGACCCCTGACTATTACATCACATCTATCAGGTGCCCCAGGAAGCTCCAAGAGTGTGTTGGATGTCTTTCAGATGGAGTTAGGGTTTAGGTGCTGAGAACTGAACTCAGGTCCTCTTTCCAGTCTATGATGTTGTAGTTATATATATCACCATGACAAGAAACTGGATAAAGAATCTCCCTACATTGTTTCTTGTGTGTGCTATGAATATTCATTAGTATATATCCTTAATCTGTCTTTCTCTGTAAAGCTCTCACTTTTTTTTTAACTGTTGTTTTTGTTTTTCAATACAGGGTTTCTCTGTGTAGCTCTGGACGTCCTGAAATTTGCTTTGTAGACTAGATAGGTCTCAAATTCAGAGATCTGCCTACCTACCTATGCCTTGAGTGCTAGGATTAAAGGTGTGCACCATCATACCATACCCAGTTCCTTTCTAACTTTTAAAAATTTGTGGCACTTAGCTGCTTAACTTACTGCTTTTCAGTACACAGGGGCAAAAGACATTTACAGTAAATAATGTGAGGTACAGCATAGTAGTGGTATTATGGTTCCTTTTCTGTTTTCAGTTTTTGTTTGTTTGTTTTTTAAACACAATCTTATTATGTAGCCTTGAGCCAGCCTTGAACTCATAGAGATACACCTGCATCTTCCCAGGTGCCTGGGTTTAAAGGTAAGCACTACCACACTTAACCCATATCTTATACACACTTTTGTGTGTATCTCTAACAGAACTCAGTTGCAAGTGCATTATGCTGTGTATCTACTTCCTAATCACATGTAGTCTTGGTTCCAAAGTCTGAGCAACCTGCTTGGAAACATCAGAGAGAAGCCTAGTGTCTTGAGTAACTCTTCCTTCTTGCTTTAGAAAATGTAATTGTTGATCAATGACCATAAATAATAGTACCAAGAGATGGAATGCTTCATAAAAGTAGTCATTAACAGTACAGATGAAACTACATGATGTAAAAGTTCCATGTCATGTACTATAGAGATTTCAACTATGGCTGGGTAGAGTTTATCAATAAACTGTAAAATCCTTTGTTGTGGAAATTAACCATGTAAAGATGTGTTGATGGGAGATGTCATTCTGTAAATATGTTTCTCTTATTGGTTAAAGAATAAAGCCATGTTGGCCAATAGGAAAGCAAGATAGGTGGGAGTAGGAGACAAGGAGATTCTGGGAGATGTAGTAGAGAGAAGTCAAGATGTAGGACATGAAAGAAGAGGTCCAGACCCTCTCTCCAATAAGATAAGACCATGTAGAAACACTTAGATTGATAGAAAATGAGTTAATATTTAAGACAGAGCTAGCCAATAAGAAACTCTAGTAACCAGCCAACAGCTTCATAATTAATACAGCATCTTTGTGTGTTATATTGGGACTGACATGGCTATGGGACCAGACTGGAAGGAAAGTGCATGTAACAATGTGTTACATTTGTTTATGCTGCATTTGTTTAATTATGCAAAGATGAGTGTTGCTGTTTCACCCTATCTGCCTAAGGCACTTGATTGGTCTAATAAAAAGCTGGATGGCCAATAGGTAACAGAGAAAGGATAGGCAGGGCTGGCAGGCAGAAAAAAATAAGTAGTAGGAGAAATCTAGAGTTCAAGGAGATGGAGAAGGGAATGAGGGAGAAAGAGAGGAACACACCCTGGGCCAGAAGCCAGGCAGGAGCCAGCCAGACAGGGAGGCAAAAGGAAAGTAAGATATACAGAAAGAAAAAAAGAAAGAAAGGAAGGAAGGAAGGAAGAAAAAGAAAGGCAGATGGAAGGAAGAAACAAAGAAAGAAAGAAAAAGGAAAGAAAGAAGAAATAAAACAGAAGGAAGGAAGGAAGGAAAAATCCTTTAGGCAAAATGTAGAAAAAGAGAAACAAGGCTGAGCATTCATAACTAATGAGAAGTTACCATGTCATTATTTGGGAGCTGGTTCATGGCCCAAAAGAAAGCCTGGTACAATCCTAAGACCATATCTAATAAGCAAAATAAATTAGACATCTCAGAAGGGTTCTTAGTCAATAAAACCTTGCTCTAGTTGTATAATTATTAACTTAGAATGTCAGTATTTCTTGAAACAATAATTTAGATTATTTGCTTAAAAGATGAATTTACAATGTGAGATTTTTGAAATATTTTTCATGATCTAATTGGAATATTCTTTAATTTTACAATAAATGCATCAAGTAAAAGAAAATAGGGATATTAGAACACAGAATATTAAAAGCAGAGGGTCCTTAAGAAATTTTATCCAACAATTTCAACATATAGAGGAGGAAACAGAGACACAAAAGGTGACATCATCTGCCTCAATGTCTATCAACTGGTTTAGTTTTTGTACACCCAACAAATATTATCCAGCGCCCTCTACTGTGAAGCACTGTTAAAGAAGGTGTAAACAAAAAGCACAAAACCACATTTTTATTCTGTAGGAGGGAGAAAGTTAAAGGAATTAAGTGAAAACCTACTTGAGTGTCACTAATGCACATGAGAAATACAGAGCCAGGGCCTAGGGCCTTATCTTGGTGCATGGTATGCAGAAGTAAGGCAGACACTTTCTCTGGGAAAGCAAAGAGAAATAAGCAGGGAAGATGAGAAGAAAATGCAAAGCGACAAACACCTGAGCTGCCTGGGGCTCCACAAAACAAAGAGAGATAGCAGGCCCTCTGCCACAGAAGGTGTTCCCAGGGAGATTAGAACATAGACTCCTAAGTAGACACAGTTTATCGCAGATTCCTTTTGCTCTCTCACTGGGAAAGGTACACCCGGTGGCCAAACACTCCCACCTATTCCAAAGGTAAAGCCCATAAGAATGTGACTGGCTACTTCCATTAAATTTGGAAATGAGTCAAACCTCTGCAGGCTCAGCTGAGAGAGGTCTGGAGACTGGCACTGCAGAGATGGGATGAAGGTAAGTCTGACACTCCCTCAGGAGAGAACACGGTACTTCTCCAAGAGCAATGTAAGGTCTCCCTTTACAATCCCTGAGTAGATGGGTGTCCCCTCAGACTCCTTTCATCTCATCTGTTTCAGAATCTGGGCTGCTTGCTCTACTGAGCCCTGATGAGCCCAGTCACAGATACCATGACCAGAAAGCAAGTTGGAGAGGAAAGGGTTTATGGTGGCTTACACTTCAGTAGTTCTATTCATCAATGAAGGAAGTCAGGACAGGAACTCAAACAAGGACAGCTCTCAGAGGCAGGAGCTGACAAGGCCATGGAGGGGAGTGGCTTACTGGCTTGCTTCCAATGGCTTGCTCAGCCCACCTTCTTATAGAACCCAGGACCATCAGCCCAGGGATGGCACCATCCATCATAGGCTGGGCCCTCCCCCACTGATCACTAATTGAAAGTACCTTACAGCTGGATCTCATGGAGGCATTTCCTCAGCTGAGGCTTCTCCTCTGATGACTCTAGCTTGTGTCAAGTTGACAAACACAACTAGGCAGTTCAGGCATGATAGCAGCTGTAGTATAGCAGTATGCTGATTCTGACTCCATGAAGACAACCTTGGGAAAAGCCCTTACCTGATTATCAAAGAGTAGTGACCAATCAATGGCCTGTGTCATCATGTGCACTAGTGAGGTTGTGATAACCACTTTACTGCAACCCTGTTTTTTTTTTTTTTTTTTAAAACAAGAACAGGCCCTCTGGATGTCATCTCACAATATTTGTTTTTGGTAAATAGAATACATGTCTCCCCAGAAAGTCATCCTCATGTTGGCTCACATCAATTTAAGAGAATGCTTAAAAATACTTGTGTATGTGCACAAGTGTAGCTGAGCATGGGTGTGGAGCCAAAGAACTTGTGAGAGCCAGTTAGTTCTTTCCTTCAACTTTGTGAATACTCCTGATAGAGGTCAGAGTTCAGGCTTGGCAGCAAGCACTTTACCCACTGAGCCATCCTGTCAGCCCCTCTACCCAAAGTTTGTGTACTTCCCCAATTGCCTTTCAGATTAACATCACATAAATATTCCTATCTCATAACCTGGAAGTTCTGGATGGCCACCACCCATCTGGACAGTGGGTGGGGGAGGGTAAGGTGGGTAAACCAAGTCCTATGCTTTCCAGGGCATTGCCAGAACAAGCACATAGGGATTTATTCCTATGTGCTGTAGAACTCGGCTCTCCAGCTGTGATGCAGCTGTTGTCATCTTAATCAGAAAACTGTGATTACTGCCTAAGTTCCTCACAAGATCAGGCCAGTTACCAGACCCTCACCTAAGATAACAGCACTTACCCTGCCTGGCCCTAGCCCCAGTTATACATGGTATGTTCTCGGTACACAAGAGATGGAGGGTCACTGAAGGAGGCACTGCATCGAGAAGGCTGGCTCCCATGCTACCCTGGACCTCATGAGTGATGTAGCTCTTCTGCAGTCACCCATACTCCCAAAATAAAGCCCAATAAACCCACTGGTTCACCAAGCTAGACTTGGATAGAATGGTTTGTTGTTGGTGCCCTATAGCATGAAGAGACTGTACAAGTATCTTCAAGAAAAGTTTACAGAATGCCATGAGCAGACAGATAGCAACAAGGGCGAGAGATGGACCTGAGGGCAGAGCCAGGATGAAGATTTCTCTTAAAAATTAAAGATGCCATAAAAAAAAAAAAAAAAAAAAAAAAAAAGAGTAAGTAGTTTTGTTTTGCTTGAAAATAAAGGTCAAATGATGTTTTTCTGTTGTCTTAGCAGCTGCACACCAATCTGATATACATCATATGTGTAGCCTGGGGACCCAGCTCTGGTGCAACCAGAATATGTAGGTTTAAATTAAGTATCTATCATTCTACTTACCAATTAAGACTTGGGAGTCAAAGGCTGGGGTAAAAACCTACTAGCTCAGAAAGGTTGAAAGCAACTAGCTGACCTTGCTTTTTGGTGGGAGACGCTGCAGGAGACAAATTTCTCCCTTTGTTCCAGAACCAAAAAGAAGCTGCAAACTCAAGTGTCTGTCCTTTTCTTCCTGTGTGTCTTCTCTATACAAATTGCTGGCTTCTCTATGGGCAATTCCAGTCAGTCAGTCACTGGCTCCACCCTGATTCAAGGTTTAGCTTTAGTGTTAAGAGTACAATCAAAATACCCCAAGTCAAGTAACAGATTAGTGGTTCTAAAATTAATCCCTTCATTATTCTCTTTTGTTGCTAGAGCTTTTCTTGTCCCTCCAGGCCCTGCTTCCCTTCTCAGTCCCAAATAAACACAGAGAGATGCTATGTTAGCTATAAAACTGTTGGCTGATGGCTTGGGCTTCTTATTGGCTAGCTCTGTCTCAATTATTAAGCCATTTCTAGTAATCTATGTATTTCCACGTGGCCTTATCTTATTAGAGAACATCTAGTGCATCCTTTCTTCCCAGTCCTTACATGGCAACTGTTTCGTGGACTTCCTCTGCCTACCGTTCCCAGAATTCTAATCTCTTCATCCCGCCTATCCTCCTGCCTCATTGCCTAGACAGTGTTTTATTCTTCAACCAATAAGAGAAACATATACAGAAGGACATTCCCCCATCACTCTTCATATTTTATCAAATGGCCCAAGGGTTTCTTGCAGTTGGCAGAGTGCTTACTTTTTATGTGTAAGGCCTTGAGTTTGACCTCTAGGATCACAAAAATGGGGGGGGGTGCATTTGAATTGAAGAAGGTGGCTAATAATGAATATGCAAGGCCTGTAATTCACTCTGTGGCCATCACAGTAATGACATATTTTTTTCCCTACTGCAGGGATGAGCCTGGCAAGCAGATGGCACAGCTATTTATAGAGCAGACAGCCTCCCCAGGTGCAGAAGAGGAACTAGGCAAAGTTCTTAGAATCCAATTACCATTTTCTCATGACCCTTTTCAACTTGTTCACAGGTTATCATTTTCATCTCACTAGGAAAAGCTATTTCTTCTATTATACATACTGATCCCAAATATGCAGGGCTTCCCCTCCCCACCCCTTGGGTATCAACTCTCCAAGAATCTGGATAGCAGCTAGGCATCCCACAATCCAATGCTAACACCACCTAGAGTTAGTGTAGCCCCTGGTTAAGGGCAAACTCTCACAAGAATACCCCCACTTCAGATTACATCACAACATAGGTTCCCCAGACTATCCACACTTGCTTTAATAGTAACTTGCAACAGATCAGAATCACCTTTAGACAAGTCCAGATCACCTTGATGATGTGGGAAGGCCCACCCTGACTGTATGCTGCACCTTCTGCTGGCAGCCCAGATATAAAGGGGATTCAGCAGGAAGACCATCTTGCCTCCTGTTCAACTGGCTTTCCCTCTTGTCACCAAGCTGATTTGCCTTGTTACTGCTGCCAATTCATCACCAGCATTTCCAAGCTATCATCATGGACCAGTAGTTCCCAGCAGATAGGACTGCTGAGGCCCCTACCTTGTGAACTAAGTAACTACCCATTTTTGCCCCTCCATTATTGTAGGACCACCTGAATTATTGTGGCATCTAGTCTCAAGAACTAAATAACTACTCGATTCACAGCTTCTCCAATGTGATTTTGTTGTTCTTACTATTCTAAAACTGACTTAATAAATTCATATATGTATTTTCCATCCCACTGGATCCATTCTTTTTAGAGAATTCTGACTAATATAAGCTCCATTGTTAGGGGTTTTGTAATTTTGCTAGGACAACTTAAAAATACAGGAAAGCACTGGACTTGGCTTTTAAAGAGCAAACAGATAAACAGTTGGATGAAGAGGTTGCCTCAATAGGTCTCAAGCGCAGGAACTTCTGTCCACATAGAGTTGGGGTGCATCACTTTCCTGGCATATCAATATATTTTCCAACCAAGAAGCTCTCCAAATTTTACAGGTAAAGGATATAATACAGATGCAGCCCATTGGTGTGATCAATAATTAATCTCCAGCCCCAATCCCCTCCCTGGGAATGGAGATTGGCTCGAAATTGTAGCTTTCTAGTCATGGCTTTGACTTTCCAGTAACCAGCTCCCTCCCACCTCAAAGCCATCCAAGAATCAACCCGCTGTAATCAGAACACATGCACTGATGAGGAAATTCAAAGGCAAGTGAGAACGACAGTCAGGAACTGGGCTCAACACAAGATGCACCCCACCTATCATTAAGAACACCATGAGGATTTTAGAAACTCTAAACAAAGAACTGAAAGTGAACATGTAATATATTTATTGTATGACAATATCACAATCCCTCAATATACTTCATTACAGGTTGAAGCAGTCAGGCTGGCTTATACTGAATTTAGGCAAGCTGTTCCCTAAAGGCACAGGGAAAATCAGTAATCAGACTTTACAACCCAGAGGGCTTGGGTATCCTCATTTTCCCCTACATCAAGTCTATGCCCATAGTATCTGCAGTATTGTCCACTTAACAGAACTAGTTGTGCTTTTCACTGCACACCTCATACACAGGCTAGATTTGGTAGTGTTGAGTATCTGCTAAAAAGTATCAAATTTTAAAATTAACTTTTGAGATAACAAAGAAATGAGTCCTATTATTACATTTTCATACATCATGTGTCATTATACTTTATTCTAACCCATGCCGTGCCCTTCCCTGTGCTTCTACCCCAAGCCCATTGGCTAGTTCCCAGATAGTCCTCACATCATGCCATTATCATCCGTTTCTCCCTTCCCCTTACTTTCTGGTCTCATGATCTGCACTCATGCACATATATAATTTCAGTTTGGGTTCCACATGAGATCAGATTTATCATTCTGACTTTGGCTTTTGTGTTTACTGTGAGTCCCAGCTTTATCCACATTCCTAAAGACAGTATGTTTTGAAAATACATAAGTGTTAAAAAAACAAGACCAGGAAATGTAGTAGCTAATAACATTACGTATGAAATTTCAAGACTATGCTCTATACCCTATTGCCAGACAGTCCCAAGCCTGCAAAAGTCTCAGATTAGGACATATCGGGTAAGTCCTCCCCCTCGAACCTCTGACAGCCTTTGGCAATGCCGCAAGATGTTCAAGATCACATATAACCTCTTGTCAATTTTCAAGTTCGTAAAGTCCTTTAAGTCAGCTTCCACAATGAAATAATGACCTGAAAAGAGAAACACCAGGTTCTAACTTCCTTGCATCCAGTTCTCACAGTTTTTAACAGCATCATACCTGAGTCCTTCTACTAACCCTATCCAAATACAAAACACAGTGGGAAATGGTCTTCCTGCTAAAATAATGTCCTATCAAGTGAGGCTATACAGCATCACCGCCACATTTCTCCAGGGTAGCCCTGCTATCAATGAGCAGTGTTGGTATGTCTTAACTGCACACTTCTCTAGAGGCATTCTGAGGAAACAGTAAACAGAAAGGAACCACTGCAACTCTATCACCTAACTAGAACTTAGATGAGCTGAGAACTCTGTCTAGTCTGCAAAATGGGACACAGGCACTCTGCGGACTAAAAACAAAAGCTAAGTGCTGTCCAGCACGCAGTGAAGTGTTAGCTGGACTGGATATCATTAGCTCTCCAGAAACATTGTTTTCTAGAATTTGGGGTTTGCCCTCCTCCAAACAGTTGACATGCACTCACTTAGATTCCATCACTTTACCTTTCGTGTCCTTTGTTTCTTCATTAATAAACCTTTGGTAGTGATTTCTCTTCACAGAACTCAAAGATGCTTTTGGTTGATATATAATCTTGTATTTACTAACCACTGCCTTATTAATTTCCTTAATAACATCATTAATTTGACAATATGTTAAACGGGATTTCATGTACCTGTTTTTTAAAAAAAGCATTTAGTTATTCTTTTTTACTTTTTATATTTCCTTAATTATATAAATATTCACCTCTATTTTTTAAACAATAAGGTAAAACAAAACAACACATTGGAATTAGACAAACAGAAGAAAAAGAGCCCAAGAAAAGGCAGAAGAATCAGAGACCCACTCATTCACACACTCAGGAATCCCCTAAAAACACTGGATAATATATACACAGAGGACCCGAGGCAGACCCCTGCAGGCCCCATGCATGCTGCCTCAGTCTGAGTCCAAATGTGCTTTGGTCATGCTGACTTAGAGGCCTTCATTCCTTGCTGTCCTCCACCTCCTCTGGCTCTTACAATCTTTCTGCCTCCTCTTCTGTAGGGTTCCCTGAGCCCCGAGGAGAGGAATTTAATGGAGGCCCTTCCACTGAGGGCTTCATGTTCCAATGTATGTAGTTATTCTTTAAAAGTCATCATACAAACTTTTCCTTTTGAGATAATAATGAAACCACATTTCTCCCTTCCCTTGATGATAGTATTCCTGCAAATAGTGAATGTATCTAAAACGCTGGATTTGATGTAAGAAAAGTGGCAGGCACCAAACCACAAAGTGACACAGTACAAGGGTATAGTAGCACATGCCTTTAATCCCAGTGCTTAGGAGAGATGGGTGGATCTCCATGAGTTCAAAGTCAGCCTGATCTGTATAATGAGTTCTAGACCAGCCAGAACTATAGTCAAACCCTGTCACAAATACTTCCTGGCCTTTTTGCTTCAACATCACATTACAATTTTGCATGACTTAAACAATCATGCATGTTGATTAGTAGTGTTGCACATTAGAATTTATACTCAGTACTTACGAAGGAACACCATTGAATTCATCAGTGGTTATAAACTGCATTTCCTTTATAATTCTCTGTTCTCTGGGAGGCTTCTTTGCCAGGACAGGTTCCTTAGATTTGACTGGCTCTTTAGGATCCAGATCGGATTTGTCAATCCTACAGAGTAGAGATAAACACACATACACACACAGGTAATTGATAGAATTAAATATCACACCATACTTTTTTTTTCTTCAACCTGGTTTAATAATTTTATAGCCAACTTTTTTTTTTAGTAGCCCTACCCATTGGTAATGAATATCAAAATTGTGAAAGGAACTGAGAAAATTAAATTCTTAAATCTTCAGAGTATGTCTATTCACTTATATACCCAAAACATGTCATTCACAAAATATACATTACACACCTTCACCAGTATTTATTCCCATTTGCTTCTCAAAGTTGACATATGTAAAGCTGAACTAAACTCCAATAGCTTCCCTTCTTTAATTCCCTAGTTCTGAAACTAGAAACAACAGCCATCTTTCATCTATCCTGGTGTATTCTGTTAGTTGTTACTATTAGCCACTACCTATTGCAGACTCTTCTGGCAAATGGAGTCTAGAAACAGGTTGTGTCTTTTAGACTAACTGCCAAGGCAGAAGAGACATCTGTTCCCACAGTGGCTGAAATGTTCCAAGAAAGACAACAGATCAAAAATCTGTAGATTCAACACAGAAACAAGTGAAGGAATTCCCCCAGAAAGAGAGCAGCAAGGGACCAGACCCAGAACACAGCAAACTGGTTGTTGTGGGCTGTCAATAAAATCTGAAACACTATCTTGGCTGTGTAGTATAATTATGGTAGAAATTACAAATAAACAAGCAGTGATGGTGCCATACTGTGAATGCTAATGTGACCTCCATCACTAAACTGGCCAACTCTTCCATGTACCTGATTCTTTTCTCATGTTCTATTCCTGATCATGTGATAAGAATGTGCTGATGACTCCTGAATGTCCAGCTCACTGTATCCACCATAAACATCTTCAACCTGATGACTCCCGAATGCCCAGCTCACTGTATCCACCCAAAACATCTTTAACCTATTTCAAACTGCTTTGACCTGACCTGGACAGCAAAGGCTGGCCTACAGAAGTGCTGTTCTGCTAGCCACATTCCTCTGGATATCCAATGTCCATCTCACTCTATATTCCTGACTAATAACCAGGAGACCTATTTTCCCTAATATTCACTTGTGACTTTCCTTGGCAGTCTATTCTGTAGAGAAATCCTAAGCATTCTCAAGGCCAGAATGGCCTTTATCGCTACAGGAAGGGTCTGCATCACAAGTGTTTTATGGTACTGGTATTATACTGTTCTAAATTTGACTCATACATACAAGGATACTGACTATTCTTCAAGTTTTACATATACTACTATAATCACTTTTCTACACGATACACTTAAAAAATTAAGTTGACCATAGAATATTTGTACCTATTGAAAACACCTTTTAGAAACACAATTTTGGTGTCAGGATTGGAGAGCTGAGGGCAGGCACAACATAGAGACTCTTAAAAAAAAAAAAAAAAAAAAGATCTCATTCAGAGCCAGGCAATGGGAACAAGGAAGTAGAAAAGACCACCTGAGAGACATACTGGACAGCTAGTAGCTAAGAGAGATCAAGAAGCCCTGTCTAGGCAATTAAAAAAGCAAAAATAAAACAAACAAACAAAAAAGGCGGTTAGATTGGATACATATACAGGCAATAAGAGAGTTTCTGAATTCAGCCTTGGACCTGCAAGGTTTGAGAGAAAACAGCTCTTCATCAGATTTCCAGCAGGCCACAAGAACACTTGAATTAAGTTAAGACAAGAACTGGACATTTCGGAGCACTGACTACCAGAGTCAGGGAGGTTTATCTTTCATGGAAGGGGAGGAGGAAAGGAGGCAGCCACATCTGAGGAACGCAGGACTACAGCCAGGAAGCTTGGGGCAGCATGGACTAACACCTAGAAACAAAGTGTGCGATCGAGGAACACAGACATGGAACAGAGGACAAACTCTAAAACCTTCAAGTCATCGTTTGTACAAGAGTAGTGGCAGAGATAGCTAAAAGCCAGGCATGAGGGCCTCTGGGAGAATGGCAAGTGTAAAGCTGATGGTTCACTGTGCTTAGCTTACCCTAAAGGCAGAGTGGTTTCCCTGGCTCCCAAGGGGTAATGGAGATACTACACAGAGGTCAAAATCTTGATGTTCGGAGGAGACATGAGACTGGTATATAGTGGAAGGAGACAGTGATGCTACTAAATACTCTATTCTCAAAGCAAAGCATGTTCTGGTCAAAACCTGAAAGTCTAAGATGAAGGGGGTGTGTGGGGTGTGGAGGGTTGCAGGGGAGCCTTGCTTGGGGAGAGGGACCATTTTCCTCAGAGGTGTAGAGTGAGGAAACTGGAGGAGACAGATTAAGTGTGGTTTAAGACACTGATCAAACCCTGACAAAAAATTCAAGTACATGACAGAAGACAACTGAGGTGTTTGTTTCCACAAACAACTCCAGACAGCAAGAATCAGGAATGTACTTACAAGCTCTGGGTGACTGTCACTTGTGGCAAATGGGACGGAATGTGTTCTTTGAGATGCTCTACATCTTTCAAATCCTCTTCAAGAGATACACAGAGCTCCTAAGTTTCAGAAATGCTTGTGAGCATGGCTTCCTCCCTCTACACATGTGATATGTGTACGCAGGCAGGTCAGACTGCAAGCCACACTCACAGTCCGTGTAAGTGCTGAGAACACAGAATGCAGTGGGAAAGCACCAAATGCAGCAATACAAATGAACAAAATAATAATGAAGGACTTAAGGGCACTGCCAACCAAGTACAAGGCCCTGGGCTTGATCTCCAACACAAGAAAATAAGGGGGTGGGAGTTGGGCATGAGAGGGGAGACCTGCCCTGTAATTTCCAGAGTTTCTAGAAGATGATATTTTTCTATTGGGATTTTTTTTCTTTTTTCAGAGAACAAGTACTATAATCAATCATAGTACAAGTGTGAGATTGGGTTGAAGTTTAAGTCTTTCCCAAATACTTTAACCTTGGGAAGCAACTAAGAAACAGATGAGATATCAATGCTTTTCAGTCTGGCAAACTGCTCTTATTGAGTTAGCTCATGTTTCCCAGTGCTGCCTGTGAAACAGCACCAGAATGACTGAGGTCAACCCAGACAAGAGATGTTTGTTTGGTGTGAGTATGTCTCTCTCGTCTCTCTCTCTCTCTCTCTCTCTCTCTGTGTGTACAGTGTGGGGAAATTATATATAGTGTGTGTCTCTGTACAATGTGTGTTTTATTTAACTTCTACTAGAACATGGGGGTAATGAACTCATGTAAATTTTAATTCAGGAAAAAAATAGTCTATATTTTTGGGTTCTTGATACCTGGTCAACCATAATGTGAATAGACTTCATGTCTCAAGTGAACACTCTCATGTAACCCTGCATATTCTTGCACAGATGGAAACTGATAGAGCAATACTGTTTTCCATTTTGAACCTATGACATCTTTCATTTCAAAAACTAAATTATGCTCATGGCCACTCTTTATTTTCGGCTGGGGATAAGTATGTCTAGAGCTGAAAAGTCTTCTCAGACTGTGAAGACTGCAGGCTGAAGGACCTTGGAGGCTACCCTTTTCAACCTCATTGAACACTACAATGGCGCCAACAAGACATAGCTTGGGTGTCGATTGTTTACCTTGTTAGAAAGTACACAAACTCCTATTGGCTGAAGTTAATTAGGAGCCTCATTTAGAACAAAAAGTTCAGCTTTTCTCAAATGAATTGTTCTCTTCTTTGATAGAAATAAACAGACAGAAAGCAGCTAAGAAATAGTCTTTTCAGTTTTCTGTTACCCTTTAAAAGAGGATGAGAGACCTCAAGAGGTAAAATGGCTTTCTCAGCCTGGAAGAGAGCACCCAGGGCACCCAAGGTAAAAACCTACACCTCGCCTGAGCAGGTCTTCTCCACTCAGCATTCTCCCAGGGCATCATTTGTTTACACTAAACCTACCTATAAAAAATTCTTTAGAAACTTCCCTTCTAGTAAAAGTTCTATGCTATTGGCCGTTAGCACACAGAAAAAGTTGGCATTCGGAACACAAAAGTTACTCTTTAGACTAATTTACAAAGGTGAGAATACTGCAAACAAAGGATCCTTAAAAATGATCTGGTGATTAGGTAGTCTGTATTTACTGCCTTCAGTTTTCCAGTTAGGGAAGCATTACCTTAAGTGACTTGTTGGTTTGTTCTTGATACTGAATTTCCAACTCAAGATTATTTAGAAATTCATTTACTGTAATGATCTCATCTTCTATTTTACTTAAGGTGGTCTTCAAGGAAGGTGCTTGGCCTGTTATAAAGAGGAAATGGAAAACAAAGTATATAAAAACCAAAACAGGTACCTGCTCTGTATTTTTATGTTGGACTTAGATGTTTTGGTTTCTATCTCTGATTGAAGGTTTTGAGGAGTAGAGATGGTGCAAATATGAACTCCAAGCTTACCCTGCCTTTAGTCTTGGAGCTCTATACAAGCAACACTTGAGTAGTCTAAGCATGAGTTCATTGCCCTGGAGCTTCAAGTTTTTCAGGTCAATCTTTAATAATGTGTCCTCCGAAGCAGGGTAACAGCCTCTCTTGAGATTTTTTCATTTCTGTCACCCTGTGGTTTGAGGCCTCAAAGTTATTGGCTCTTGTCTTCAGTAAAGTCAAGGGTAGGTGGTCACTGAGACCAGAACCTCCTCTCTAGCATTCTTTCATACTGATGGGGATGTTGTCACCAATGCCCACAAGTCCTACTTGGTGTCTGTGAGTCCCATTTCATGTCAGCCCAGGAAGACTAACCTCTCCCTCATGAATGCTTGTATGCAGGTGCTTATTATTTCTAGGTGTTTTGTTATAGTGAAAGGACTTGCCAAAAATAAAAGCAGCAGGAAACACTTTATACTTACTTGCTTTTATCCTCCTTCTCTTCCTTGCTACTTTAAAATGAAAGTTACGTCAGGCCTGGTGGCCCATACATGTAAGCCCTGCACTGACAAAGCTGAGGCAGGAGGATTTAAGCTTGAGGGCAGCCCCGGCTACTGCATAGAAACTGCATATAACAACAAAACAGGAACTTGTCCTTTCCAACCCAAATATTTTCTAAGACAGAGCTGTCAGTTCCAATTTCCTTTTAGTTTTGTTTTAAACAGTGTTTTTCTACTTAGTCCTGGCTGCCCTGGAGCTCAATAAGTAAGCCAAGCTGATCTTGAACTCACAGATTCACCTGTGCCTGCCAGTGTCTCCTGAGTGTTAGGATCACAGGTATGTGCTATGCCTGACCAGACTTTTTTTTTTTTTTTTTTTCCCCAATAAAAGTGGCATATGAGTGGAGAGATACGAAGTGGGAATTGAGACCGAGAACCACCTGAGTGTTCAGGAGCTGGAGTCTTGGTCTCCCTGAGTGTAAAATGAGAGGGCTTGCTATGCAGGAATTAAGACTGAGAGCCATCATCCTACCTGAGTGTTCAAAAACTCAGGATGATTTGGGCAAGCCTCTTTGGAGTTGTGATTTCCCTGAGAATAAAATGAGAGGCTTGGCATGTTGAGTTCACAGATAACTTTCTATAGAGTGTGAACCATGAGCCACAAAATAAACCAGTTCTTTTAATAGGAGTTTCAAGTAAGGACTGAACAATACCAAATTTCTAGGAGAGATATCCAACAGAATTTCATGTCGAAGAAAATTAAAACCACATCACAAACTACAGCAAAATCTCCACAATCTTTCAAGAAGACAACTCTGTCTACTAAGAAGGCTTTGAACTCTACTGGACAAAGCCAGGAAACTTGATTTTGAAAACATTTTAGACTTGACAAGGATTATCTGTTTGACTTTTACGCCTTAACAATTTTATTTTCAACTATCTGTTTTACCCTGATACACAGGGATAAGCTTCCTCTAAACATGATGATAACTGGTAATGGGCTACTTCACCCTTAATAGATCTTTTCATTAGAAATTTTTAATTTGGTTGGTTCGTTTTATTTTTATTTTTATTTCCAGTTAGCTCTAGAACCATGGATAATACATCCCCTTCAAACCTTACTATAAGTTGGACTAATGTCTAAGAAAAAGTAAGTAAAGTTAAATATTCATCCATTATTTAATATCGACTCTGCATTATTTGAAACAAAAATTCACTACTGGAAATCTAAAATTACCTTACCAAGAGACATTCACAACAGAATAATCAAAGAAGTAAGGTGTGTACCCCAAAGCAGTGGGTCAATGTCGCTTACCAAGATTTCTTATCGTGAGAATTTTCTTAATATTGTCAATCTTCTCATTAACGTAAGAGCATAACTGTTCTAGATCTGAGGCCATCCTTCAAGCGTCTGAATAAAACACATAGAAACGCTTTCTTAAAAAACGTTACGAAAAGTTAAATTTCTATTCACTTTCAAAACCTACAAATAGTAAACAACAACATTGTTTTTTGAAAAGAAAGAACACAATTCGAGGGCATTTTTTTTTTTTTTTTTTTTTTTTTTTTTTTTTTTTGGTAACATGTCTTGGAGGCTCCTGCTGGATATCCAGACACCATAAATAAACCAGAGCTACCATCTTCCTCCGGGCTGAATGTGGGAGTCGCGGCCTCACATTCTGGGCGTGAGATGAAGCGAAAAATCCATAGCGAAAAGTCCTCGTAAGGGTGAGTGAAAAGATGCCGATCTGAGCAAGCGTGTCCAATCTTTTGACATTGCGGCACGACAGCGTCAAGTTCAAGCCAGATCCAGGACAGCTGCGCCTGGCTGGAAACCTAAGTGGGAGAAGACGGGAGCCGATCCTCCGCGCCGCCCGGTGCGCTCACCTGCTAAACGATGCTTCGGGCAGCTTCCGGGTCGGGGACCTCGCCGGTTCTGGGAGCGAAGACTCTCCGCTGCGGCTGGGAGAGTGATCGCAAAAGGATACCGCCAAGACGCCAAACCGTGAAAAGTACTGCACGCACTAAAATTCAAATTGTCTGCGGGAGTTGGCGCCGCGCAAGCGCATAAACGCGCTTCTCAACTGCGCAGACTCAATTAGCAAACGAGTTTCCGCTCTACTCAGCGACGTCTGGGCGGGGCCTGGGGGCGGGGCTTGAGGCGGGGCCTAGGACAGGATTGGCTCGCTTCCAGTATGGAAAGGCTGCGTTTTGAATCTGGCTGGAGCTTGACATAAAACGAGCTGTTCAGTAGTTCTCAGAATTTGCTGCACAGTTCATCAGGGGCAACTTTTACAAACATCAGTGACTGTGCGGAAATCCTGAGCTCAGGCAGTCAGAGCATGTTTTTAAAATGCTCCGGTAAGATTCCAAAAGCAGCCGGATTGGTGAGCTCAAAGATTCTGCCTTTATGGTGTTTGTATTTACCTATAAAGGTCAATATTTAAAACTGCAAACATTTATGATATGAGGATACTGAGGAGGTGAGGGTTGAAGTGGGGATGGGGAGAGTGAGAAGGGCCAATTATAACCAAGTAAGTATATATGAAATGACATAAGGAAATGTGCTACTTCACATTCTAAAAGTTTAATCTTCACTGCTGAGAAAAGGAAGAAAGTGTTCTAGGGTGAGGATACTAACTCCACAGTCATCAAATGCCCAAGTTCTTGCCATCCTTGCAAGACAACTACTTGTCGGTCATCAAGCTTTTGTCCCAGGCAATGAGGAGGATGAGATGAGGGTGAGACTCACCCCCCAAGCCCCCACCCTCCCACCCCTGGCACCTTTAAGGTATTTTCCTGGATCTTGAAACTAGCAATGAGCATTATTGGTGTTAAGGAGCAGGAAGAAAAGAAGAAAAACAGAACCTAATAGGCATGTGATTACACTATTATGCAGACTTCTCAACAAGTAGGAAGTAGGAGTCTGAGGAAAACAGGGAAAATCTTGCCTGTCAACTTGGACTGAGAGATTCCTAGGAGAAAAGTAAAGCACACACCTGAGAGGTTTCTAGAAACAATGACCCAAAGGAGTGAGACCTGCCCTGAATATAGGCAAGATCATTGTGGTTGAATGAAAAGTGTCCCCCACTTTCATTCATGTTCATGAGTTTAAATGCTTACACTACCACTACTGGGTCTACTGCTGGTGGCACTGTTGGGGAGGAGGGTGGAACCCATCTTTAGGGACAAAAGCATCACTATAGGAAGTGGGTGACTTGGAGCAGTCACTGAGGTTTTCTGAATGTATGATTTCTGCTTTCTGGTCTGTGGAGGTGTGAAGAGTTCCAGCTACTCACTCCTGCTTGAGTGGCTTCTGTCAGGTATTATTCTTGTTACAGCAACAGGAAAAGGATCTAAAACAACCATCCAATAAATGGTGGAATCCCAAAGAAGTAGTCTCTAATGGCAGTTAGGAAGTGGACAACCCATTGAGAGGCAATCAGGCAAAAAGAACATAAAGATCCCTTGTTCTATGTCCTTTGAATCTACCACCACTTTAATCAGGGAAAGTGTAGCCCAGAATAAAGGTGGGTCTTCCCACTTCAGATGATTTGAGTTAGAGGCCAGCCAGCCTGGTCTAAAGAGCCTGTTCTAGGACAGGATCCAAAGCAATACAGAGAAACGCTGTCTTGAAAAACAAACAAAAAAATCCCCTACAGGTGTACCCAGTTTTGTTTGTTTGTTTTGTTTCGTTTTGTTTATTCTAGGTGTAGTCAAATTGACAACCAAGAACAGTCATCAAAGCCTAATAGACTAAGTTATCCAAAATCAGAGAGATCTACACCCAGTTAAACCTTTTTTGCTATTTATTAATTTTAAGTATGTTTCCGTGTCTGTGTGGAGTCTGTGCATGTGACTCCACGTGCCTTGGAAGGCCAGAACAGGTTGTCAGAGTCTCTGTTACAAAAGAAAGCATTTAACTGGGGCTTGCTTACAGATTCAGATGCTCAGTCCATTATCATCATAGCAGGGAGCATGGCAACACACAGGCAGACATGGTAGCTGAGAGTTCTACATCTGGATCTGCAGGCAGCAGGAAGACAGGGATTGGCCTTGGAATGGGCTTTTTTGAAACCTTAAAGCCCACCTCCAGTGACATACTAACTCCAACAAGACCACACTTCCTAATACTTTCAAATAGTGCCACTACCTGGTGACCAAGCATTCAAATATATGAACCTATGGGGAGCCATTCTCATTCAAACCATCACAGATCCCACGGATCTGGAGTTACAGGTTGTTGTGAGCCACCCAACAAGAGTGTCATAGGGAGTGTAGTGAACTCACTGAACAAGACCACCATGGGTAGATAAAAGTTTATTGGGGAACAAACTGCTGGGCTATCTCACGAGTGTGAAGAACAGCAGCTTGACAGGGGGAAGCAAATGGGTTTTATAGGGTTCCTTAAAGTTTGAGGGCAGATCCCTCCTCTCAGGAGATTTTTCCTGTCTTGGTTAGTTCAGGGTCCCTGAGCCGAGCCTGCTGGGGGGGAATCTCTGCCTGCCCCCATCAAGCCAGGTTATGGGCAGTAGATATTCTGTAGCCTGTGGCTGATGGCCCTTTAGGAAGCAATGGGGAAACATGTATCTGATAAACAAGATTCCTGAGACACAAGATGTCCCAAAAAGTCTTATAACAACTTGACACAAGGCAGATCTATCTGAAAGGAAAGAACCTCAATTGAGAAAATGGCTCCATAAGATCCAGCTGTAAGGCATTGTTGGGGATATTTAGTCACACTGTGAACCCAAAGCTTGCATTTGCTTTAATTAAATAAAATTAACCTTGTCAGGAGGTTGAGTTAGCAATTCATTGACAGAAAGTAACTGTAGAGCATCAGAAGGCATCTGGAATATATGGAGAGATACACTGGAAGTAGTAGGATGGGATTTGTAGTGGAGTGTTTTTTTTTTGTTGTTGTTGTTTTGTTTTGTTTTGTTTTTGTTTTGTTTTGGCAAAAAGAACCCTTTCTTTGGAGACACCAGCAAGGAAGGGTTATCTAGTTGCTATTCAACCTCTTTGAGCTAGCAGGTTTTCACTCTAGCCTTTGAATTTCAAGTCTTATTTATAAATAGAATGATTGAGATTTAGTTAAAGCTCTCTTTAGCAGCAGCAGCAGACCCAGTGCCTGAGGGAACAGAATTCCTTCCAGGCTGCTAGGAATACATTGTATGAAAATTGTGTGTGTGTGTGTGTGTGTGTGTGTTGTGATAGATAGGGCAAGATATTTCAGAGGCAAAATGTAGTTGGGATAATTTAAAATGAGAAAAGCTTTCTAGAAACAAGCCAAGCTAAGGCCAGGCATTCATATTTAATAACAAGACTCTGTGTGTGATTTATTTGGAACAACACCCCCCCCAAAAGCCCAAAGAGTAAAACATAACACTACAATCAAGCTTGTGTAGTTACTGCTTTTATTG
This sequence comes from Phodopus roborovskii, assembly GCF_943737965.1. NCBI lineage: Eukaryota > Metazoa > Chordata > Mammalia > Rodentia > Cricetidae > Phodopus > Phodopus roborovskii. The sequence continues at coordinate 2,173,825 of NW_026126550.1, forward strand.
TTTGAGGCATCTCTTTGGAGACTCTTCGGGTTTAAGACAGACATAGATGCCCTCCATAGATGGAAAAACAGTTGAGCAACCACTGTCACTGTGAACTAACTATACAATGGAGATTATAACAAAATGCATTGATTAGGCTGGGCATGGTATTGCATGCCTTTAATCTTAGCACTCAGGAAGCAGAGTTTGTGAGGGTGAAGCCAGCCTGTTCTATATAGTAAGTCCCAAGACGACCAGAGTTATGTAGAAAGACTATCATTCATCTATCTATCTATCCATCTATCATCTATCTATCTGTCTATCATTCATATATCTTTCTATATTTGCTTAGTTATGTGATCTGTATTATTGGTAGTTCAAGCAAATAACCAAAAGCAAGGAAATCTGCAAAGTTTCTTTAGGTTTTCTTTTTAATTTTGCAAACTCTAAGAGGTTTGTCAGGTCAGGAATAAGTATGAACCTATGTTAACTCTTGTTGCAGTTTTATTTAAAATATCATTTGGAAATTTTCTGCCATCCTAAAACTCAGAGTCTCACACATCGTTGTGCAGAAAAAAGATTATCCAAGCCCACAGTTGTTGTGAGATATTTGATTACATTGTGTAAAGATTAGTCACTGTGATTGGTTCAATAAAAAGCTGGCCAGCCAATAACTAGGCAGGATGTTCAGGCAGACAGGGTGCTGGGAAGAAGAGATGCCATGAGATACAGAGCAAGCAAGATAGGGTGAAAGTAGATGATGTAAACAAGCCTTGGGGCAGCAAATAGATGAAAAAAAATGGGTTAATTTAAGCTGTAAAAGCTAGTTAGTAACAAGCTTACGCTATCAGCTGAGCTTACACAATTAATAAGAAGTCCTTGTGTAATAATTTAGGATCTGGAGGAACAGAAAAATCTGCCTACACTTATTATGGAGATTGGCCCAGGAAACACCAATTTTAGGTGATCAGATTAAGTATTGAGAAATGGCAATCTCACACACACACACACACACACACACACACACACACACACGAGAGAGAGAGAGAGAGAGAGAGAGAGAGAGAGAGAGAGAGAGAGATTGAGAGAGGAGGTCACAGCAAATTTGTTGTATGGCCAGCCCCATGCCCCCTGTTTCTGCCCAGGCCAGGGGGTATTGTTTTAACCATAAGTTCATTCCTTCCTACTGCTCCAGAGCCTTTTCAAAAAGTCTATATTCATTTTCCAATTGCAAAGTCAATATTTGAAGTGGAGCCCCTTGTGGGCCAGAGACTTTGTCTCCTGATCCTTCAAAATGGATCTAGGCTTTTAATTTGGTCAGTAGATCTCAGCCCAGTAACGGATATGGACAGTCCGGTACATGCAAAAAGAAATGTGAGACTTTACCTGATGTGAGGTGAACTTTTCTCTCCGTGGTCCATCGATATTGTTTTCCTCCGGTGGCCCCTTGTACCCAAGCTGTTTGGTACTCAGTGGACCATCCTTTTCGGTGAGAACCGAGTGTTGGGCTCCAGTGTCTACCAGGAAGATGACTGGTTGTCCCCCGACTCTTAAGGTTAGCCTGGGCTGGGGGGGGCACTCCTGGCCCTGACCGCCCTAGTCTTCATCTAGGGCTAGAAGCTGAGTTGGTCTCTGAGGGCCATCTCTGCATCTCTGATTTCTGGGTCTCTTAGGGCAATCTTTGACCCAATGGCCTTTTTCTTTGCAGTAGGCACATTGGTCTCTATCTACCTGGGGCTTCCTTATGTCTCCTTTTCTTTCCTGACTTCCTGCACTATGGCTATTCTGAGCTACGGTGGCCAGAATTTTGCTTAACTCTCTCCGGTTCCTATGATCTCTTTCTTTTTCTCTTTCCTCTAGCTCTTTCTTTAATTTGTCCTCTCTTTCCTCCTGCAACTTTCTAAGTCTTTCTTCTTTTTCTTCAGGTGTCTCTCTCTTATTAAAGATCTTTTCTGCTTCCTTTACAAGATCCTGCAGGCTATAATCTTGTAAATTATCTAGCCTTTGCAGTTTGGTCCTGATATCCGGAGCTGACTGCCATATGAAGGCCATGGAAACTTTGCCCCTCTGTTCGTTACTATCAGGATCAAAGGGTGTATATATACGGTAGGCTTCCTTTAGCCTCTCCAAAAATGCAGTCAGAGTTTCCTCTGGTCCCTGGGTTATTTGTCTTACCTGAGCCAAAATCGTGGGGCAGCGTCCCACGCCGCAGAGGCCCATTATGAGTAACTGGCGATAAAGACATAGGTGTCCCCTACCTGTGGCGGTGTTAAAGTCTTAATCAGGATGATTTAAGGAGAAAAATTCCTCAATTTCATTAGGTAACTGTGTGGGTCTCCCGTCGTCCCCCAAGACGTTCTTCCAGGCTTCCAGGAAGACACATTGTTTTTCTTCCGAGGTGAGGAGGACCTGCAAAAGCTGTTAGCAATCATCCCAAGTGGGTTGATGGGTTATTAGGATGGATTCAATTAGGTTAGAGAGAGCTACAGGGTCTTTGGAGAAGGAGGGGTTGTTAGATTTCCAATTATAAAGGTCGGATGGCCGAGAAAGGCCAGTATTGAAATTGGCCTCCTAATCCGGCAGCGGAAAGAGGTTCCTTCCATGGCTGGTTCCCTTCGACCACGGAGTCGGACGGCTACCGGGGAGTCCCCTGCAGTCTCTTCTTCCCCACATCAACTGACTGATTGTGAGCGCGGCTCTGTACCTCATTCCAATGATCTAAAGTTAAACTTAAGGGGGTGGTTAAAGATTGTCCCATATTTTCTTCAAAATATAGAATCAGACAGATAGACAGAACAGACAAAACACATAGACAGCCGGCACAAAGACGAGCAGCGTGTTTTCGGCGTAAAACCGAAACCAAATACTGAGATGGAGGCAGGGAAGGTTATAGGTCCCGTCTCTGACAGAACAACGAATCCCTCAGATTCGTTGCGAACCCCGAAAAATCGGGCTCCCCAAATCCCTGGGGTGGCGGGGGAGAAGTCTGAGCCCGTCAGTTGGGGTGGCAAGAAGCTGGCTTACAAAAGCAGAAGCATGGTTACAGGGATTTCTTTCTTTCTTTTACTTATTTATTTATTTACTTATTTATTTTTTATAACCAAGTCCATTTAAATGAAAACAAACATTTATAGACAATATTTGGGAATTTGGGTGTCGTTCTTTCCAAACTACTTCCTGCTGGTAAGGGGTGCTGTCATGGGGGATTCTAAGAAGATGCAGAAATCCTGGCTGTAGTCTGCAAGGTTGCTTTGTCCAGCTGTTTTGAATGGTTACAGGGATTTTATTGGTTCATCTAAATAAAGCGATTGTGGTTAACCAAGGACAGAGTTGTTTGTTTGGGTTGGGCACAAAGAATTCAGTTATGACTATCTCAGCATTCTGGTGGTCTTGATAAAATGCTCCCAGGACCTTCTGTTCCCGGATATCATCTTGCTGACCTTGCTTTGGTCCAAGCTGCGGACCACAGATATCTGGTTGGTGTCAGATGAGAGGAACATCTGGTTCCCTCCTGTACTTTCCTATAACTTGATCTTGGCAAGTTGGCAAGAGCAGCTCAAACAGGCAATATGCATAGTAGGGGTCTTTCACTAGTACTTGAGAGGCAAAAGCAGATGGTTATGTGAGTTCGAGACGAGCCTGGTCTACACAGCGAGTTAAGGACTGCCAGGGATAGACCCTTTCGAAACGTAAAATAAAACAAAACAAAACAAAACAAAAGGAAAATGAAGTCAGATCTGGCTGAAAAATATGAAGGGCGAGGAGGGTAAAAAGTGGATAAACAACTTTGCGACTACAACACGACATTTATTTCTTCTGCGCAGGCCTGGCATCCCATTGATAAATGTCGAAGGGTAAAATAATTGGATGGAAGAATGAATGAGACATGATCTAGGCAGTAACAGAGTTATCCTGTCAGTGGCAGCAGCACCCAACCTACCAAGTCAACTATCAAGAAGGCCACGCCCTTTGGCAGCAAACCGGAAGCTGCCGCTCGTTGCCTAGGAGCCCGCCCGACTAGGCGTAAACAGCTGATGACGTCTGCGTCGCAGCCGCGAAGCAAGCGCGGCCATGTTGCCCTCTGGCGGCCACCGTACGGACTTTGACTGGGAGGGTGGCGGCGCGCTCGGAGGATCTGCATTCTGGGCGCGGCCATACTCCCGGAACGTACGCTGTTCGCTACCTTACGGACTCGATGGTTAAGATGGCGGCGCCTGGGCGACGTTCGCCGCTGTCGGTGGGCGACCTGTTTGTCCGCGGCTGAGCGGTCGTCCCGGGCGAGAGGACCGAGAGTGCGGTGCGGCGGGGGCGGGACCGGGAGCGGAAGTGGTTTGTGGGCGCCTTTGCCACCGCCGCGGAAAGCTGCCCAGGGGCTCGTTCGGTTCGCGGGGTGCTGCCGGGGGTCCAGAGCGGCTGCGCTGTGAGCGGAGATATGGTGAGTGCCGGGCGGCCGCGAGGCAGAGGCCGGCGGGGTTGGCAACTGCTGCCTGTTGGCGAGGCGCATGGGGTTTCTGCTGAGCTGAGCTGGGGGCCCATGGCGAAAGGTGTGTGCTGGGGTTTGAGGCGAACCGTCTGTGAGTTCTTTGATGAACCGTTGTAGGGGGTCCACAGTGTTACTCCAGACAGCAGATTTATGGCACGCCTTCACGTGAGGGTCCTGGTCAGAGAGATGAGGATTTGGCCATGAGTGTTACACGGGCTCTGGAGAACCGTCATTGGGGGTAGAGGGTGGGGTGGGGTCTGTGAACTAACTTAGACTTGGAAGCCGGGATGGGACGGCAGCAGAATAGATCAAGTTGCTTCTGGGTAGAACTCTTGAAGGTGACAATGTGGTAAGTGTTTGTGATGAGCGGGTAGAGTGACAGGATGCCCGTCAGTGAGGTGTGTGAGGGGTGAGCAGTATAAGCCAAAGTAATGAGGCCCAGGGTTGAGTGATGAGGGTCTGGGTGAACAGTGGTGGAGAGGCTGATGGGAAGCTATGAGGGGGAGGACGTCCAAAGACACAGTCGGAACCTGTGTTGAGCTGTAGTGGAGCTGTAAGTGGGAATTAAGGAGTTGTCGTTGGGGGGTGGGTCTCACAGGAAGGAGACGGTTCAGACCTCGAGCCTCCAGACGCTGGGGAGGACAGCAAGTCTGAGAATGGGGAGAATGCTCCTATCTACTGCATCTGCCGCAAACCAGACATCAACTGCTTCATGATGTGAGCTAGGGAGAGGCGGGCTGGCGGGCGGGCTGATGCCTGTCGGGGTTGGGGGATCCTGAAGAAGTGCACCCCTCATGTCTCTACCACTTGCTCCGTTATATGCAGTGGATGTGACAACTGCAATGAATGGTTCCATGGGGACTGCATCCGGATCACTGAGAAGATGGCCAAGGCCATCCGGGAATGGTATTGTCGGGATTGCCGAGGTGAGCCCAATGTCTGGGCGGGGAAGGCAGGTGGGCTCCAAGAGATGAAGAGGAACCATAGTGGGAGGGATCATGGATAATCAAGGTGTCCTCTGTGGACTGAGTGATTGTTGGTCTCTGGTGAATTGGAATGCCATCTTCAATGTGATCAATAATGGAGGACCCTAGAGGAAGGGGCAGCTCTCTCTTATAGCATGAGCCGGAGAAGAAGCTGAGGGTGGGAACAGAGAAGAAGGTTCTGGGATCATTCATATCCCTCCTGCAAATCCACTTTGGTCTTACTCTTTGCCTCACAGAGAAGGACCCGAAGCTGGAGATTCGTTATCGGCACAAGAAGTCCCGAGAGCGGGATGGCAGTGAGCGGGCCGGCAGTGAACGGGCCGGCAGTGAGCCCCGGGACGAGGGAGGAGGGCGCAAGAGGCCTGCTTCAGATCCAGATTTGCAGCGCCGGGCAGGGGCAGGGACAGGGGTTGGGACCATACTTGCTCGGGGCTCTGCTTCGCCCCACAAATCCTCTCCACAGCCCTTGGTGGCTACACCTAGCCAGGTGAGTGACTGCGGTGGTTGGGGTGGCTGAAATTCTGCTCCGGCCTCCATTTGGGTTCCTGATCTCTACTCTGTGCATTGACTCCTAGCATCACCAGCAACAGCAGCAGCAGCAACAACAACAGCAACAAATCAAACGGTCAGCCCGCATGTGTGGTGAGTGTGAGGCGTGCCGGCGCACAGAAGACTGTGGCCACTGTGACTTCTGCCGTGACATGAAGAAGTTCGGGGGCCCCAACAAGATCCGGCAGAAGTGCCGGCTTCGCCAGTGTCAGCTGCGGGCACGGGTGAGTATGGACAGAGCTGGGCAGATTCAGGTGGGAGAGCATGGCTGGGAGGCCCAAGTAGGACTGCTTGAGCTATGGATGAGAAAGTGCAGGTGGGGTGGGTCTTCATTATGTCCAGATGAGTGGGAGGGGACCTAGCATGTTCAGGTGAATGCCACATGACATAACTAGCTGGCAGGGACATAAATTTTTAGGTAGTCAGGCATGCCAGGATACAACAGGTAGGGCTGAGCATATCTCTGAGGTGAGGGGAGGGATAAAACTACATTTGGCGAGGTCAGGCAAGGATGAGTAGTTGGGGATAGGACAGGGTGATCCTCCACTTTCCTGGGGCTGACCTAGGCCTTCCTCCTGCGCACAGGAATCGTACAAGTACTTCCCTTCCTCGGTGAGTCCAGCCCCCCAGGGCGGGGCAGGGCATGCGGGCAGGGCGGTCAGGGCCAGTCCTGAGATTCTGCCCCGCAGCTCTCGCCGGTGACGCCCTCAGAGGCCCTGCCAAGGCCCCGCCGGCCACCACCCACTCAACAGCAGCCACAGCCATCTCAGAAGCTAGGACGCATCCGTGAAGATGAGGGGACAGTGTTGTCATCCACGGTCAAGGAGCTACCAGAGACTACAGCAACACCTGACCCACTTTCAGATGAGGACCTGCCATTGGACCCTGATCTGTACCAGGACTTCTGTGCCGGAGCCTTTGATGATCATGGCCTAGTGAGTAGCAGGAACATCCTGAGGTCGGGAAGAAATGGGACAAAGTGAAGTCACAGCATGGGAAAGACGAGGTGGAGGGCACATAAGGCTGCTTTGGGAAATGAGTAGGTAGGGGCTGTTGTCCTGAGTTGTCAGGTGGGTCAGTGCATGCCCTGCTTGCAGCCCTGGATGAGTGACGCAGAAGAGTCCCCATTCCTGGACCCTGCACTGAGGAAACGGGCCGTGAAAGTAAAGCACGTGAAGCGTCGAGAGAAGAAGTCTGAGAAGAAGGTGATGGAGAGGGAATGGGTGTTAAAGGAAGGATGGGGCAGGAAGGGAGATGGAGAAGTCAGGGGCTGAAGAGGGAGAGAGCCAAAAGGCTGGAGTGGAGAAGCAGAGAAGGCCCGAGGCTAACCTCTGCTGCACCATGACATGACATGTCTTGCCCCTTAGAAGGAGGAGCGATATAAACGACATCGACAGAAGCAGAAGCATAAAGACAAATGGAAACACCCAGAGAGGGCTGATGCCAAGGACCCTGCATCACTGCCACAGTGCCTGGGGCCCGGCTGTGTGCGTGCTGCCCAGCCTGGTTCCAAGTATTGCTCAGATGACTGTGGCATGAAGCTGGCGGCCAAGTGAGTTTTCCTGGGGCACTGAAGGGAGTCAGGAAGTAGAACAGACATGGCCAGACTTTCTCTCCAGTTAGCAGTCTATGTACTGTGCAATCAAGCCCCCCATGGCCATATGAACCCACCATTCAGTCACCATCTGCCCTTCCCCCTACCACTCACCCACTCATCATTGTACCGTTTCATTGTCTGTCCCTTGCTCACCCCACTTAAACTGCTTTTGGTGCTTCCCTGCTGCACCTCACTGTCTCCCTGCAGCCGAATCTATGAGATCCTCCCGCAGCGCATCCAGCAGTGGCAGCAAAGCCCCTGCATTGCTGAAGAGCACGGCAAGAAGCTCCTTGAACGCATCCGCCGTGAGCAGCAGAGTGCCCGCACTCGTCTTCAAGAAATGGAGCGCAGATTCCACGAGCTTGAAGCTATTATTCTTCGTGCTAAGCAGCAGGCTGTGCGTGAGGATGAGGAGGTAAAAAGATGTATAGCCATGCCATCATAGCAGGGCAGGAACCAGTACCTTGCCCTGCTTGGCCTCATCATTCTTTTCCCCATACAGAACAATGAGAATGACAGTGACGACACAGATCTGCAGATCTTCTGTGTCTCCTGCGGGCATCCCATCAACCCACGTGTTGCCTTGCGCCACATGGAGCGTTGCTACGCCAAGGTCAGGGGCCATTCTAAAAGAGTGGATGGGGTGGGGATATCAGTGGCCCAAAAGGCCCACAGATTGGTCGCATGGGTGGTATCTTAAGAGGGCACCCAAAGTCCTTTTATTTGTGCTCATCCTTCCAGTATGAGAGCCAGACATCCTTCGGGTCCATGTACCCCACACGCATTGAAGGGTGAGTAAGGGCGCCATATAGTGTTAGGAGGGGTGGTTAAGGCCGGGGGTTGGAAATGGGATTATGTGTGGAACTTGAAGTGGTCAAGGAGCTATTCAAGGCTACCCTCCTGTTAATCTCTGCCAGGGCTACCCGACTCTTCTGTGACGTCTACAATCCCCAGAGCAAAACATACTGTAAGCGGCTCCAGGTGCTATGCCCTGAGCACTCACGGGACCCCAAAGTAAGATTTTCCTTCAGTTATCTGCATCCTGCCCTTCCCTGCCTCAAGTCACACATCCATGTGTTCCTTTATCCCTCCTTTTCTCCTCTTTTTTTTTTTTTTTTCTGTCAACTTCATTTCCTCTCTTTCCTGTTAGTCATCTCCAGGCCCTCCCCCTTTTGACCCCTCACTCTCTTTCAAATTCTCCATTCTTCCTCTTCATCTCTACCCTTGTTGCCCCTGCAGGTGCCTGCTGATGAGGTCTGTGGGTGTCCACTTGTACGTGATGTCTTTGAGCTCACAGGTGACTTCTGCCGCCTGCCTAAGCGCCAGTGCAATCGTCATTACTGCTGGGAGAAACTCCGGCGCGCAGAAGTGGACTTAGAGCGCGTGCGGGTGGTAGGTTTTATGCCGAGCGTGACTGTAGTCAGCCTGAGCTCTGGAGCTGCTTCTCATGCCTCCTTCCTCTTCCTTGGCAGTGGTACAAGCTGGATGAGCTGTTTGAGCAGGAGCGTAATGTTCGCACAGCCATGACCAACCGAGCAGGATTACTTGCCCTGATGCTGCACCAAACGATCCAACACGACCCACTCACTACCGACCTTCGATCTAGTGCTGACCGCTGAGCTTCACCAGCCTAGAGCCCCTCACCCCTGCATTCCAGTTAGGGGAGCGGCCCTGCGCATCCCTGGCTTTTTGTTCCTCCACTCATTTGTTTATTCCACTACTCCTTAGTTATCCCTGTGCCCATCTACATTTTGACTTCCATCTGTCCCTCTCCATATTCAGTGCTGGGGTGAGACCGTGGAGTTTACTCATCCTTGTCTATACCCATCCCCTAAGCAAACGGGTTTTGTTAATAAAAATTTTGAACAACCAACAAGGATAGCTCTTGACAGTCTTCATTCTTCTGTTTTCAGTTGTAGGCCCAGCCCCTGGACAAGGTGGGATATCTGTCCTCCGGAGAGGCTATGGTAAATGAGCAGGCTGGGATGTTCAGCAGACTCTTGTGCTCCCCTAGGCTGTGAGAGTGTGACCTATTTGAGGAAATTCCAGGGATCTGTACTCATGCTCCTGTCATGTCTTGTCATCATTATCTGTGCTCCTTTGTGTGTGTGTACATGTGTGACATGGTGAAAACCATGTTTTTGGACCAGAGGCATGTGTTCCACAGAACTTAGTTTCCCAGAGGTCTCTGGCATTCTGCCCCTATGCTTTGTTCCAGTGTACTGATCAAATTCTGTGTATTTGGGTTCTGTAGCTTATCTTTCTTGATTTTTATGCTTCTAACTAGCTCTTATAACTTAAATTCACCAGTTTCTATTAATCTACTTTCTGCCTCATGAGTTTAGGACTTCATTTCTGTACTGTCCATCCTGCTTGTTCTGTCTCCTGGCAATTCCATCCTTCTTCTGGGCATCCTCTGTGCCTAGAAATCCTTAGCTATTGGCTGTTTAGCTCTTCATTAAATCAATCACATTGACACATCTTCACAGTGTACAAAAAAATTATCCCACTACATACCCTCTTAAAGTCTCTGCTTTTTGTTGTTATTTTGTTTGGTTTTGTGAGCTGACAGCCCAAAGAAAAACCAACCTACACACAGCCTTTCATTTTCTGTGGGAACTTAAGCGTAACCTCTTCCCCAACACAACATATTTTTTACTTCCATTTTGAAGGTAATGCATTTTTAAAAAATATATAGGTTGGTTTAATTTAGCAGTTTTTATAATCCAATGTCTTTCAGCAGCTATTGCTTGCTCATCAGCAATCAAAAATTTAAAATCAGTAAGGCACCATATAGGATCCAGACCCTCTGTGTATATTCTAGCTTTGTGTGTCTTAATATAATAATAAATATTATTTTATTCTTTCTTCAAAGACTACCTTATTATTTATAAACTTATTTTTTCTATGATTGTCTATACACGTTTTCTTCTTTAAGCTTATACATATTTTTTAAACACACTAACCTGTTTAGAGGTGTTTTTCCATCAGGATCTGTCTTTACGGAGTGTCAGCAGCATTCTCACTGTGTGAGACAAGAGTTAACTACCATGTCAGCCACCATGCAGCTCAGCTTAGTACATGGTGCTGGCATGTGGCACTGCCAGCTGGCTGCAGTCCACAGGCAATGGCCAGTAGCCAGTCCCTGTATGTCACTGGGCCTGAGAGACCATGGTCATCAGGACACCATGTCTGACTCTGTGTTCCAAACTTTTTCTTTAAGCTTTCTCAGTGTGTAGCCCCACGCTGTGTGCCATTTGTAGATGGATTAGGGGCAGGGGCACCGGCTCAAAAAATGAGATGGAAACTTAATTACCAAAGCTCAGCTTATAGCTTAAGCTTGTTTTTAAAATAGCTCTTAAATTAATCCATTTCTATTCATCAATGTGCTGACATGTGGCTAGTGGCCCTTACCTCTCCTCCTGCATATCTTGCCCCCTCTGTGTCTGACTGGTGACTTCCCCTTTCTTCTTAGGACACTCTGTCCAGAAGTCCCACCTATACCTCCTGCCTATATATTGGCTATTTAGCTTTTTTATTACACCAATCACAGTGACATATCTTTACACAGGGTAATCAAATATCTCGAAACAGAGAATGGCCTGCATACCAATACCTTTGGTCCCCCTTTTAGAGTTGACCTGAGCATATGAAAGGCAGAGGAAGACTGGCAGGGCAGTTAGTTTTTGATCTGTTATTTAAAAGATAGTGTCTCAGTTTGGTGGCATCTAGGTGAGTACCCGATGTAGTTGGTCTACAAGCAGGTGTCCGAAGGCTGTGAGAAGGATGATCCTGGAGTCCAGCAGGGTCCAGAATCCCACAGGGTCCTTTTGTGCACCCTAGGAATGGTACTGCCTTCTCTCTGTGTGTATGTAGGCTGAGGGGAGAATACTGGGTCAAAAAACATTCCGGGCAGAATGATGCATGGCTCAATGTAGAGTTCGGCAGGCTGCTAGGGATCCTTGGTTGTCAATGTCAACCTTTTGATGATCCCTGCAGTGTATGACTGCTATTTCCTTGGGGAGACAGCCTTAAGGAGAGCTAGGTTTTCCTTTTTGTTTTTGATGGTTTTTCCTCCCACAACTAGGAGCGCCTTTAACATATAGAATGTGGCATGGACATGAAGGCTGGTGAAGGAATACCTGCGGCCTTTGATGATGTTTACCCAGCTACCCCTTCCTGAGAGAAGCCTAGGAAAGATCAAACAGTGCAGTCTTTTGTGTGAAGGTGCCCAGGGACAGGTCCTGGGTGAAAATATCTTTTTTGGGTGGTTACAGTAGGTCTTGCCCTTTGAGCCCATTCATTATGAGACTGCCTCCACCTGTAAACAAGTCAATGTCAGCCTCAGGCAAGGAGAAGTTTGGGTGGAGATGGGGGTCTGGGAAGAATATCCAGCAGATCCTCACAATTATTTAAGAGTACCTTCAGGTCACTCACTGTCTGGTATTGCTGATACTGGGATGAGACTTTGAACAGTTGTAACAGGGAAATGGGGCTGATGGAGAAGCAGGCTCTATTTGGGAACATAGTCATTTGATATTCATCAGTCATTGGTCCCTGGAAGAGGATCTCCATAAGCAGTAAGCCCTGGCCTAAGGTGAGCTTCAGCCTCCTTTACCAATAGGGCTGGTAGCAGCTATGACACACAGTTGGGGTGACCATTCAGAAGCTAGGCATTCAGATAGGTATTCTTTGGGCCTCTGCTAAGGTCCATAGGTCTGGGTAAGCACACCCTTTGTAATCCCCAGAACTCATGAACAAAAGGGAGGATGGAGCAGTTTTGTCACATCTGGTAAGGCCTGAGCTGGAGCTTGAATTAGAGCATCCTTATACCCTAAAAGGTTCGGTTTTCTATCTCAGTCCATTTTCATGGTTGGTAAGCTGTAGTGGTCAAACAAAGGCCTTGCTTTCTTGGCAAGACCAAAGATCCAAAGACAGCATGAACTTGCAACCCCCCCAACCCCACCCCCCCACCCCACCCAGAAGTTCGCATAGCTGTTTTTGATCTGAGGAATAGGGATCTGCAGGGTGGTTTCCTTTTTGAGCTGCAGTGAGGGTACTCTTTCCTCAGAGATTATATCTTGGGTAGGAAACCTTTGATAGGAGATGTCATTCTGTAAATATGTTTCTCTTATTGGTTAATGAATAAAGCACTGTTGGCCAATAGGAAAGCAAGATAAATGGGACTAGGAGAAAAGGAAGATTCAGGAAGTAGTAGGGAGGAGATTCAACATGTAGAGCTTGAGAGAACAGAGGTCCGGATCCTCTTTTTGGTAAGATGAGACCACATGGAAATACTCAGATTGATAGAAATGAGTTAGTATTTAAGACAGAGCTAGCCAATAAGAAACACTAGCCTCAAAGCTAGGGAACAAGAAGCTGAATCTGAGGTGTGGTTACTGAACCCTTAGAGAAAGGAGGAAGACAAATCTATTTGTTCTGTATACATGATGCCATGTTCCCCTTTGGGGTTAAGGGATATAAGAGTGCTGAAAAAAACTGGTGGCATTTCAACATTAACTGAAACTGCCCTATTGATTTTATTCTGTCTTTTCTTTATCATCTATAGCTAGCCTTTCCCTCATCCACAACCCCCCACACACAGGTAAGAACTTAGGGCTGCTTGGCTGGTTCTGATTGCAGCCCCCAAAAGACAGCTTCAGACACCTCCCAATAAATCTCTTGAGTGAGGATTGTTCTGTGGTGTGACTGTGGTATTCCTGGACTCCTGACTGCTAGAACACTTTTCCCCTCAGAGCTGTAAAACTTCCACTGGGGACCTCTTGTGCAGCAAGAATAATAAAAATCCAGAGCAGATATTGGGGTTAAAGATGAAGAGCAGAGACAGAAAGTGGCCAGCCCCTTGAGAGTCCTCACCTCCACCAATGCTTACACTGAAGGGGTGATCCTGTCCTCAGATTGCATCTCCATACTGCAGTGCTCTCCACCAAACCTCTGACTGCAATGAGCTCCTATCTCCTCTGCCCAGTCACATCATTCCTGTCTCTACCTCCCCAGGTGCTGGGATTAAAGGAGTGTGATCCTAAGAGCTGGGATCAAAGGTGTGAGCTCTGTTTCTGTTTTAGTCTGATTCATTCACATGTAGTCCAGGGTGTAGCCTCTGTCTCCTGAGTGCTGGGATTAAAGGTGTGTGCCACCACTGCCTGGCCTTTATGGCTGTGGCTAGCTTTGCACTCTGATTTTTTTTAATTTAATTTTATATAACAGTCCAATTAAATGAAAACAAACATTTAAAAACAATATTTGGGAATTTGGGCGTCATTCTTTCCAAACTACTTCCTGCTGGTAAGGGGCGCTGTCTTGGGGGATTCGAAGAAGATTCAGATATCCTGGCTGTAGTCTGTAGGGCTGTTTTGTCCAGCTGTTTTGAATGTAGGATCAGCTTGTACTCTGTTTCAGGCGGTCTGGCGTGATCAAACCACATTAGTCTGGAAGGAATCCACATCTTTTCATTTTCTGTGGAAACAAAAATAGAAATCCTTTTCCCCAGTAACTTGTCCTTCAATTTAAATTTTGGAGTCAAAGCATTTTTCTTTTTTAGTTTAATATATTATTTTATATGTTGATCCCAGTTCCATCTCCCTCCCTCCCTCCCTCACTCCCTCCCCCCCAGCCCTCCGTCCCTCCTTCCCTCCCTTTTACCCTCTCTGCCCTCTCACATGCACTCTAAACACCCTCCCCTCCCATCCCCCCACCCCAATTCCATATGTAGGGGAGTGCCATCCAGTTGGGGTCATGTAGATCTGACAGGTCCTGTGAAGTAGGGACTAGGGCTTCTCTCCTGTCTCTAGATTAAGGCAGTTATCCCTCCATGGGGGATATGTTCGCAAAGTTCTTTTGTGAACTAGGGATACATCCTGGCTCCACTGTCTGAGGTCTCTTAGACTGCTCAGTCCTTCTGGCTGAGACCCATAATCAGGGGGGCCTGAGTCAGTCCCATGCTGGCTTCCCAGCTATCAGTCTAGTGGCCCTTAGCTCCTCCTTGTTCAGGTAAGCTGTCTCTGTGTGTTTCTGTGGCCTGGTCTTGTCCTCTCCATCTGCATCTGGGTTCTACTTAGACTCAGTGTTTATGTATGGGTGTTTGATCCTGTTTTCAACAGGCATTAGTTGAGGGCTCCATGGAGAAGTTAGTTGTTGATCTCACTCTCCGGGAAGGGCATTTATGATAGCCTTTCCACGTAAGCTCAACTTGTTAGTTGGGAGCAGTCTTATAGTTCTCCCGACCTTTCTTTGTGTTCAATTTTATCTTCAAACCAATATTGGCTCCCTCTTTTATGTGCTCTCTCTCTGTCTCTGTCTCTCTCTCTCTTTCCTATCTTCTATTCCTAACCAGGCTCAATATTCCTGGTCGCACATGTTTTCCTTTCCTCCCCCTCATTTTCTCCTACTTCTCTCTCCATGAGCTGTCCTCCCCCACTTCACGTGAGCTCTGGGGGACTTACCCCTTCCCAGTTCTGTGAGGGACTTTATATGAATCTCTTAGAATACACCTTATATCCTAGTTCATATGGTGATGTGAATTATAAGCTGGTGATCCTTTGATCTAGGTCTAAAATCCATATATGAGTGAATATATACTGTGTTCCTCTTTTTGTGATTGGATTACCTCATTCAGGATTGTTTCTTCAAGTGCCATCCACTTGCCTACGAATTTCAAGATACCATTATTTTTTTTCTGCAGAGTAGTATTCCATTGTGTAGATGTGCCACATCTTCATTAACCATTCTTCAATTGAGGGGCATCTAGGTTGCTTCCAGGTTCTTGCTATTACAAATAGTGATGCTATGAACATAGTTGAACAGATGTCTTTGTTGCATGGATGTGAATCCTTTGGGTATATGCCTAAGAGGGGGGATTGCCAGGTCCTGTGGTAAACTAATTCCTATTTTCCTGAGGAACCGCCATACTGATCTCCAAAATGGCTGTATGAGTTTGCACTCCCACCAGCAGTGGAGTAGTGTTCCACTTTCTCCACATCCTCTCCAACATGAGTCATCATTGGTGTTTCTAATTTTAGCCATTCTGGCAGGAGTAAGATGGTATCTCAAAGTTGTTTTGATTTGCATTTCCCTGATAGCTAAGGATGTGGAGCATTTTCTTAAGTGTCTTTCAGCCTTTTTCATTTCATCTATTGAGAATTCTTTCTTCAGTTTTGTACCCCATTTTTTAATAGGGTTATTTGGTGTTTTGTTGACTAGTTTCTTGAGTTCTTTGTATATTTTGGAGATCAGCCCTTTGTCGGATATAGGATTGGTGAAAATCTTTTCCCAGTCTGTGGGCTGCTGTTTGGTCTTGTCCACTGTGTCCTTTGCCTTACAGAAGCTATTAAGTTTGAAGAGGTCCCATTTATTAATTGTTTCTCTCAGTGTCTGTGCCCCTGGAGTTATATTCAAGAAGCAGTCTCCTATACCAATTTGTTCAAGGGTACCTCCTACTTTCTCTTCTAAGAGGTTCAATGTGGCTGGATTGATGTTGAGGTCTTTGATCCATTTGGACTTGAGTTTTGTGGATGGCGACAGACATGGGTCTATCTGCAGTCTTCGACACACCCTCATCCAATTGTGCCATCACCATTTGTTGAAGATGCTGTCCTCACCCCATTGTATAATTTTAGCTGTTTTGTCGAAAATCATGTGTTCATAGGTGTGTGGGTTAATATCAGGATTTTCAATTTGGTTCCATTGGTCTACCTGTCTATGTTTATGCCAATACCAGGCTGTTTTCAGAACTATAGCTCTGTAGTAGAGCTTAAAGTCAGGAATGGTGATGCCTCCTGAAGTTCTTTTATTGTATAGGGTTGTTTTGGCTATCCTGGGTCTTTTGTTTTTCCATATAAAGTTGATTATTCTCCTTTCAAGGTCGGTGAAGAATTGTGGTGGGATTTTAATGGGGATTGCATTGAATCTGTAGATTGCTTTTGGTAAGATTGCCATTTTTACTATGTTTATTTTACCTATCCAAGAGCATGGGAGATCTTTCCATTTTCTGGTATCTTCTTTAATTTCTTTCCTTAGAGTCACAAAATTCTTATTATATAGGTCTTTTACTTGTTTGGTAAGCGTTACACCAAGATACTTTATGTTGCTTGTGGCTATTGTAAAGGGTGATGTTTCTCTGATTTCTTTCTCTGCCTCTTTGTCGTCTGAAAAAAATTAGGGCTACTGATTTTTTTGAGTTTATCTTGTATCCTGCTAGTTTGCTGAAGGTGTTTATCAGCTGTAGGAGTTCCCTGGTAGAGTTTATTGGGTCGCTTATGTAAACTATCATATCATCTGCAAATAGAGACAGTTTGACTTCTTCCTTTCCAATTTGGATCCCCTTGATCTCCTTTTGTTCTAGCATTAGCTAGAACTTCTAGTACGATATTGAAGAGATATGGAGAGGGAGGACAGCCTCGTCTTGTTCCTGATTTTAGAGGAATTGGTTTAAGTTTCTCTCCATTCAGTTTGATGTTGGCAGTTGGTTTGCTGTATATTGCCCTTATTATGTTTAGGTACGTTCCTGTTATCCCTGACCTCTCCAAGACCTTTATCATGAAAGGGTGTTGAATTTTGTCGAAGGCTTTTTCCGCATCTAGGGAGATAATCATATGGTTTTTCTTTTTCTGTTTGTTTATATGGTGGATTACATTGATAGATTTTCGTATGTTAAACCATCCCTGCATTTCAGGGATGAAGCCTACTTGGTCATGGTGGATGATTTCTCTGATGTATTCTTGAATTCGGTTTGCCAGTATTTTATTGAGTATTTTTGCATCGATGTTCATCAGGGATATTGGTCTGTAGTTTTCTTTCTTAGTTGTGTCTTTGTGAGGTTTGGGTACCAAAGTTATTGTGGCCTCATAAAAAGAGTTTGGCAATGAACCTTCTGTTTCTATCTTGTGGAACAGTTTGAGGAGTAGTGGTATTAGTTCTTCTTGAATGTTTGGTAGAATTCTGCGCTGAATCCATCTTGCCCTGGACTTTTTTTGGTTGGAAGGCTTTTGATAATTGCTTCTATTTCATTGTGGGTTATAGGTCTATTTAAGTTGTTTGTCTGTTCTTGATTTAATTTTGGTAAGTGATAGTTATCCAGAAACTTGTCCATTTCCTTTGAATTTTCAATTTTTGTGGAATACAGGTTTTCAAAGTATGACCTGAAAATTGTCTGGATTTCCTCTGTGTCTGTTGTTATGTTCCCCATTTCCTTTCTGATTTTGTTAATTTGCATGTTCTGTCTCTGCTTTTTCGTTAATTTGGATAAAGGTTTGTCTGTCTTGTTGATTTTCTCAAAAAACCAACTCTTCGCATTGATTTTTTGTATTGTTTTCCTGGTTTCTATTTTGTTGATTTTAGCCCTCAAGTTGATTATTTCCTGGCGTCTACTCCTACGGGGTGAATTCACTTCTCTCTGTTCTAAGGCTTTCAGTTGCGGTCTTAATTCTCTTATGTGACTATCCTCTGTTTTCTTCATATGGGCACTTAGTGCAATGAACTTCCCTCGTAGCACTGCTTTCAAGGTGTCCCATAAGCTTGGGTATGTTGTATCCTCATTCTCGTTGAATATTACAAAGTCTTTGATTTCTTTCTTTATTTCTTCTTTGACCCAGGAGTGGTGCAATTGCACATTGTTCAGTTTCCATGAGTTTGCAGGTTTTCTGCTATTTGTGTTGTTGTTGAATTCCAATTTTAAAGCATGGTGGTCCGATAAGATACAGGGGACTATTCCTATTCTCTTGTATCTGTTGAGATTTGTTATGTCACCTAATATGTGGTCGATTTTAGAGAAGGTTCTATGTGGAGCAGAGAAGAAGGTATATTCTTTTGTCTTTGGATGGAATGTTCTATAGATGTCTGTTAACCCCAGTTTAGACATAACTTCTGTTAATTCTGTTGTTTCTTTGTTGAGTTTCTGATTTGTGGTCCTGTCTAGTGTTGAGAGTGGTGTATTGAAGTCTCCCACTATAAGTGTGTGAGGTTTTATATGAGCTTTGAGTTTTAGTAGTGTTTCTTTTACGAATGTGGGTGACTTTGTATTAGGGGCATAGATGTTCAGAACTGAGACTTTGTGTTGATGGATTTCTCCTGATATGAATATGAAATGACCGTCTTCATCTCTTTTGACTAATTTTGGTTTGAAGTCTAACTTGTTAGATATTAGGATAGCTACACTTGCTTGCTTCTTATTTCCATTTGATTGGAAAATCTTTTCCGAACCCCTTACCTTGAGGTAATGTCTATCTTTGAAGCTAAGATGTGTTTCTTGTATGCAGCAGAAGGATGGATTCTGTCTTCGTATCCATTCTGTTAGCCTGTGTCTTTTTATAGGTGAGTTAAGGCCATTAATGTTGAGGGTGAGTAAGGACCATTGATTGTTGATGCTTGTTTGATTTAGGTTTGATGTTGGCAGTGGTATTGTGAATATATTAGTTCTGCTTCACCCTTAGTGTTAAGGATTTGTTGGATTTATGATTTTCTTTGGTCGATGTATCTATTTCTTCTAGTTTATCTTCTGTGCCTGAGATTCTCTCTTCCATCTCTTGAATTCTATTGGTTATGCTTGTGTCCGTCGTTGCCGATTTTTTGCCCAGCTTTTCAATTTCCAGCATTCCTTCCGCTTGTGTTGCCTTTATTTTCTCAATTTCAGTTTTCAAGTCTTGAAACGTTTCCTTCACCTGCTTAATTGTTTTTTCTTGGCTTTCTGTACTTTCCTTAAGGAATTTGTTCATTTCTTCCACTTTTTTGTTTGTTTTTTCCTCCATGTCTTTAAGGGATTTTCTCACATCTTCTTTGAGGGCCTCTATCATTTTTATGATGGTAATTTTTAAGTCGTACCCTTCTGCTTCCTCTGCTTTGTTGTTGTGTTCCATTCTAGTTGGTGTAGATTCCCTAGATTCTGGTGGTGTCATGCTTGTCTTTCTGTTGTTAGGTGTTCTCTTGTATTGCCTTCTTTCCATAGCTTCTTCCAGTAGGTGTTGGTGGTGTCTCCCCCCTCTCTCTATGGTACGTCCCCGGTGGGCTTATGTGGGTCTGAGATTCAATATTTGTAGCTCTGTGTGGTCCAAGCTCTCTAGGAGGTTTCTCCACAGACAGGGATCCAGGGATGGGGTCAAGGATGAGGATCCAGAAGAAGATGCCAGCAGGTACTCACAGTGCACCTCTGGCCAATAGCTCTGGCCAATAACCGGCAGAAGAGGACGAGGGCTGAGCTGGAACTTGAGAACCCTTTGCAGGGTAGTGGGATATCAGTGGAAACTGGCACTCTCCAGCTGAGACCTTGTTCTTTGGCAGAGGCCAGGATTTGTGGGTCAAGGATCTTGCCCGCAGGAGCTCCAAGTGGACCCAAAGAGATCTCTGGGAGGGGCCCGGGACTCCAGCAGAGGACTGGAGGCGGGGTCAGAGACCAAGCCGGTGGAAATTACAGGTAGTTCCGAGTGGATAGTCAGGTCTCCTTTGTTCAGAGTTGCTCGGAGAAGTGTCCGAAGTAGGGCGGACTGTTGGCTCCACCCTCTGTCCCAGTGCTCAACCAGAGCGGCAGGGGCAGGACTGTGGGTGGAGTAGGGCACAGGGTGGGGGGGGGTAGGCTGGCGGTGGAGATGGGTGGGGGTGTATCAGAGCTCCAAGGGTGCTCTCGATGGGGACTGGAGACAGGAGCAACAGGATCAGGGCTGCACTCTGATCTTGATGGAAGCTTAATTTGTTATCATAAACAAAACATCACCATACTCCTGCTCTCCTCCCCACCCATTGACTGATGGAGTATTCAATATAAACAGGAGGGTGGTCTCAGCCATTCTCACTCCCCTTCTTACAAGGGCAGGAATAATAGGATCAACAGCTTTAAGGAATCAGAACCTTCAAATTCTAAGATCTCAAGTAGACCAAGATTTAGACGACCTTTGAATCTCCATAGACCAGATAAAAAACAAGTAGAGTCCTTGAGATGTTATTACAAAATTGTAGAGGATAGGATGTTTTACTCCTAAAGAGATCTTTGGTGAAAACTGCTATTTTTAATGCTAATAACTCAGGAGTTGTGAAGGGAGACTTTAGTCCAGGTAAAACAAAATCTAGATCAGAGTACCAGAGGAAGTCCTCTAACTGGTATCTATCAATCAATCAATCAATCAATCAATCAATCAATCAATCAATTTTCTTCTGGTCCCTTTGGCTCACTACCCTAACTGCAGGACTATTCCTCTTGTTACTTCTTGATGTCACCATAGGCCTTGTATTATATCATAAACTGTCTAATTACATATACAAAAATCATCACTGTGGTTAAGATGTTGGCTCTACCAGTCCAATATCAATATACAGCTCAACAATAGTATGAGTCAGTGATTTGATCCACATGATCCAGAGACAGTGGAGGATGCAGTGGCCTAAACAAGTTCATTTTACCCAAGATAGCCATCCTAGGAGTACAGTCTATCAGCAGAATCTGGTAAAGGATTCCTGGGAATTCTAACTATTATAGTTTCTTTACCTGTTTCCCAGCAATATGTAACTGCTGTCAAAAGATTAGCTGCTTGCACTGACTTCTGTAAGCACACTTCTGTGTGTGTAAGAGCAAAGTACACATAACTATAAATTCTTCAGAAATGAAGTAATTGTGGTTTTTGCCTTTAAAAGCTCCCCTCCCCTTTTAGCCTGGGCTGCAGTCTTTTATCCCAATGTGGAAGTCGATGCTGTAAGGGTCCATGAAACAACTAAAGAAGACCCCAAACTCAAGTAGTATGCAAAAACAAAGAACATTTATTCTTCAGTATAAATTCAACATGCAGGGTCCACCATTTGTACAAATGATGACCCTGAGGGGCACATGCAGGCTTCTTTTAAGCATAGCTAGGGGAATTTCAGAGTTGGGACATATTAAATATAATTTATATATTTATAAATTATATAAATATATTTCTATATATTTATATATATATTAGCAGTTATATTAGTATATTTTTGACTGTCTGGGGTTTTAGTTTTTTTTTTTTTAATCATTGGGTATACTTGGCCAAGTTTTGAGGGGGGGCTGTAGGAACTATCATTATGTGATCATTGCTTTGATATATTGTGGGGCTGACCCAGGAGCTCCTGCTGTCTGGGATGTTGTTGTGTTATGCCTGGGATGAGGGACCACCACAGAACCAAGTATCGATGCAAACACACAGGGGCTTATTAAAAACGAACTAGAGCTTGGGCAGTCCAGCAGTACTCCCAAGAAGCAGGTGAGGGTGAGAACAGCCCCAAACCAGCACAGGAGTGAGCTTATAAAGGGAAAACTCAAAAGCTAGGGGAGTGTAAACTTGGCATTTTCTGATTGGTTCATGGGGGATGCTTCCTGGGTCGATTGGCCCTGGGGTTAAGTAAGGATTTAGACATTTTGGTTAGAGCATTTGGTGACCATGATAAAATGTCTGTTTCCTCAGTGTCAGGCTGATCCAGCAGGATGTGGGGGCCCTGGAACAACTTTTAGCTATTTGTGGTTTTTCCAGCAACTGGGTTCACTGTCTGGCCATCAGCTTCTTAAGATAGTGTCCAGCCTAAAATGGCATTAATCTTGCCTGGTGGTGTTTGGCCTCTCAGTTGATTAATAGCCCTTTGTTTAAGAAACTGAATTTTAGACCTAGCTTGTAAAGCTTAATAAAATTCAACAAATTGGATTTGATTGAGTCTGAATGGTCTTTCCTATTAGTTTGCAATCCCCTAACACCACAACACAGCAGGGCTGAGGAGCCATTGGGTGGAGCAGCAAATGGAGTTAGCTTAAAGCAAAACAAGTTACCTTGGTCAGTTCACCATCCTGTTGGCCACTGAGGTATGGGCAAGCTCTCACTTGGTTCCCTCATTACAGGTAATGCATCAAGCCTCCTTCCTGGTTCCCAAGGAAGAAAACTGGCCAGGATGTAGTGCCCCTGGGAAGTGCCAGGAAGTAGTGAGTACCAATCCTGAAGAAGGTAGTCACAGGAACAAAGTGTGTGTGTGTGTGTGTGTGTCCTAGGAAGGAATGGACAGACACTGTGAGGGAAATGAATAACTAAAAACTACGGGACTCGTGGCAAGAAGGGAAAACCAGTAAGAACAAGTGCTTCTGCCAATAGATATAGATAACTCCCTGACTGAGTGCATTCTCCCTGCCCCCCATTATCTTAAGGACAAGGCCACTGAGCCTGCTGGTCCTAGAGAAAGAAACACCCTAACTTTGCAGGTGTACTAAACAATCCCGCCTTGTAAACACTTTGTACTCTATGAAATCTCTGTAACCTTGGAAACCTTATAGGCTGAGACTAGCAATCTCAAACCTCCCCTTCCCTTTAAAAACACCACAATTATAAGGGGCACCTTACTCTTCTGATAGAGTGAGGTCCCAGCTGGTTTGGTTCTTAGCAATAAACCCTTTGCTTTTACAGTCAGGAGTCCTTCCTTGGAGGTTGAGGAAACCCGGTAGGC
The DNA here is from genome assembly GCF_943737965.1 of Phodopus roborovskii. Classification (NCBI taxonomy): domain Eukaryota; kingdom Metazoa; phylum Chordata; class Mammalia; order Rodentia; family Cricetidae; genus Phodopus; species Phodopus roborovskii. The sequence continues at coordinate 2,196,866 of NW_026126550.1, forward strand.
ACAACATTTGGGGGCTTGTCTTGGATTTCCCCCAGCCTCCCAGGACCCCTGACCCTGAAAGGTTAAGCTCCTGGCCAGGGTGAGTGTTCTATGTCTGTCTGTCTAAAAAATATATAGAGGAAGGCTCTCATTCTGGTCCAGCAGTGGACATCTGTATCTGTATACAGGTCAATGGCACCTCAGTGGACGCACTAAAAGGGGTCATAACTGGAGAATTTGGGGGACGCCTCAAGTTCTCATCTGGGCAGGGATCCAGCCAAGAATTGGATTAACCTGACATCTGAGGGTGAAGACTCGGTCAAGGACCGAGTCACCCTACTGGGGAGGCTACCTACCATCCATACTGTGTTTGGCATTATAGACCCTCTGGTAAACGGGGGAGTCAGGCCATCTGAATCCAAGAGAACCTAGTGTATATAAGTCTCTGTGGTGGGCCCTTTGTCTACTTATGGTGTTCATTTGTGTGGTGTATTTTTCCTTTGTCTTTCCCCTATGGACACTACTCCAGACAAAAATTAACATAGGACAGACTCCTTCCTCCTCTGTGTAAAATCATACAATTTCCTGCCGCATCCCCCGGAAGTTACAGCCCGGTGGCAAAGCAGAATACCAGGGTAAACAGCACCCAGCCCCTCCCTCCCCTGGCAATGCAAGCAATGCAGGTACAGGGGGTGGGGGGTGGGGTGGGAGGTTGAGGGGGATGACTTTGATAAATATTTTTATGTCAACTAAAAAATTAAGACTAACAAAATAAATGGAATATAGATTTAATGACTATGTGAAGACTTGGTACAGTCTAATACAAAGAAGACAAAATATAGTAAAACAATGGATGTAAGTCAAATGGGGCTACAAATTCAGAGGTCCATAAAACACACCAAAGCAGCACAGAGAACATCGGAAGGAGCTTTAAAAGTATAACTCTACTTCTCTGGGCAATAAAAGATAAAACAAACAAACAAACAAACAAACAAACAAAGGATTGACCACCCCCCCCAAATCATCATCATAATAGGAGAGCTGGTAAACCCCAACAAAAGTCAACAGTTGAAAAAATGGAGGGTTCAGAGAGGCTCAAATTTTCTGGTATAAATGTAAGCTTTGTTACAAATATAGAGTTAAAACAAAAATGGTTTAAATATTTTTATTGTCTAATGCAAACAACAGTCATTTATGGATATAGCTTAAAATTTATCTCTGAGCTCTGGTCATTACATTCAGATAAAACTGTTTTATGTTTAAATCTGTTAAAAATTAAGCCAGAAGCAGAAATCTGTTGAGACATGTTTAAACTGGGAACAGAAGTTAAAACTTATATATTTAATGGGAACTCTTAGACCCAAAATTTTAGTGATCAAGAAGGACAGGAGTCCCAAGACCAGGGAGAAAATCCCATCCTCAGGAGATAAGCTGTACTTATCTGGAGTCCTTTTGACCTGTGAGAAGTGGATCCAAGTTTTATGACTTTTGATCCTCTGAAGTCTATATGAACTTAATTATATAAAAGGACATAAATGTTTTAGATATATTACCATTACCAATCTGTACTGAAATCCATATTGTAGAAAAAGTGGATAGTGGATGTCTATAAAACAGCAAGAATATACCTTTGAGTCCTAGCAAAAACTACAGATTTTGGTTAGAAGCTTGTACTTTTCTTTTGTCTAAAGAGAGCCAGGTATAGATTGGACAGCAGTGCCTTAGGCCTAATGAAAAGCCCTTTATATTTATAGTTAGATGAAAACCAAAATAAATTATAAAACTTTGAGCTTGTGACTGACAGCAGGTAGTCACCACTCTATTAGCTTATCAGAACTTTATTAAATGTTAAGTTCTGAAATTTTATATTTTAAATTATTTTATATCTTTAAGACTTATATGTCCTTATATTTTTAGATTTTTTTATTTAGGAGCCATATTAAGGCAGCCTAATATTGTCAGGCTGACAAAGTTATGGCTAGCCCAGCCATCAATACTATCAGAGATCTGAGAAGGATAAATTTGTGTAACTTTTGAATCTATTTAAAAAATGACACGGACCAGTCCATATACAGTTAGCCATAAACAAGTCTCTATAGAGTTGGGGGCAGAAGTAAGTCTTCACCAGGTCCAAAAAGTGAGAGGGCTTTCTCTCTCTCTCTCTCTCTCTCTCTCTCTCTCTCTCTCTCTCTGGAAGAGGGACATGGCAATCAATTTTCCAGTACCCTGCAGCTTGTCCACAGTCTAACCCGGGTCCTGCCTGGCAGCAGGCATCACATTTGAGCATCTTGCTCACTGGTCAGTGTTGTCACAATCCATGGTACCCCATAATCTTTTCTAGAGACCTTAGGTTACTGTCAGGATCTGGGATTCTCTGATATAAGCTTTTAAGTTAACATTGTAAATGCCATATTCTGTAGATCTCTGTAGTATTAGAAGTCTGCCTAGGTAGATCTAAACAGACAACTTTGTTTTTGGTTACTTGTTTTAAGCTTAACCTTTAAAAACATATACAGGTGACTGAGTAAGGTTTATCTCCATTATTAATTATTAATACTTACCTTGACTATAACCAACAGTTTATTTATAAGGATGGCTACTAACATCTTTTTATAATATCAAAAATAAAGTACCCTTTATGTTTTTAAAACCATTATTACCTGGATGACTGTTAAATTTATGTATCAATTCTCAGTGTTACAAGTTTTAACCTTTTAGTTGTGAGCATCAGTTACTAACTACAGCCTCCTCCAAAAGACTGCTAGCCCCAGACTTGCTGTGGATGTGAACCAGCTCAGCCGATGTGAATCTTCAGAAGAGTCTACGAACTAATGCCTCTGATAAATGTTCCATTTCCTAAATCCCCCCACCTTTTCTTTTTACCTTTGACTAGCATTTCAGCCTTCTAGAGCCCCAGACAACACCCCAAAAGTCAGCAGGAAGTAGCACAAGAAAGAATATGTCGCCCCTTTCCCTGGTTGAGAGGCTATCATATATAGGGGACAAAATGACCAACCTGTACCCTAAAACCCACCAGAAGTCTTTTAACTACTAGAGACCCAAGATTGGGCCTCTAAAGTTCATAGCAAAGGGGGGAATGTGAGCGAAAATTAGTAACTAAAAATGCAGGACTCATGGCAACAAGAGAAAACCAGTGAGAGCAAGTGCTTCTGCCAATAGCTATAGATAACTCCCTGACTGGAGAGTACATTCTCCCTGCACCCCCCCCCCCCATTATCTTAAGGACAAGGCCACTGAGCCTGCTGGTCCTAGAGAAGGAAACCCCCTAACTTTGCAGGTGTACTAAACAATCCCGCCTTGTAAACATTTTGTACTCTATTGGAAACCTTAAAAACGCTTCACAATTTTAAGCGGGCACCTTACTCTTCTGATGAGTGAGGTCCCAGCAGGTTCTCAGCAATAAAAACCTTTTGCTTTTACAATTGGGAGTACTTCCTTGAAGGTAGAGGAAACCCGGTAGGCACAACAACACAAGCTCGGTGATCGTGAGCCTGATACTTGTGGAGACAAAAGAAAAATAAGAGCCGGCTGAGCTGGCCAGGGTGTCCACTCCCCCTTGTGTTGGGACCGGACATCACCGACCCTCACAGGACAAGCAGAGTGGAAAAGGAGCACTGACTTGGAAAGCTAGGAGCGCAGGCGCACAGGCTGTGCGGGGATGCGGATGTTGTCAGCGCGCAGGCGTAGCAGATCCCTGGAAAACCCGCGCGCCCCTGGAAAGTCACAGTACGCAAGCGCTGGAGCCTCCCCACTCAGGGCAGGCTTGTCAAGACTGCACACAGGTGTGGGTCCTGTTCGGAGCCCAAAAGGCGGCCCGTGGGTTTCCGGTTCCGGGAGTAATCAACGGCCGCAGAGGCTACAAAACTAGTGCTTTGGTGGAGCCTGCGTTGGAGGAGGAGGAGGAAGAGTGGACCAGGCGGGGCGCCCGGGGCGGGATCGTCCCCATGGGTCCACGGGCCTAGCGCGGTGGAAGCTAAGGGCCTCCTGTCCTGCTGGTGAGACAGCCGTGGGCGTGGAAGTGTTGGGAGCTCAGGAGGAGCTGGGGAGGAATTGAGGCTCCGAACGGGCGGGGAGACACGAAGGGCCCTGAGGCTAGGAGGAGGAATGGCGTCTTCTGTGAATTGAAAGAGCACTGGGGAAACTGGACAGAGGGCAGGAAGGGAAGGGATGTATGTGGTTCACGGCCTTGACAGCAATGTCGAGGTTCTGGGACGAGGATGGAGAGGAATGGAAGAAATCAGAACGTTCAGAGAGACGTCAGGCCTCCATGTTAACGGGATAGGACGGGGAACCCAACGCTGATAGTGAGAACACGGGGCCTGAGACAGGTCACAGGAGAAATACCAGCGTTAGAATTATGAGGGACTAGAGACTCGTGGAGGACGAAAAGAGGAATGTCAGAAGACTGACACGGGTGGTATTGTCCCCGATCAGAAACAGAAATTGAGAGGCAGGAACAAGGAAGTTTTCACAGGATAAGAGAAATGGAGTAGCAAACGCTGGCTGTAGCGGTGAGGGATGAGGCTGGAAAGGAATTGTGGGGCCAGAAAAATGAGGGAAGATCAGTTTTGGGGAGAGCTCTTGGACTTGAGGGGAGATTGCAGGCTGAGGAATGAAAAGAAATGAGAGGACTGATATATGGAGGAGTTGAGCACTCATGCATATAAATGCAGCTGAAACACTGAAAGATATTGGAAGCTCAGATCAAGAAAAATGTAGATTAAGTTAAATTGAAGTAGGGGGCTGAGGACAAGAGGCATAGGGACCAGATTGTAGTATATATGTTTGGAGGGTGACAAAGAGGAGGGATGGCAAGCAAATACTTACACTTGTCTAGGGCAAGTATTAAAGTCAACACCTGACTTTTATGGCCTGGAAACAGGTTGCCACTAATTTCTTCCATACCTTACCTACTTCCAGTCCTCCTAGGCGTTTCTTCATTTCTGAAGTACCTATGGCTGAGGACTGGCAGGACTGCCCAGCCCTGGGCCCTGGTTGGAAGCGACGTGAGGCCTTTCGAAAATCAGGGGCCTCTTGTGGACGCTCAGACATCTATTATCAGAGGTAATGGGAGGGTTGTGGACAGTGTTCAATGGAGTCGTTACTAACTACGTTGTTAGTAATTAAACAGGTTTGTTTAAATCTATGGATGAAGTTAAAATTGTGCACATAGTCAGTCCTTTATTAAAAGTTTTGTGTTTTCATAATCACCCATTCTTAATAAAGTTTATTTGACCAAAGTCAATATTCACAGTGCATTTGTGATTATTCACAGACATGCATGGGGCAGCCAGAAATTTGAATTGTCTAGTGCTTGCATTCCCAGTAAGCTGAACAAGAACTTTTTGTTTCAAATCGAGCATCCTTTCCATGATCTATTTAGTGCCATATTTTTGTTGCCAAATTTGTTGTTTAAAAAAATCTCCCAAATAAAGTGCTGAAGTGTCTTCTAGTATTCTGAGTGCAAGAAGAAGGCATGTGCTTTTTCTCCTTGTCAGATAAGCTTCTTCCATGAATTGCATGTACTATCTGCTTGAGTTACAATGTTAAAGAATCAGAAATGGTACATCCCGAAAGAGAAGAGGAAACTTGCTGAGACGTGTATAAGGCTGCTCTGGAAAGAACAAAAATTAACATATGTAGTACTTGATGATGCTCAGAGAAGTTGGGAAAGCAGCTAAATCTGTAGATTCATGAACTGATGGACAGTAAAGCATAATGAACATCATTGTTATGAAGAAAGCCAAAGTCATATTGGTCAGCATTAGGAAAATGTAAACCATTTTAGCTATTTCTGTCTGACTTGCATGTTTCAGAAGGTGATATGGTATGAAAAACATTAAACTTGGGATGTACATTCTGTATATCAGAAAAACAAGACTAAAACACTGGCAGATAAACCTAGACAAAACATCCCCTGAAGCCAGTGTGGCCCTTAGTTATTAACCAATCATGAAGTCATTTATAAGAAATAAATGTTACAGGGTCTTTAAACAGAAACATATAAAACAAGACTATGATTGATCAGCTGTTGAAAATGTGACAGGCTTGCTGGAACTCACCTGTGTATTTCCTGTAGGACCAACAAGAACCTTGTTGCATGAATTCAAGAACTTCATAATACATAATTACTACATATAATGAGAATTGACGATAAATACATTAACATTAAAATTCCTAAGTGTTGTGGCCAGCCGACCTGTCAAAAGTCCCTGAAAAGGAGAGTGAGGATTTAGAAAGAGACAAAAGACAGGATAGAGTCCGGAGGGCTTTCAGTGAATATTGCAACAGCCCAGAATTTTTTCTCATAGTCATTTTATACCCAAAACAAAAGGGGAGGGCAAAAGACTTCCTTAACCATGGTTCAAGGAAAAGACAAGCATAATCATCTCCTTAATTCTCAAAACATCAAGTAACCACACCTTTGGTCAAACATCCTGTTATTTGGCCATGAGGAGCAAGAACAGGCTTGAAATCTGTGGCCTTAAATCAAGATGGAATAGAGTCACTGTGGGCTCCCACAGACAAGCAGGTATTCTTGATACAGCTACTAACATTTCTATACCCTTCCTGTTTATCTAAGTTGTCATTTCCCTGGTAGAATATCATAAAATTTCAGATATTTCTCATTATGTTTTTAACTTTCTTCACATATGAAAATTTCAAAACGTAAAAGTAATTGGCAAAAGATATGTATTTATCAGACTAGTAAATGGGTTTGTTAGTTTTGTGGATGCTGGTAGGAAGTGATACTTCTGGATCAGAGATAATAAAATTTCTCACAGTAGTATCAGAATCTAAAATATCTGTTTTTAACATATCCCAGAATCCCAATTCCCATAGGATGACATGGAAAGGGCTAATTAGCATATGTGCTGCACTGTATATAGGAAAGGCAGCCTGTGTATTTGAGTTTAGATAATCAAGTATCAGTATGATAAGCACCCCTGAAAGGGGACTTTTTCAAAAGTTACCTGTTTTTGCAAACAGTGAGAAGGTAGTTTGTTATTTCAGGAGATAATGAATACCTCTGATGACGCTTGCAGAAGTGAAAAGACCTGGAGTGTCATCCCTCAACATTAACTGCTTATACTTTGTATTGAATATAGTTTCATTTTGATGTTTTAAAACATAGTTTTGTTATAAGCTTTTATGATCATGCATTCGGTATGTAATGCATAACATTTAAGTACTGGGTACTTGTCTAGTGTTCATGGAGCCTTGAGTTTGATTTCCAGCACTACCTAAACTAAGTGTGATGGTACACTTCTGAAACCTTAGCACTGGGATGGAAGAGGCAGGAGTATCCAAAGTTCTAGGTCATCTTTCTTTATATACTAGTTTCAAAGCCCTTTGGATTAAAGTGATATCCCCATCTCAAAGTAAAGCAAACCAAAAGAGCATATTTATATGTTACGCACTTAGTAAGTATTTTATGTTGAGTTTTATTCATTTTCAACACTAATGGTGTTACATCTTATAAGGATGTTTATGTGTCTTCATTTTTATTTATTTTAGAGCAGGGTCTCTCTCTACAGAGCCCTGGCTATACTGGAACTGATTGTATAGACGAAGCTGGCCTTAAACTCAGAGATCCACCCACCCGCTTTTGCCTCCCCAGTACTGGGATTAAAGGCATGTGCACAGTGTCTTGCCTGTTTATGTGTCTATATACAGTTGCCAATAGTAATACAGTCTGAGAAATACACAAACTCAGGTGATGTATATATTACACTATACATCTAAGTTAAATATTCATATGGTCATACATTGCTTACTGGTATTGATACATTCTGAAACACATGTTATTTAATGATTTTTCATGTTAAATTCATAGATTATACAGCTAGAATGTGATGTCATTAGACAATATAATCTTAGGGAATGTCATGTATATGCAGTTGGTTATTGATGAGAACATCATTGGATACCACATAACTGTATATGGTATAGAATATGCTCCTCCACTGAATAAAAATTCCGAGATTAAATCAAACACAAGAGAGAATTAGGAAGTCAAGAGAAGCAGTAATCACTTAATTATATTAGGTTACTAATAATCTGTTGGTGCCCATAAAGATGGCTGCATACCATTTTGGCTCAAGGGCAGAGAGTTCAAAACTGTCCTCAGCAAGTCATAAGACCTAAAGGTCAAAGGTGTAGCTACAGTAGGGTGTTTGATGTTGGACTTGTCTGTCTCATTCTAAATAACAACAGACCTGGTCTGAAGTGTGGCTACTCCTGAGCCTAAAGGCTAGGGAACAAGAAGTTGTATTTGAGGTGTGGTTCCTGAACCCTTAGAGAAAGGAGGAAGATAAATCTGTTTGTTGTATTATATACATAATACCATGTTTCCCTTTTTGGATAAGGTGTATATAAGAGTGGTGAAAAATAAACTGGTGGCATTTCAGTATTAACTGGATCTGCCCTCCTGATTTTATTCTGTGTCTCTGTCTTTTCTTTATCGTCTATAGCTAGCCTTTCCCTCATCCATACACCCCCACTCAGGTATGAACTTGGGGCTGCTCAGCTGGTTCTGATTGCAGCCCCACAAAGACAACTTCCAAGATTAAATCAAACACAAAAGAGAATTAGGAAGTCAAGAAAAGCGGTAATTATTTAATTGTATGAGATTACTATTAGTCTAACATTGCAGCTTCACAGTACATTAACTCTTTTCATATGTAGGACTCTAAAATGATAAAACACATTAAGTTCATAAACCAGTGATTGTAATTATTATTAATCAAGTATTACTATATGTCGATGTGCTATAGGTATTACACTAGGTTTGTTTACAATAACCCCACTACAGATGCGTGTATAACGTTGTGTGTGGTGACATTAAAATTATTACAGTATTGCCAGATGTTAGAATTTCCCCTTATTATAATTTTATGGGATTATTATAGAATATGTGATGGCGTGGATCAAAATGAGGTTCACAGCTGAATTATTTATTAACATTTGTATGCATGCTGGTATTTATATTCATATCTTGTATTCCTGTTACTTATACAGAGGTAGGACTTGGGTGGGGCTCACAGGCTGTGAGGGGATCACCAGATCTGTGGGTATGTTGTGTAGGTGGCATGACATTAGCTCCCTCTTGGGCCAACTCATTGTGGTTCACTCTCAGCCCCACAGGAGATAAGATCCGAAGCAAAGTTGAGCTGACTCGATACCTCGGCCCTGCGTGTGATCTTACCCTCTTTGACTTCAGACAAGGCATCTTGTGCTATCCAGCTCCCAAGGTACTTCCCAATGTCAGTGTCTATGCCAGGGTAACTGTGTCACATGATACCCATGTGCTGATCCACACTCCCTGTCTTCATCTCTAGACCCATCCTGTGGCTGTCCCCAGCAAGAAGAAGAAGAATAAGAATAAGAAGAAGCAGCAGCAGCAGCCTTCTACACCAGCCAAGGCTAAGAAATGTCAGGTTGGACCCCAGAAGAGTGAGGTCAGGAAAGAGACCCAACGGGATGGGAATAAGGCTGGCACTGGCACTGGCACTGGTACAGCTCCAGCTTCATTACCTGCTCCTGGGTGAGTGTTGGCTTAAGGTGAGCCAGGTTACTGAGGCTTGGGATTGTGAGTACATGGTTCTGCTCTTTTCGTTTTAGGTGCTGTGAAAATTGTGGAATCCACTTCTCATGGGATATCAAAAGGCAGAGGCTCAAGGCATTGTGCAAAGACTGCCGAGGTAAGACAGACCCTAGGGATTAGGAGACAGGCCACATATTAGACCCAGTGCCAGGCTAAACTGGAGGTTGTATGGTACAGGTCAGGACAGAGGCTTTGGGTGTATGTGGAATCCGCCTGGGATCCCACTCTACTGGCATAGGTAGAATGGTGAGAGTCAGGGTCAAGGAAGTAGCTGAAGCTGTGTGTCTGTGTCTGTTGCTTCCTTTTCCTTTCTCACTATTCTTCTTCTTTCATCAGCACAGAGAATTGCCTTCAACCGAGAACAGAGAATGTTTAGGGTAAGAACAGTTTGTTTTTTGCAGCCTACAGGAGAGCAGAGTGTCCTAGCATTAATGGAGGGTTCGGAGTCATGACAGGCCTACAAGGCATGATGGGTTGGTGTTTTTGTTTTCGTTGTTTTTTTTTAAATTGAGACCTGGCTGTTGGTTTGTTTGTAGATGCAATAATGGGAATTAATGGGTTATCAGTAAACACAGGGATTAATTTAACAGAGTACTGGTAGAAGGCATAGTAGTGGCCTTGGTATTGATAAGCTAGTCACTAGTTTATTAGCTATAGTAAGGAAGCTAATGGGAGACTATTAAGCATGGGTAACATTTGGAAGGATAGTGGTCCTCGAGTCCCCTACCTAGACTTCTAATCTTACCCCATCCATATCTGACAGAGAGTTGGCTGTGGAGAGTGTACAGCTTGCCTGGTAAAAGAAGACTGTGGGACTTGCTCCATCTGCCGTCTGCAGCTACCCCATGATGTGGCATCAGGACTCTTCTGCAAGTGTGAGCAGAGACGCTGCCTACGGATTGTGGAGAAGGTGAGTCAGTTAGATGAGGTGGGCCAAGGCTCTCCTCAGTCCCTGGCCTTCTAGGCCCTGACTCCACCAGTCACAACTCTGTTCCCACCTCCCCACACAGAGCCGAGGGTGTGGAGTGTGTCGGGGTTGTCAGACCCAAGAAGACTGTGGCTGTTGCCGTGTCTGCCTTCGCCCTTCCCGCCCTGGTGTCAAGCGCCAGTGGAGGTGTATGCAGCGCCGCTGCTTTTGGGTGAGTCAGCTCAGCGATCACTGCTGCTGGAGCAAAGGCTGGGCCAGGGATCATACACTGCTATTGCTTCCACCCAATCTGGCTTTGCCTGCCTCATGTCTTGTTTTCTTTTCCGTCCCATGCTCACCTCCTTGGTTCTGCCTACCTGCCTTTCTCTGCCAGCACTTTGCTCATCGCTTCCGTGACCACCCTCAAGGATGTCACCGACACCCTCCCCAGGTTGTGGTTGCCCCCACTGTGAGTGTCTGACCACACATTTCACCTGACCAGTCAATGCATGCTTTCTGCACTCCCTGGGGGTCCAGTGTCTACCTGGTACCACCAAGCCTTAGCTGGTTTTTGACTTCTAGGGTAAACATAAGTGTCGTAAGAGTGGCTCGAAGGTGGCTGCCCAGAATGACTCCCAAGCTCAGCCACTGCCTCCACTTCCTGCATCCCAGCGCCCACAGCCCACGGAGCTGGTAAGGCCCTGGTGGGCAGGGGGAAGGCACAACCCTAAACTCACTCAGCACCTGCCCTGACCCCAGCACATTTGCCTCTGCAGCACATCAGCGACCTAGCGCCCACATCACCTGCTGAGTTCATCTATTACTGTGTAGACGAGGACGAGCTAGTGAGTGGCCCCACCTTACCTGGATAAACCTAGACACTCCTGATGCTTCTGTAACCCCAAGGAAGCAGATGCTGTAATGGGACTAGTAGGGAGTAATAGTTTGTACCAAGGTGGATAAGCAATTACTGGGGAAGAAGGGGTTAGCAGTGTGGTGCTTACTGTCAGGTGATCCAACATCAATGTCTGGTGCATGACAAACATGCTGAATGGTGACATAAGGGTGCAGGTAAATACGTTTGTGTAGAGTAACTAGTCAACCCAGCTGGCAGTGATGAGGACTAATGGAAGGTCAGCCAAGTCCTGATGGAGGTGAGGACCAAAGACATTGTCCTGATAGCAGGTGCTCTGTGATACAGTAATGATGCAGTCTCAATCCTAATGGTCTTGGAGGCCAGCAGGCATAGTGATTGTGGCTTATTTTGCCATCGCAAATGCTGAGGAGAGGTTGCAGGCTGAGCCTCATGTGTAGCTAGCTCCTCCAGGGCTTGAGGAGTACCAGGAATGGCACTGAAGTGGGTGCTGAGGATGGCCTCTCCTAGTCTTAGTGACAGTAGCACCATTCCCCTCCACCCCAGCAGCACTACACGAATCACCGGCAGAACCGCAAGTGCGGGGCCTGTGCAGCCTGCCTACGGCGAATGGACTGTGGCCACTGCGATTTCTGCTGCGACAAGCCCAAATTCGGGGGCAGCAACCAGAAGCGCCAGAAGTGTCGTTGGCGCCAGTGCCTGCAATTTGCCATGGTGGGTGGGGCAGGAAGGGTTAGGCGGATTGGGCTAGATTGGGCCTGGCCCACCCCGTGTTTGGGAGTGGTGGGCAGGCCTGGTAGATGGGTGGGTGGTGTAGTGATTCCCGTTGAGAATTTGCAGATAGTGTGTTGGGGTGAGTCCAGCTCTCCTGCCATTGCTAACAGGAGATTGATTAGCAGGCTCAGTGATGAGAGCTCATGTTAGCAGCAGGGTCTCTGATGGGACATTAGCAGGCACATTGAGTAGGGCAGGGTGGGGAAAGTTGGATGGCACCAGGGTGACCACAGCACTCAATCTTTTTCTCACAGAAGCGGCTGCTGCCCAGTACTGGGTCAGGGTCTGAGGAGGGAACAGTATCACCTCCACATCACCGTTGTCGAAGGAGGCCCCGTTCTTCTGGACAAATGCATGCGAGCCCTTCCTTAAAAGCACCTTTGCCTGCTCGTACAGCCCCACCAGGCCCTGCCCAGGTTTCAGCCAGGCAGCGAGCAGGTGGAGACTCTGTGCTGCCCCCACCTGACACAGACCTTGTGTTTTTACGAGAAGGTGCCAGCAGTCCTTTGCAGGTGCCTGGCCCTGCTGCAGCTTCCTCAGAAGCTCCATTACAGGTAAGGATCTCCCCTCGCCCCACTCTTCTAGGCCCCACCCAGCTTTGTGCCATGGAGCTGAGACCAAGTCTGTTGCCCTCCTTTCTTATGCAGGAGGCCCAGTGCTCTGCCCAGAGTTGGGCTGTGGCCTTGCCTCAGGTGAAGCAAGAGAAGGCCGATGCTCCAGAGGAGTGGGCAGCAGGCACAGCCTTCCTGACTCCATCCACCATGCAGCCTGGCTGCCCTAGCAAGGTTGGGGAGGTAATGGGTGTCTTATGGGTGCCATACAGGTGGTCTATAAACAGAATTATAGTGAGCCATGATGGTGGCACTGAATAGCTATGGTATGCTGATGATGACCAATCTGTTGAATTATCCAGCACATCTAGCAGGTGCCTTATTCTCCATAGGCAACTAAGTTTGCTTGCCATACTGCCCAGCTCATAGGAGACTGAAGATTGTTGAGGAATAGCAGAGAGATGGCATTTCTTAGTTATAAAAGTGAGATCTGTCTGCATAATGGGTTGGCTAGTTAAAAACAAAAATAAAAACTTGCCTCAGGCTGGCCCTGTCTTAACTACAGCCCTTCCTCATTCTCCTAGGTAGTAGACCCAGATCTTGTACCTGTGAAACAAGAGCCCCCTGGCCCTGAGGAGGATAGAGAAAACAGAGAAGATTGTGTCTCTGCATCAACCCCAGAGGAGGAGATAGGAGGGGTTGGCACACCAGTGGTCAGTGCTGGGGGACGTTCCCACCCTACCCTGACCTTGCTTTCTCTCCTGTCATGTTGACCCATAATGTTATTATTCTTTCCTAGATCACAGAGATTTTCAGCCTGGGTGGAACCCGCCTTCGGGATGCAGCAGCCTGGTTGCCAAGGTGTGCCCCATTCAGTTAGGTGTCGGGATGGGGTGGTTGCCAGCCAGATGTGGGCCCTGAGATTTAAACCTAGGGTCAGCAGTTTGATTAGGTGCAGAGGGACATAAAGGCCTGCAACAGTAAGGTAGTGTTTTGTGCTGCACTGTGAAGATTGCTTTTGAGATCCAGCCTGTTGGTATTCTAGTGCTCTCCTCTTGGGAAAGGAACAGAAGGGTTGATGCACCATGATGAGACTAGAAAGAAGACAGATAAAGTGAGGCTGCTCTCCTTTTAAGAGTCAGACTTGACATAAGCATTCTTATTCAGAAGATCACCATTCATTATCTTGAAGGCCTTAGATGCCCCCAAGAGCTCATTATTGGGTGAGCTGTTTCTGATGATGGGAAGAATGTGTGTCACACAGATGACATTGGACTTTCCCAAGCAGTGGAATTAGGGGATTGGGCTTTAAGTGGCTGTGTGGGCTGAGTCTGTGTGTAGCTGTGTGATCTCAAGTGGATCCCCCACTTCCTAGAGTAGCCTCTGTGGGTAGATTTGGGCTTTGTGTCCCAAACCTTTTCTGTTGAGTTTATCGTTTCAGATACTGTGTAGAACTGTCCCCAAGTCTAGTAACAGAGGTGAGGAGAGATGCCATTGTAGTAGGAGGAGGACCCACCCCCAAGGTTAAAAAAAAATCTTCTAGGCCAACTATCTGGATCCCATTGTTCCCATACATCAGTTTTAATCGATAGGAAACCTGCTAGAGTACCTTGTAGATAGCAGCTGGAGATGGCAGAGACCATGCCTGGTGTATGGCAGATAGGGACTTCCATTAGCCATGATTCTGCAGGCTGTAAGGCTTACCATGAGGAGATAGAGGATCCCTCTTAACAGATAAGTTCTGTACTGTTTACTTTGCTAGTCTGTAGAAGAAAGGAAAGTGACTGTAAGTAAATTAGGAGAAATGGATGCAGATGCAGAACAGTAGGAAATGGTTGTGTGATACTCTTTTTTTATACATGGCAAACCTCATTCAACAGACAGACCTGCTCCCTCTTCCCTAGGTCCAAGGACCTTAAAAAACCTGAAGCTAAAATGCAGTAGACTGGAGGCTTCTGCTGACTGTAGGACTGGAGGTGATATTTGCAGACCGGCTCTATGAGAAAGAACCTTGATCTACCAGGTGCTGGGCCCTGGCCTGGTTACAGAGTTTGTTTGTGAATCAACCCTAAGAGAAAAACCTACAAGCACAATCGAGGAACAGGCTGCTCAGTCCTTGAAGCTTAGAGGAAGCAAACTGGAAAGCAAGAGAAAGTGTAGAAGGATGAAAGAACATCTGCTCCTCCCAAGATCTCAGTGCAATGAAAAGCTGGATGTAGGGGTAGGGGAAGGATATAATTGAAACCACTACAAACCATTCAAAAAAGCCATCTTCTTAACACTTGGTTGGTGGCTTCTGGATGACACCTGGCAGTGTGTCTGAGCATTTTCTCAGGGAAACAGCAATTCAGATGCTACAGAATAAAGGAGGAGAAGGCATTGCTGTTTGGTGTGCTCCTCTTTTGGAGCCACTTCCTGAGCACTCACAGTAGCCCTTAGGAAGCCTGAGTGATAACTGTGCACTTTTGCAGGTGGGTAAACAGATTCAGAAGAGATGAACCCAGTGTTAGACAGCTAGTGTTGGTAGAGTCTAGAAATACACCAGGCTATAAAAAGCTTTGTTCTTTAATCCACTAAACTGTTAACTGCAGTCTTTTGTGCAATAATGTATATTACAATAACAGTTTTAGTGACTTTGAAAATATCAGTGGATCACTATGAACACTGCAAGATATCCTTTACACTTTTGCCTCTATTGTGGTTTAGGGAATGCTGAGGCTATGGATGGATGGGGTCACCTTCTTGTCAGGGCATTGGCTCATCTAGAATCTAGGTTCCCTGAAGGCCCTAGATGCTGCATAGGATCCCTCAACCCAGAAATTGTGCTTTTCCCCACTGCTGCTGACAATTTGCTTGAGCCCAAGTGGTCTCACTTTGGCCAGAGCAGTACTTGGAACTAAAGCTGCCAGCCTGGACCGTCTTTTCCTGGCAGCATCTTTTCTCTGATGACCTTTATGTTTATTTCCTGCCCCTAGCTCAAATGTTTGTTAGGAGGCTGAATTAACTTATGTACTGAGTCCTGCCCATGGGCTGATCTTGGCTCAGCCTTACCTCACTTTCCATACTTAAATGCCAAAAAGAAATATAATTGGTTACTTAGCCAGCTTTACTGGGCCAGGACTGAGCGCCTCGTCATACTTTGTGTCCTGTGTGGCCCGCTTGCTGTAGCCTAGCCCCAGCCCTGCTGCTTTAGGTGATTTCAGATGTGGATTTCTCATTTCTTATTTCCAACTTATAAGGCACAGCTCTTGGCAGCTTCTACTCTTCCTTTGCCCTGATTTGCCTACTTCTGTCCTGGAGTCATATTGCTTTTAACCTCTAGAGCACACCACTTGTCCCTAGTATTCTGGCAATTCTGCTGGTGTTCTAAGGGTAACAATGTCTCTGGTTGGCATTTGACCTGTGAACAAAGATTGTGGTCACTATGTGACTAGGGTGCGATCAAAAATCAGAACCACTACAACAAAGAATAGTGTATGTGTTTTAAGGGAGTTTTGGGAGACATTTTACATAATTTTGGGAGATCGTTCAGAAGCCTCTAAGGCTGTCATTTGTATGTAATGCTGGAACTTAAAGTATTCAGGAGAGGCAGTCGGAAGGGAAGGTGGATGGACACATGGGAGCTCAAGAACAAGAGTTGAAATTCAAGAAGATGACCTGGAACTATGTCAGTGTCTAACCACCTCCAGCTTCGATGACATTTGTGTCTCGCAGAAGAAGCTAGTGTCCTTCATCAGAGTGAAGTAACATCTGGCCTAGGAACTAGAGAAGCTGAAGGAAGAGTCCAGGGAAGTAGCAGCTGAAGGCCTGGCTGCAGGACTTGCTATTTCCCCACACCAAGGTGAGACAGCAGATTAATGACTGCTTGTGTGAACTGCAACATGCCTGGTATCCCTGCACCAACTTCCCAACAGCCTGCTGCCGCTTCACTTCTGCTAACCACAATGTTTCTGTGGATTTTCTTAACTAGAAGTCTATGGGGAAGGATTCTGGGAAGCATAGTCTAGTCAAGGTGACATGTTAGAAAGCCACCCTGCCATGATTCAGCTCCCAAAGGTCTCACCACCACCCAAGGATAACCGACAACTACATTGCTGAAAATGTAAAGCTGAAGACCATGGATTTCATGATGGTCCCAGCAAGCAAGGAAACCCTGTCAAGCTCATCCCTAACAGTCTTGCTGGTCTCAGCTGTTAGCTGTGTCACTCATCCAGTTATTGAAAACTTGGCCCATAGTTATCACTGTACATGATACCATGATCCAGAAATGCAATTTTATAAACTGCATCAATATATATCACAGGTGATAAAAAGATCTCCAGTTTATTATGGACCTTGATGCTCAAAATATAGGATCTAGTATACTATGGAGAAGCCAGCCCTTGTTTGAGGTTTTGAGATGCTATAGAAGTTAGAAACTTAATCATTTCTATTTCTAAGCTGTTCTATTTTAAAATTATTTTAAAACAATTTTCTTGTTCTATTTACTGTTTTTTTTTTTTTTTTTTTTTTTTTTTTTTGTAGCACCTGCACTACTGCATTACCCAATGGGTCGGGCGAGGGGCTGAGGATTTAAAAGAAAATAAGACAGCAGGTCATTCATGCTAAGAGAATGCCGTTTATTGAAGGAACAGGGGAGCCTTATATACAGGCTTACAGCACAGTGGAAAACCAGGGTTGGAAGTTCCAGTTCTGATAAGCAGGAGGCGTCTCAGCTGGGGGGTGGAAAGAGGAATTTACTGTCAGGTCATCTAGGAAGGAGGGTTGCAGGATGTTCTAGCACAATAAGCACTTGATCAACAAGCTGGTCAGCAGATCCCCCAGGGGTAGGGCCCAACAGTTTTATGTGTTACTGTTTCTTAGAGAACTATTTGGTGGTGGTAACAGTGTTGACTACTGTGGAAAAATTGGGATTGTGGGTGGCCAGATGAAGGTCAGTTTTGTCATTTCTCTAGGCTTCAGACTGGGGTGATTGCAGGCTGAGGTAATGTGCGTGCTACTCATCTACTTTGCAGCCGCTAAGGTTCCTCCAGGCCTAGGCTGTTTGAGAAGACCATTGGGTAGCTTACGTGCCAGGCACCCTGGGACAGAGCCTGTACCAGCAGTACCTCCTGGTGTACACAGAAGCCAGCTCCACTCTTCAGAGGATGGTGAAAGTCTAAACTGGGAGTTTCCTTCCCAGGCTGCTCCTTCCCAGTGCTCTGAGCTCAGGATGGTTTTGAGCTGCCTGCAGGCAGCCGACTGTCTCCAAGGGTCAGTTTCCCCAGGCTGCCCCAAACTCACCAACAGGTCCTCTGTCTACACAAATCTCAAGGGTGTGGGGCAGGCAGCCCCAATCTCTGGTGTCTTTCACAAACCCTCTTGGAGGGGTTTCTTTCCTTCTGTGGAATGTGTGCTGGGGGTGAGGGGAACCTGCCTAAAAGCCAGCACTTAGAGCCACTCAGATGAAGGAGCTGCCCCTCGGACATTGTCGGGAAACCCAGACATCCTCTAAATTTTTTTCTTTTTTGTTTGTTTCAGGCTACATAAACTGTTAGCAGTAAATGAAAATGAGTATTTTACTGAACTGCAGTTGAAAGAAGAAGTACTGTAGGAGAGAAAAACAATTATTATTAAGAGAAGAAAGACATTCTTTTGTGGCTGAAAAGCTGAACCCGGAATTCAGGAAATGGAATCCAAATCTAGAGATGTACCGTATAGAACATCTGAAGTGGTTGGGTTCCAAATAATTAAGCATGCAAATTTGAAGAAAACCGACCTTAAGAGGGTATACACATGAGTTACATTCAGATTATTAGTGTCTGTCAGTGGCTGACCTTGTTACTGCCCCTCCCCCATCTACTTTTCTGTTCTTCTGCCCACCACTTAAGAATGGGTACCAAAGTAGCTTCAACATTGTAACTATCTTACTACCAATGGGAACTACAGCTCTGGTTCCCATGTGTGCTGAGGACCATCCATTTCCCTGGACTATGTTGCCAGTTTTGCCTGGGATCTGATGTTCAAGGATTGAGTAGCTGACCTTGTGACCCACAGTCCAGGTCCACACTGATGCCTCCATTAAGACTTTATTGTATTCAACCTCTAAGACTACTTACTGCCCCACCAGTACATTTGACCTGCTTGTTTCCTGTGTTCACCTAAAGTCTAAGCCCTGTTTTCTGTTCAGTGCAGTGGGAAGATGCTGTTCACAGATAGTACGGGTTGTGTGGCTCTATATAGCACTTAAGCTCTTTGAGTTTTAATGGACTTCACTGTAAAATAAAGCTAATGATACCTTCAGGTCTTTCAACCTTGTAAGATTGTTGTCAGCCTCAAAGGTTGTTTCTGGAAATACTTTGCAAATTGTAAGAAAACCAAACACGACTCCAAGCATAAGGTTGCCATGTGATTATCACCACTATCAAGATTAAGGTAGTTGAAAATTTTTAACCTTTCCACTCACAGCCCACTAACCTTTCTCATGCTTTTAGGTCAGTTACAGGCGATAGATAACTAGCAAAACCCACTGGATTGTGTTTTGACCCTTCAGTTAGAGGTGTGTTGGCCTTGTTCCTCCCCACTCCCACCTTCTGACTAGCCCTGGAGATAATGGAGGTGGGTGGAGGTGTAGATGCCAGGGCTTGGGCAATGGTTGGGCGGAGTGATAACAACAGAGTGCTCTTATGGGCCAGTAACCAGGCACTTCCGCTTGACCCGCCCACCTTCACTAGCAGCTCGCGGGGAGGGTTGGCTCACCATGGCAACCGACCTCTGTGTCTGGGAAGCAGACTCCTCTGGACTTTGCTGTTCCTGGTCGTCACCATCCCAAGCAGACTTAAAAATGTACAGCCAGCGGTTTGGTACTGTCCCAAGAGAATTTAAGGGTCCCACTCCCAAGGCGGTGATCATAGTAAGTATAGGACGTTTGCGTGGGGAAACTTAAAACTTTTTTTTTTTTTTTTTTTTTTTAATCTCTGGGTGGAGCCCGACCTGTCGGGGTTCCTTCACCTGGGAAGCAGGTTCCTCATGCCGCGGGTTTTGAGGAAGAAAAGGTTGTTGCTCTCCTATCATTCTGCCCATACCCAACCCAATCTTTTCCACTCTTACCTCCAGCTACAATCACTACTTGGGAATTGTGTGTGTGTGTGTGTGTGTGTGTGTGTGTGTGTGTGTGTGTGTGTGTGTTTTCCCCCAAACGAAAAGGGCTGACCCCTTGCATGTGCATGGGTGTGGGAAGGGTTCTGAGCCAAGAGGCAGATTCTGGATCTGTGCCAGCTACAGTTCAACGGTACAAACTTGGGTTGATGTTGTGACCCTATGAAAAGTCTATAGAAAGGGAATTGGGCTTTGAATGCTGTGTGTGATAATGGAATGTTCCCTGTGTGTTGAACAAAAGTGTCCCTAAAAACCGGAAATCAGCCTCCTAGGGTAGGCCAGTAATGGTAGCCCATAAGAAAGTAGTTTAATGCATTTTGCTAGGAATCCAGGCACTCCTCATCCATGCATCTGGGTTCCTTTATTCCTGCAAGCTAGTTCTACACACCAGAAAATCTGCCATAATTCAGAGTCCTAGCTGGAACCTCTAATGGGTGTGCAATGCTAAAGAATATACAGGGGGCAAATCCAGTGAGTTCCCCTCCATTAAAAGCCCCATCCACAAGGCAAAGAAACAGCTTCCTCCTAAATAAGCCATTAAAGGCAGGTAATAAGTTATGTTCTCTGTGGTGGCAACTTGTGGAAGGAAGAAAGATTTGGGCTAATCAAGAATACAGTTGTGTTATGGTCCATAGGGCATGTGCCACATTTTTTGTTCACTTACAGACCTCCCTCTTCTCTAGGCTGAAGGACTATAGGATCTGGACTTGGAAAAAGTAGTCTGGAAACTGCTAAGGGCTTTAAGGGCTCAAGAAAACTTCATGAAGGACAGAATCAGAACACTTTAGGATCACATATCTCAATGCAGCACTTGGGATCCAAGCCATTTGTTGATGACTATTATTTATGCCAATAACCAATAAGGAACAGGAAAAAAAAAAAAAAAAAAAAAAAAAAGCCAGACTGCTAAAGCAGAAGCAGGCCACTGAATTCTGTCTTCTTACAGGAAAAAACATAGGAGCCAAAAGAAGTCAGAGTTATTTCTTCTTCTCTGGTGTCTAAGTGTGTGATAAGAAACACAGACATGAGTGGTATCAGAATTGGTGAAGCTTGGACCCTCAGAAATTCTCTAGGAAAAAGCAATAAGAACAAGCAATCATGTGAGGAGCCACTAGCACATTTCTTTTTCTTATTTGACAAAGGAGAAACCCTAGACTTGAAACCTAGAATCCCTAGAGTCTTTTCAGAGTCAAACTCAGATAAAGCCATTGTTCTTTAAAATAGGAACCTGAGATGTTATGGTAGCAAAGGCTTTCCTAGGTCATCACAAATCCTCTTTGCTCATCTTTTAGTGTGGTCAGAGCATCAGTGTCCATTATTGTAGTTACTGGCCACACGTAACTTTCCACTTCTGGAAATGTGTTGAAAATGCTGAATCACTCATTGAAAAGATAGTGTTCTGGGTATACTGGAGAAATATGTTATCAAAAGTAATTTCCTATTTTCACTGAACTAATTCATTTACAAGAAAAACTTAGTGTCTGTTTTGCATTATATTTCTATTGAACAGTGTGGATTTTGGTCAGTGACAAACCTGTTCCTCAACTAGCATCTCTATTCCTTTTTTAGATAACTCAAGGTCCCACCTTGATCATCCAGAAACTGGGGACTCAGCTAGATGTGGTGACCCAAGTCTGTAACTACAACACTTGGGAGATAGAGGCAGAAGATCTTAAAGAGAGAGTCTGAGCCAGCCTGAGCTACATGACACTGTCTTACAGGGCTTCCAGGTGTAGCTACCACTCATGCTGTTTCTCACCAACTCTTTCCCTTGTTCCTCTCTTTTGTCAGTGTATCCTGAGTCTTGATTCCTGTCCTGACAACTGGCAACAATTTCTTGTAGTTGGCCTGTGTGTTGTACTCAGCCCACAATCAGAAGCCTAAAGGCTTCCTGTGTCCCCTGCCAAAGAGACCCTGCCCTACTTCACTGTTACAGAATGTGTGCTCATAACATACCAGGAATGTTCACGAACAGTAGCTTAATTGGATGACTCTAGACTCCAAATAATTTTGATGTGGATTTGCTTCTCATGATACACTTCCTGCTCTTGGGTCTCCCATTTCACAGGATGTTTCAGCTGCATCCAGGTACCCTTTTGTGTACCCCCAAGTCTGAAACATTCCATCTGTTTGTGTTTGGATGCTGTGTTTGTTTGTTTCCTCCAAGTGCTTTACTACAAATATCAAACCCAGTATCCGGTAATCTTGGCACTGATGTTCTAAATGTAATTCAGCAGAAGAATCTGCCTTGTGCCTTCTGGGTTTATTATTATGAATGAGCACTGACCTGCCACAATTCACCCAAGGATGACTTGATAAAACCACTGCTGAAAACACCAAGTTCAAGACTATTGATTTCTTGGTGGCACCAGGAGGTACGGACACTGTATCAAGACCATCCAGAAACGCTTGCTCATTCATATTGAGAGGCTAATTCTGGGAAGAGTGTGCTCAGCGCTAGCAATACAGAAATGATAAAGATATAGTCAAGGAGATTTCATTTAATGTGTTGATATATAGTCAAAATGTGCACACATGTCCAACTTTTGAGTGCCCATTATGCAATAAGCATACATTTAAAGAAATTGAAACTGTGCCAGCATTGTCCATGGCATAGGCCTTGCATTCAAACTTTTAAAAATGAAGCAAATCAGCCCCCTCCTTCATCGTTCTTTCCTTTTTTTTTTTCGTTGAAAGTATTTTGATGCTAATAACTGGTTAGAAACCATGTTTGGACAGTAGGTCACAAGAGCAGGTTTGAGAAAGCCCCTAACTCTTACTATCCAGGCCCATCCTATTTAAAGCATGTTGAGCATAGCACTTACATGTCTGGTTGACTAAATCATTTCTAGAACCTGGTCTGTTAAATTTTTATCGGTCTGCCTGTCTGTCTGCCTGTCCATCCATCCATATTAGTTCTTTGAGAGTTTCCAGTTCCATGCCTGTTTTGCTTGTATTTACCCAAACTCTTCTCATATCCACCCTTCCTTTCATACCCACCCAACTTGAATCCTTTTTCTTTTTTTAACCCTTTAAGACCAGTTTATGCTGCCCCCATATGCTTGGATGTGTGGTCTTCTGCTGAGTGTGGTCAACTTACCAGGGGATACACTCTGAGAGAAAACCAACTCTCTCTCAGCAGCTAACAGTTGTTGCCATTCACTCCATAGCTACTGATTGGATTGTTTGCCCAGCCTCCCTCTCCATGCTGGGATGCTGTCTGGCTGGGGCTTGCAAAGGTTTTGTGCTGTTGCAATCACTGTGAGTTCATATGTGCAGCTGCCCTCCTGTGTCCAGAAGATTTTTTTTTTTTTTTTTTTTTTTTTTTTGTCATTGCCACTCCTGGCTGTTCTGCAATGATCTCTGAGCCTTGAGAGTGGGTGGGGGACTGGGGTACAGTATTTATGTTTCCTTTGGAGCATCCTGTGGGCTATTATTCTATGTACTTTGGCCCATTGTGGTTGTTAGGGTTAATCACCACCTACTAAAAATAGAAGTTTCTGGTGAGGACTGAGGTATGTGTTGACCTGGTGGGAATATGAAGAAAGTGTTGCAAAAATCTGTTCAAATTTTAATTTTAATAATTATATTTACTTTTAATCAAAGGACCTTTTAAGGAAATTAGATGATCTATAACTCATGATTTGACTTACTTTTTTATGATGGTGCAAAAATGATAGGCATTCAGTATGTTGTACTTTAAAATGTGAATTTGGATCTTTTCATGGACTAGCAATATAAAGTAAGGTTACTCTCAGGGTCTTGGCCAGGACAGTGAGGTTAAACTTACATCAGGCTTAGGCGAGAGCGTGAGGCCAAATGATAGATATGTTTGTGTTTGTTATGCTTGGTGTGTGTTAAATGCATTTTTACTAACAGTATCTCCTGTTTACAATAGGTTTTCAGGATGCATGCCATTAGAAGCCAAAGACTCCATACTTGAGGCTGATTTGATGAATATCAAACTCAGGGAACCAAACAAGTTAGCCATTAGAGGCTTAAGCTGCTTTTGGTTGTAACAGCAAGACTGTGTGTGTGTGTGTGTGTGTGTGTGTGTGTGTGTGTGTGTGTGTGTGTACACACCTAAGTTTTAGATGCTTTTGGTTGTAATAGCACACACACATTTTTTTCTTTCCACAGTCAGTCTTTTGATTTTTGCTTATTGTGACAGCTGTCCTTTGTTTTTAGAGGGCCAAGCCTCCCAAGGCTCAAAGGGCTGAGCAACATCTGAAAAGAATCCAGCGCAGCTACCACAAGTACCATACTACTTTGGCTTCCATTAAGTCCAATGAGCAGGATCGCCTGAGAGCTGACTGGATTGAGCACAATGACCGCAAGTACTTTGACAGTCTTGTACAAGCAAGAGTCAAGGATGCCATGCAAGGCTTCATCATCAACACTGAGGAGAGACGGAATAAGTAAGGCTCACAGACCTGGTACCCAGGCATCAAAGAACCCCCAGAGCATTTTATTTCCTTTGAGCATTGGGGATCAAGCCCAGGGCCTCTATTATATTAGGCAAGTTCTCTGACATTTTGTCAAGTCCTCCGCTCGCAAACGTTTAATACCGTGCACGAAACAATCAGGTCAAATAAAGGCCATGGCTAAGTGTGCCATAATCAAACCAATAACTATTGTTGGTTATTATCTTTATTTATGTTAGCTACATTTTGACGGAGAAAGAATATACTGCTTTATGGTTTATTTCTTTAATTAAAATATTTAATAACAATGTATTGACTTTGCCACTTTTGAAGATAAGCATTTCATATTTTATCTGTATATTTCCAAATAAACTATGGTAATATAGATATTAAGATCTTATTTTATGGAGAACCACGGTGATTTTTTTTAAACATTATTTATCGAAGGGAGTGTGTGTCATTGTGCAAGTGGAGGTCAGGGAACAATTTTTGTTTTTTTCCTTTCACTCAGGGTCAGACTCAGGTCATCAGCCTACTCTTCTTTTAGTCTTTGAACGTGGCTTCTGGGAACAAAACCCATGTTTTACTGGAAAGTATTTTCCTGTATTTCCTCAACCTTATTGTGATTTTATTTTCTTTTAAAATGTTTTTTCTTATTTTACATATCAATCCCAGTTCACTCTCCCTCCCTTCCTCTCACCCCCCACCTCTACCCCTCCCCCAGTCCACAGGGAGGGTGATGCCTTCCAGGAGGGATCAACAAAATCTGTCAAGTCATTTGGAGTAGGGACTAGGCCCTCCCTCCTGCCTCTAGGTTAGGGAGTATCCCTCCATGGGGAATGTGCTCCCAAAGTCCTTTCGTGCACCAGGGCCTTAGACTGCCTAGGCCTTCTAATTGAGACCCATGTTCAGGGGGTCTGAGTCTGTCCAATGCTGGTTTTCTAGCTATCAGTCTGAGGGTCCATGAGCTCCCCCTTGTTCAGGTCAGTTGTCTCTATGGGCTTCTATAGCCTGGTCTTGTCCCCATTTTCTTATCACTCCTCCCTGTCTGCATCTGGATTCCAGTTCAGCTCAGTGTTTAGCCGTGGGTATCTGCTTCTGTTTCCATCAGCTACTAGATGAGGGCTCTATGATGGTAGGTAAGTTAGTCATCAATCTCATTATCAGGGAAGGGCATTTAAAGTAGACTTTCCACTGTTGCTCAGATTGTTAGTTGGGGTCATCCTTGTAATGTTGTGAGTAGGTTTTTCCGCCGGCCTGGTCGCACTGCTGCTCGAGCCCCAAATAACACAGAGATGCTCTATTTGATATAAAGCTGTAGGCCAAGTTACTAGTTTCTTATTGGCTAGCTCTGTCTTCAATATTAACCCATTTCTATTAATCTAAGTATTTTCACATGGTATCATTTTACCAGAGAGAGGGGCTGGCGTTTTTCTCTCTCCGTCCTCCATCTTGAATCTCCTCCCTACTACTTCCTCTCTCCTCATCTCCTAGTCCTGCCTATCTTGCTTTCCTATTGGCCAACAGTATTTTATTCATTAACCAATATGAGAAACATATTTACAAAATGACATCTCCTATCATTGTAGGACTATGGACATTTCTCTAGAGTCAGTTTTCTCTTCAAACCTATGGTATGTACTCACTTATATATGGATTTTAGACATAGAGCAAAGGATCACCAGCCTATAATTCACTCTGCCAGAGAAACTAGGAAAAAAGGAGGAACCTAAAAGATTCATACAAGGTCCCTCACAGAAGGGGAAAGGAACAAGATCTCCTGAGCATATTGGGAGTTGGGGGACAGTGAGTGGAGAGGGGGTTAGGAGAAAGAGAAGGGGAGGAGAGGAGAGCATGTGGGACTAGGAAGATTGAGTCAGGGGAGGAATAGACAATATCAAGAGAGAAAGAGAGAGAGAGAGATACCATAAAAGAGGGAGCCATTATAGGTTTGAAGATTTTTTTTCTTATATTTTTGGTTGTGAGTATAGCCTTTAACCACTGAGATATCCCTCCAGCCCAATCTCTTTATTTCTTTAAAAATTATCAGACACAAATGCAGAACAAAAGTTAGTTAGAATGATAATTTTAAAGAGTAAATAACTTAGTTGTTTTTCATTCATTTGTTTCAGGCTACGTGAACTTTTAGCATCAGAAGAAAATGAGTATTTTACTGAACTGCAATCAAAAGGAGAAACCATTGAAGAGAAAAAAGACAGAATGAGAGAGAGAACCAAGCTATTAAGAGAGAAGAAGGAAAAAGAGAGGCAGGATTTTGTAGCTGAAAAATTAGAGCAGCAATTCAGGTAATAATTTGGAAGAGCATACAGGCAGATTGTGAACATAGGATTGTTACCTAGACTATTAAAGGGACAAAGCAGCTGCCCTTAGCCAAGGGAAAGAAGCAGACCCATAGTTCCCCTCGGGAATAGTGCTTTACTGGGAGAAAGAACTTCAGGACCATGATGGATCCTTGAGATGGGAGAGAGAACATTAGACAGAAAATGGTGCAGTATGTGGGAACACACCATGGGGCCCTTAATGGGGAGGGGTGAGGGGAAGGAGAGGGAGAGGGAGAAAGGTATGGGAAGGGGAGATGGAGTGGAGGGAGAGAGCCCCTCCCTTCACTGGAGCACCTGGGATGGGTGGGGGTTGGGCTCACAGAAAGTCTCCAGAGCAACCTCATGAACAAAGAAAGTACCAGATTTTATAACTGTTGGGAGGCTGGTGGAAGTTTAACATTGGTGATTCAGTTCAGCATAACAGTCATGACAAAGGGCTGGAATAAATTAAGAACTATCAGGGCTTTGTAATTCTCTATGCACTGGAGGTGGCTGTGGGGGAGGAGGGCTCGACTTCTTTGGGTTCTGGAGTCTTTTAAGAGTGACCACTATCTTAAAGGGACAATCCTGCATTCCAGCTGGTATATTAAAAATGGTTTAGGAACATCAACTTACAGTAAGTTAGAGCCTTAGACAGGTGTACACTGTAATCATATGTCAAATCTTGGTAATCACTTAAAATGCATACATTAAATACATAGGTCACTTAAAACACAAGTGCCCAGTTTGTCTCAAAATCCTGCTCTCGTGCTTTGTGCTTGCCTCCCAAGGACAGAAATGCCAAGTGAGGGTTGTTTCCACTTCTGTTCCCATTTACTATGGTCTGATTATTACTGTGGCCATTTCAGATCACCTGGACTTGTGATCTGCTTTCTGTCACAGACTGCAGAGACCCTGCTGGTCTTCCCTGTAGTCAGTCTAACTCTGTGGTTGTCTCTAGGTCTCTTCTCATTTTGCCTTTCCATCTTAAGATGTCCTGAATCTGTGCTGATTTCATGGAACATTTTGAAGGAAATACCCCTTCTCTGAAACGACCTATTGTGGCAGCTGCTTTTAACTTCATAGACTAAGACACATTCCTTACCTTTAAAAGAAAGTATGTGTGTGTGTGTGTGTGTGTGTGTGTGTGTGTGTGTGTGTGTGTGTATGTGTCCTAGGTGGCTTTCACTATCAACCTGACACAGCCTAGAGATTTCTGAGAGAAGCCTCAATTGAGGGATGGCCAGATCAGATTTCCCTCTGTCTGTGTCTGTGAGGAATTGTCTTGAATGATGATTGATGTGAGAGGTCCTAGGCTACTGTGGGTAGTGTCACCCTTAGACAAATGGCCTGAGCTCTTTGTCTAAGAAAGCTAGCAGAGCTGTGGAAGGGGAATGTCTCATAACGCAAGCAAATAATTACAGGCAACTAAGGAATGTTGAGAGTGTAAGAAATAGTCTTCCAGGGGTGAGCTTCTTGGTTAGTATTACAGTGCTGAGTGATCAGTCCTGAAATCACATACATTAAATCACATTGGACATACTCAGCAGATTGTATTTATATATATATATATATATATATATATATATATATATGTATATATATATATATATATATGCTCTTATATATTCCCCAGCCCTAATGCAAAGATACTTGGTAAAGTCCCTATGATTTCTGTTTCTTCCTAGGACTATAATTGCCAGAGGAAGAACCTATTTATAACTAATTTATTATTCTGTGGTTGTATTTTCCCTGCCTCTCATACTTCTGGGAGGTGAACATTAAGGACATTGCTGTCAGGGGGTTAAGAGCTGTGTACTGCTTTTGCAGAAGCTCCAGGGGATCTGGTGCCCTCTTCTGGACTCCACTAGCATGTGTACTCACATATAGACAGAAACATATACACATAATTTAAGAAACGAAACAAAACTTTAAGAAATTGCTATCATATTTCTCAGGTTGGTTTCTTCATTTTGCTCTCTTATTAAATTCAGGTTCTTCAAAGTACCGATTGTCACATGAATGATTATGGGTTTTATATGTCTTAATTTTAAGATTTTAATCTTCAGAAGGGATCTGAATTTTTTTTTTCCTGGAAGTGTTTAAAACATGGCCTTTATCCTTTTAAAATTCATTTAATAAATACACTTACTATGTTATATTTATGAACATTTTGCCTGCATGGGTGTAAATATACCATGTGTGTGCCTAGTGCCCACGAAGGCCTTAGAACTGGAGGTGCAAACAGCTGTGAGCTGCCATGTGGATACTGGCAAGGGCAACCAGTGTTTTAGCGGCTGAGCCATGTCCCCAGCCCAAATGCATTCATTTTTTAAATAAGGTCTAATTTTGCTCAAAACTCAAGGTGTAGTCTCCCAAGTGGTCAGACTGCCACCACACCTGGCTTCAGTAAATATTTTTGGGACATATATCAGACTCTTTGATGAATACAATGTTGACTGATGTAAGGAAAATGAATGTCAGTAAGGTTTTCAAGTCACTGACCACGAGTCAGCAAAGGGATGTCTCTCGTTAAACTGCATTCAGATGGTCTCTGAGTAAGTTCTCACTTAACGGGGAGAATACAAAGTTCATTTTCATTGCACTTGCAAAGCAGCAAAATTAGATGGAGGTGTGGTTCAGAGAACCATGGAATCTATGTCACTGACAACAGTTCTGTAGACTTTCCATTAACAATACACACTGCCCTAATCCTTCCTGCTAGAGCAGTTGTTCTCAGCCTGTGGGTCTCGACCTCTCTAGAGGTCGAACAACACTCTTACTGATATCCTGCATATCAGATATTTACATTATGATTTTTTTAAAAATTTTTTTAAGACAGGGTTTCTTAGTACTGTGTTAGAGCCTATCCTGGAACTCATTCTGTAGACCAAGCTGACCTAGAACTCACAGAGATCTGGCTGCCTCTGCCTCCTGAGTGCTGAGATCAAAGGTGTAGGCCACCAACACCCAGTTACATTATGATTTCTAACAGTAGCAAAATTACAGTTATGAAGTAGCAACAAAAGTAATTTTATGGTTGGAGGTCACACCACATGAGGAACTATATTGAAGGGTTGAAGCACTAGGAAGGGTGAAAACCACTGCACTAGATGCTAATCTGAAAAGTAAGCTGCTATAATGAGTTGCAGGAACAGCTGGTAAGAGTAAATTCAGACTGAGGAACCCAGAGAGAACAAGTTTATGGGTAGGTGTTTTAATGACAAGGCAACTGGCCCATGTAAGTTAATTCTTTCTGAGGCAGGGTCTATCTCACTATGTAACTCTGGTTGTCCCACAACTCACTCTGTAGACCAGACTGGCATGGATCTGCTTACCTCTGCCTCCTGAGTGCTGGAACTAAAGGCATCCAGTGTCACAGACGAAATAGCAGAGCAAGGAGCAAGGATTCAAGCTGATTCTGCCTGGTAGCAGCACCTGTATCTTAGCAGTACCCCCACCCCCTGACTTCCTCACATTTCCTCTGTCCAGAAGGTCTGCATCCAGCATCTGGATTGTGTTTTGGTTTTCCTTAATCCAGTGCATTACTGTGTAGATATATGCCTAAAAACAGCACTGCCTCACAAAATGCTGGGGTCTGCTCTTTTCATTTCCCTTCCAGGGAGCGCTGTGAGGAGCTCCGCAGTAAACTGGTTAGTATCCATGAGAAGAAGGTGGTTGAGGAACGGAAAGCACAGATTGAATTCAACCAGGAGCTGCAGAGGCAGAAGCTGGTGGAAGAGCAGCTGTATGCGAGGCTCTGGGAGGAAGACAGACTAGCCAAGGAAAACCGAGATGCTCAAGAAGAGAGGAGACAGAAAGAGCTGGTTAGAAACACACGCCTGGGACTGGATGCTCAAGTCACCAGCCTCCAGGCGCAAAGGCAGGCTGCACAGCAGATGAAGGAAGAGGAGGCACGCCTCCTGGTGAGCCCTGTCAGGTGCCTGTGATGTAGTGATGGGCTCCATGGGTGTAGCATTTTCCATTTGGTTAATACAGTTTTCCGGATTGGAGTTTGGGGCTGGTCCATTAAGCACATTTCCACTTGGAAGTCTCATTGCTTCTTAATAACATACTAGATGTACAGGTGTGAATAGAAGCATAAAGCCTGGAAGAATGTGGGCTTGCATGTTGACTATAGTGATGTGTAGTGGGGTCAAAGATCTTTTACATTTATTTTTTTAGGGGGTTTATTTTTGGACTTATACCCACTTATCACTTACTTTACAATCACACAGCAATCTCTACAAAGCTTTATTGTTGACTCAGCTATGTTAAAAAAGCTCCATTTCTACAATCCCCCTAAATGCTGCTGTGTGCACACGTTTCCAAGAAACCTCATAGGCTCACCAGCGTAGAACAAAAGCATTAACTTACTTGCTTTGCTTAATGGTGCCCTTCGTTATTCCTCCTTAGGAGCAGAACAACGCACAGGTTAAACTAGAAGACGAACGAGAGAAGCTCCAGAAGCAGAAGACTAAGCGGGAAACTAGGAACATTTTGCAGAAAGCCTTACAAAAGAAGATAGAGTCTATGCAGCAGGAGCACAGAGAGGAAGAGGACTTGAACATGAAACTCGTGGGAAGGGCCCTTCAAGACTTACAAGAGGAGGCAGATAAGAAGAAGCAAAAGAAAGTAAGACATTTATTTAGTGCCTACTAAATGCTGGTCAGGATTGGCTGCTGAGTTGTCACTTTCTGTGTGCTTTTATGGCTCAAAGCCCTGAGATCAATCTCCATTATCAGGAAGGGAGGAAGGGAAGGCAGGAAGAAAAGAGTGAGAGAGGAAGGGAGGAATGGGGGGAAGACTATAAAAGATTGCTATAGTCCCTTCAGCAATGCAGAAGCACTTCAGTTTCCCCACACTCTCTTCAGCATTTGATATTGTCACTCTTTTTGCTTTATTATGGTACATGTTGACTAACATCACATATGACCTTTTCCCCTAATAGTTAATGCTGTTGCACAGTGTTTTGTGCTCTTATTTGCCTTCTCTACAATCCCTTAAGTGAAAGGTCTCCTTGTGGATTACTTGGGTCATTCCTGTTGAGGTTCCAGTCAACCCATTGTAGGGTAGCAGCATTCCCATTGACAGTGTGCTGGCAACTGCTTTAGGAGACTCTTTGAGAAAGTATTTGAACTAGCTTACTCAAAAATGTGTTGTCAAACATTTCAAACAGACATAATGGATGGTCTGAGACCCTTTGTATCCTTAACAAGCTTTAGCAAACTTCAACTAAAGTTCATTCTTGTCTTGTTTATGCCTACAAGCACTCCTGAGTTCTTGAAGTAAATCCCAGACATAATACTGGATCAGTGAATCCTTAAGTATATAGCACCATAGATTAGGATGGCACATTTTGGAAGACAGCTTTTTAGGCTGCCCTGGGGTTGACAAGATAGCTCATCAGGTAAAGGAGTCTACTATCAAGCCTGTTGATTTGAGATCTACCCTAAGGTAAAAAGACAGAACCTGTTACTAAACATTGTCTTTGACACCCCTCTCCCCCAACACACAGGCATGTGCACACGTACACACACACCATGGCACATGTGTTTCCACCCACACACATTACACACTCAGACATCAAATAAATAAATTACCATGTGTGATAGTTTGAATGTAATTGGTCCCCATAATCTCATAAGGAGTGAGTTTGTTGGAGTGGTGGGTGGCTTTGTTAGAGGACTTGTGTCACTGTGGGAGTGAGCTTTGAGGTTTCCTATGCTTATGAAATTTCCCAGTGTGTTAGTTGACTTCCTGTTGTCTGCAAGATGCAGTGCTCTCAGCTCTTGCTTGCAGCCATGCTCCCTGCCATGATGATAATGGACTGAATCTCTGAACTGTAAGCCACCACCACAATTAAATGTTTTCCTTATAAGAGTTGCATGGTCATGGTGTCTCTTCACAGCAATAAAACCCTAACTAAGACAACATATGTTTAAAAAATAATAAACTTGCTTTTACTGATATGTTCTAATAACATGAATTAAATTTTATGCCATGTAGGAAGACATGGGAAGAGAGCAGAAGATATACAATGACTATCTAATACAGCGACGAATGGAAGAAAAAGCCCAGGAGAAAGAACTAGACAGAATACTAGAAGACATAAAGGCAAAGAAGTTGGCTGAGAAGGATCAGCAGCTGGCACTTGAAAGGGAGGCAAGGAAGCAACTTATGAAAGAAGTCATGTGTACAAGAAAACTCCAAGTGCAAGAAAAGAGTAAGGAACTGAATTATATCCATCTCATCTTTGCCTTTACTTTTTAAAAGTTAATTGTTTAGTTAGCATCGAATGATGGGTTTCACTGTGACATTTTAATTCATACTTATCATTATTTTGTGCTCTCATTCACCCTTCTCCACCGTTCTTCTGTCCCCTCTTCCCCCATGCTCTTATTTTAACGACCAAAACATTTAGGTATCCATCTGGGCAATGCCATGTACGTTGCAAGTATTAAGACCCCTGCTTTTGCAAATCATATGCAATTTAGAATAGGAGGCATAAATGCACGAGAAACTTTGTATTCTAGCAGACACTGCCCAGTTCCAGGGGAGGTGGCTCTCAAGATGGAACAGTGTGTGTGCTCTGACTGCTGTTCACCTTGATGATTATAAAAGACAGGAAACACCCGCCTCTTTCTCCTCCCTTTCATCTGTCCCTCCTTTCTCTCTGAAGGTCTTTCTGTCCCTCTGTAACTTTGTACAAGTCAGTTTTAAACAGCCTGTAATGTGCTAAACCTTGAGAAATCCTAGGTGTCTGTTGGAATCAGCTCAAATGGCTCATTCACTCGAGGCTCTCTGTGTTCCCCCAAATAAAGTGTATCCTTCTCTCCAAGGATTTAACTACAATTTGATGACTGATGGGCCAAAAGGGTCTTTTTCTGTTAGCAGTCAGTCTACATCTGTTCTCAGGTGTGTTTCATAAGAAACTTTGACGTATTCTTATGAGGGTGAAGTTTAGTTTAAGACTTCTGGAATTACATGTGTGCTGAGTTACCCCCATCTCATGGATCTCCCTGAACCAAGTTGCCCCATACCACTAAGTGATGGAGTCTATTAACTCTGTTAGAATCCAGACCAGATACTTCTCAGACTATGCTTGCTAGTGGCTGTGTCTTCTTCCTCCCTCTAGCTGATTCTGCATACTGGACCTAGGCTAACACACTCCCAACTGTAGATAGATACACATTAACTAAATGGGCCTATCCTCCTTATTCATTCTCAAGGTCATGTATTCCTTTCCCAAAGGCAAGATACCCCTCTTAATCCACCACATGGGAATCAGAGGGAGTCTGACTGTGTGTGTGTGTGTGTACTATGGATTACTGAGGTCTATAAGGGACCTTTCCTCTACTGCATGGGCCTGAGGTCTTCCCCAGAGTTTCTGCCATGCTAGTATCTGCATGTCTTTATTAAAGTTAATATTTCTTTCAATAAATCCCTTACCCAGAAGGTTAATTGAACATAGTGTCCCTCGTGCTCTCTGAATGCAAAGCCTTTCAGTAAGATGCTCAAAGGGTCCCCTGGAGTCCATGGCCTCAGGGTGTCTACTTTGTAGCTTCTTTTATGGTTTCCCACTCATGACCCTTTCACCCTGGAAATTGTTAAACAACCCCACACATATGAGTGTATAAAATAGGTACACAGATCAAACATGAACTGATAATATATCATAAGTAAATTTGTTTTAAAACAATTCTTTAGTATATGTGTATTTTACAGTTTATTAAAGACAAAAGCAACATTGCATACTAATGAGATGGATATGCTTGCTTAATTACACAAAGATTGAAGTCTTGGGGCTTAATTTTGCTTGAATGTTTGATAATACAAGACTGATAGCGCTTTTAATATTTTTGAGAGTTGTTTAGTGTTTTTATTTTATAATCATCAATACTGAAAATACCACTTCACATAAACATATAATTCAAAATGGCAGACATTGTTGGGAATTCTGCCCTAATCTAAAGAAAAATTCATTTGCTGATCTTTTAAAATGAAATAAAGTCAGCAATTCAAACAGCAATAATAATACATTAATCAATAAATATTCTAACACAAATATTCTAACAGAAAGATCTGTTAATACAGTGAGGAATATTAATAAGAAAATAACTGAAGTCTTTGTTTATTTCAACAACCTGCATAGTTGTAGTTGACCTAACTGGGGCAATAGGGGACAAAGAAATGGTAAACACATACAGAAAATCTGGGTGTGAGGTGCAGTGACAGCAGCTTGAGCCTCGGCACATTTATCTGGTGTATTAGCTAATCTAAGTAGAGAGTCTCTATAGAGAGGCAGTCTCAGGATGAAGTTGGTACTTTGTACAGAATGAACTTGGTACTTTTACACACATTGGTTTTAGCTAGAGTTCAAGCATTTCTCAACATCTGCACTTGGACCAGAGGGGTGTTCCCATGGGTCTGAGGCATTGGCATCCCCAACTTGGCTCTGCTCTTGTCAACAACACATATTTACTCAGGACTTCATCTGCCTCCTGTATCTTTCCCTTTCTTGTTTCTTAACTGCTCCGGCTCCCGAGGAAGCTTGACTTCTAGTCCCTGCAGCAGCTCCACATACATCGTCTCTGCAACTTGACTGAGGAGAAGAAAAAAACAAAACTCCTTGGCTTCTGACCTGGGTGATTCCAATCATGCTACTCAAAGACTGGAAAAACTGGAAAACCAGGAAGGTCTTCCTGGCCCCTGCAGTATACCTCTGTCAGGGCTGTGAGAGCCAGCTCACAAAGAATGGGTTACGGTTTTGCTGCCCTGGCAAATCTGTTAGTGACCAGGTTTTTCCCCTTTGGAGGACAGTTCTCTCATTGCCCTGAAGGCAGCGATATTAATTTGTTGGTAAGCTTGAAAAGGACAGTGTAATTGGTTGTGAACCCATGGTAAGGTTCCATATCCCCAGGAGCACATCAGTGGTTACAGCAACTCCATGGGCTGGAGTACATTGCACCTGGACTTGGCAGAATTCTGTAAACCTGTTTTAGAATAACAGGTAGTCACCTGGGTTGAGGCAAGATCTTTCCACCACAGGCAGTCAATCAGAAGGAGGTAGTCATTGTCGCTGAGGATACCCTGAATAAGTCCTTGGATATATGGAGCTGTAGGTCTGTAGGCTGCACAGGCTTGTTTGATCCCCTTTAAAACTTTGAAGTCACAGTGTCATAACAGCATATCATTTGGCTTGTGATTCTGTGGATCAAGCCACTCAAATATGGGAAAGCAGTTAAAACCATCACTGTCTTATTGTGGGATTTCCCGCCAAGTTCTGCAATCACCTTACCCCAAATGAACACACAGACGCTATATTAATTATAAAGCTGTTGGCCAATGACTAGGACTTCTTATTGGCTAGCTCTGTCATAGCTATTAACCCATCTCTATTAATATAAGTATTTCCACGGTCTTATCTTACTGGAGAAGGGTCCGGTCCTGCTACTCCTCTGGTGTCCTACATGGTGACTGACTCTGCCTGTTTCCCAGAATCCTCCTCATATCCTAGTCCCACCTGTCTTCCTGCCTCATTGGCAAACCAGTGTTTTATTCATCAACCAATAAGAGAAACATATACAGAAGGACATTCCCCATCACTGTCTTCCTCCAAATCCCTCTAAACAAGGTTTATGGTAAAGGAGTGAGTTTAATTCTCCATAAATCTCATGGAAGCCTAGACTCAAGGTACCTTTTTTTTTGCCACAGATTAGGTGTCTTCATCCTCCATGGTCATATTTCTCAGAATCAGTGGCCAAGATATCAGGCAGATCAGGACCAGCATGATATGTAAATCAAATTTGCCTTTTTGTTTCCCCAGGCCCCAGGGGTGCTGTTGGAGCTACAGCTTTGGTCCCCCTGTAACTATCTGTGGCTGTCTCCAGGGACAAGGAATCAGTCCTTTTTAACCTGAGGGGGGCAAACTCACAAGGCCAGACACCCTCTGGGACCCTATTTGACAGAGTCTGTCATTTTGTGAGGAAACGACTAGAATCTATGGAATCCCATATAAGACTCCATAAACCAAGGTGAAAATGTGGGGTACATTGGGGTCCTTCAGCTATGTATCTAACCCTTAACTTTTCTCCTATTTTTTTTTTCAAATAGCCAATTTTCTTGTACTTTCTGGGAGCCAAGGGCATGTCTCCTGAACATAATCTAAGTACAGATGGAACCATAACATTTTTATTTCCTTGGTGTCCCAGAACCTCCTTCAAAATCTAAAGATTCAATTGCCACTCTCTCTACTCTGCTGTCCCATGCTTGAGCTGCCCTTACCTTTATTTGCATGTGTCTGCATTTCTCTTAAGCACATTCTCTCATATAGCCAAATGCACTACCCTGAAGTGTTTCCTCATCCTCATTCAGGGTTTGGTCTTGGAGTCAGGTTTGTGGTTACCTTGAGGTAACTGCCAGAGCATTACAATATAGACTGTGAGAGTATTGTTAGATTTCACATACATGGTCTTTACAGGAGTACCTCATCCTGCTTTTGCTGATTAATTCTCCACTGTAGGAACTATAA
Organism: Phodopus roborovskii; assembly: GCF_943737965.1. Taxonomy (NCBI): domain Eukaryota; kingdom Metazoa; phylum Chordata; class Mammalia; order Rodentia; family Cricetidae; genus Phodopus; species Phodopus roborovskii. The sequence goes on from NW_026126550.1 coordinate 2,233,995, forward strand.
CAACAGTCAAAAATGTTAAATAGAATTAGGTAAAGTGCTCAGTAAGTGAGAAGAAAATTTGTAAGTGGAAACTATGCTTGTATTCATCATTGACAAATGTTGAATTTTTGAGAAACAATGGTAAACTGAAACATTTAGGGTGAGTTACAAGTAAGCAAATAAAACCAGCTGTAATTCTACCACCCAGTAATTCATAACTATTCACAGGTTTTAAGAATATCTCTTCAGTCTCTCTCTCTCTCTCTATATATATATATATATATGTGTGTGTGTGTGTGTGTGTGTGTGTGTGTGTGTGTGTGTATGATTTTCTATCAAAAATTAGAATGAGGCTAGTTGTATTTGTTCATTAGTGAATTCTCTTTGTTTCTTTTTCCTTCTCCTCCTTCTCCTTATGCTGAAGGCCACTGTAGGTAGAACTTTCTGTCCTGCCTGCCAGCTCTCTAATAACCACACAGAGACTTATTATTAATTATAAATGCTCAACTGATAGCTTAGGCTTGTTACCAACTAGCTTTTATAACTTAAATTAACCCATATTTATTAATTTACATACTGCCATGTGGCTCATGGCTATTTACCTCACTTTTTTTTTTTTTTTTTTTACATACCCCTACTCATTCTGCATCTGGCTGACCACTCTACCTTTCTCCCCAGCATTCTCTCAAGTCTGAATTGCAAAGATAGCTTGATTTTAATAATCACACCTTGGCCCTATGCTGTTTAGCAGCTTTGAATGCTTGGGACTAGGTTGCAGAATCAGGAAAAGAAGTCTCACTGATTTTTTTTTTTAAACGAAGATTGATTTCAGCTGTATCCGATCCAGAAGTCAGATGAATATTGATTGAATCTTTGGCTTTTAGAAATGCTAATTCAAAATGCAAAATGGTGATTAGACTTTGAAATACATAATCAGTACCAGTAGATGAATGGATGAGAAATACAGCTGATATTAGATCTCATGCTTATGATGCTACTTTGACAGCTGAAGTGATTTCTAAAAATTTTAAGAAATAAAAATGTCAGATGTTATAATTGTGGTAAACAAGATCATTTGAGAAGAAGTTGTAGTTAAGTTGTTCCTAGAAACATTTCCCCCCCACCCTCATAGAGTTAATCCAAACAGAAGGCCCTAGCCTTCTGGGACATACAGAAGGTGTGGCAAAGGCTGGCATTGGACTAATGAATGCAGAGAAACACTGGACAGGCAAAGTGACCTTGCCATTGGGAAACACAGGCCCCAATACCAATTTTTTTTTCAATCACTCCCTCTCTGCATTGGAGAAACACATCCACAGAACAACTAAAAGACTTAATGCCTGTTGAAAACAACACTGCTCTGGGTGTGATCAAAGACAAAACATTTAGGAGATAAAACAAAAATTTCAGGAGAGACCAGAAAACAAGTATTTTGTCAAACTGCTATAAATTATCAGAGACCAAAGTTAAAAATACAAATAAATGGTATTGGAATTGCAGGATTAGTAGATACAGGTGTAAATATAACAATAAAAAAAATGTTGGCATCCCAATTGGCCTTTTCAGGAGGTAAATGTTCAACTTCTAGGATTGGAACTTTATCTCAGGTAAAACAAAATACAAGATGGGTTGAATGCACTGGGCCAGAAAGACAGATAGGACAGTTAAAGCTATTTGTGGCTAACATAGCAATGTGTTTATGGCAACTTGATTTGTTGCAGTAATGGAAAATACAGATTCTCATTTCACCAATCTCAGAAACAAACCAAAAATAAAATAAAGAATACTTCTGAGAAAACTATTTAAAGTTATTATCACAGACCATTCGGGTTGTACATAAGCAGAGGACAGTAGCTGTTGGTGTTTCTAAGGTACCAACAGCCCTACCTTTAAATTGTTAACCGACAAACCTGTGTGGGTAGAACAATGACCTTTGACATTATAAAACAACTGGTACAGGACCAGCTAAAGGCTCAACATACTGAAGAACTGAAAACTTCTTGTATTTCTCCTATATTTATTATTAAAAAGAAATCTAGAAAATGGAGAATGGTAACAGATCTGAGAGCAGTAAATAGGGTGATTCAGCCAATGGATCCTAAACAGCCTGGAATTCCCTTACCTTCTTTATTACCTAAAGGATGGCCTATTATAGTGACTGATTTAAAAGACTGCTTTTTGTTTTAAACTATACCTTTATAAGAACAGGATAGAGAAAAATTTGCCTTTTCAGTGCCTACTTATAAAATTCCCAGCTTTCTAAAGGTACCACTGAAAAGTTCTTTCACAAGGACTGTTAAACAGCTTCACATTGGGAGCCTAAATGTTGTTTTCCACTGGCACAGTAGTTGTGCTTGAATCTACCGCTGTTTTCGCTATTAACTACTCAGTAGTTATGCTTCTCAGGAAAAGCTTAGTGGGACTCCTATGTCCTGCTAGGTCTGCCTCCTGCTGCTGACACCAAATGTAGTTTTAAACTAAATCTCTGTCATTACCTTTACCAATAAAAATTCAGGAATCAGAGGCTGGGATGAAAACCTGCTACCTCAGAGAGGTTGAGGAGCAATTAGCTGACCTTTCCTCTCCACAGGAGTGTCAGAAAGAGGGCATCTCTTCTGTCACTCTAAACCAAAAAAAAAAAAAGTACTGCCACACTCAAAGTCCCTCCCTCCTACTTCCTATATGTCTCTCTATTCCTTTTCTGGACTCCCTCTGATGCTCTGTGGTTACTTCCTGACCCAAGGTTGACTGTAATTAGTGCAAATGCAAACTCAGTGTTCACAGTGTGATCAAATGTTCTATAAGAGATTTCCAGAGCAGCTAGACTAGTTTACATTCCCACCAGTAATGTGTAAGTGTTACTTTCCCCCACATCCATACTATCATTTGCTATCATTTATATACTTGATCATGGCCATTCAGATAAGAGCGAGATGGAATTATCAAAGTAGTTTTAGCCTAAATTTCCCGAGAAATTTTTCTTTTTCTTTCTATTTTTTATTTTATATAACCAAGTCCATTTAAATGAAAACAAACATTTATAGACAATCTTTGGGAATTTGGGCATCGTTCTTTCCAAACTACTTCCTGCTGGTAAGAGGTGCTGTCATGGGCGGATTCGAAGAAGATTCAGAAATCCTGGCTGTAGTCTGTAAGGCTGGCTTTGTCCAGCTGTTTTGAATGTAGGATCACCTGGTACTCTGTTTCAGGTGGTCTGGCTTGATCAAACCACATTAGTCTGGAAGGAATCTATTGCTTTTCATTTTCTGTGGAAACAAAAATAGAAATCCTTTTCCCCAGTAACTTGTCCTTGAACTTAAATTTTGGAGTCAAAGCATTTTTTTTAATTTAATTTATTATTTTACATGTCGATCCCAGTTCCCCCTCCCTCCCTCCCTTCCTCGTTCCCTCCTTCCATCCTTTTTACTCTCTCTGCCCTCTCACATGCACTCTAAACACCCTCCACTCCCATCCCCCCACCCCAATTCCATATGTAGGGGAATGCCATCTAGTTGGGGTCATGTAGATCTGACAGGTCATGTGAAGTAGGGACTAGGGCTTCTTTCCTGTCTCTAGGTTAAGGCAGTTGTCCTTCCATGCGGGGGTGGGGGTGGGGGTGGAGATGTGTTCACAAAGTCCTTTTGTGCACCAGGAATACATCCTGGCCCCACTGTCTGAGGTCCCTTAGACTGCTCAGTCCTTCTGGCTGAGACCCATATTCAGGGGGGCCTGAGTCAGTCCCATGCTGGCTTCCCAGGTATCAGTCTGGTGGCCCGTTAGCTCCTCCTTGTTAAGGTAAGCTGTCTCTATGTGTTTCTGCAACCTGGCCTTGTCCTCTCCATCTGCATCTGGGTTCTACTTAGACTCAGTGTTTATGTATGGGTGTTTGCTCCTGTTTCCAACAGGCATTAGTTGAGGGCTCCATGGATAAGTTAGTTGTTGATCTCACTCTCCGGGAAGGGCATTTATGGTAGCCTTTCCACGGAAGCTCAAATTGTTAGTTGGCAGCAGTCTTATACTTCTCTAGACCTTTCTTTGTGTTCAATTTTATCTTCAAACCAATATTGGCTCCCTCTTTTATGTTCTCTATCTCTCTCTTTCCTGTCTTCTATTCCTAACCAGGCTCAATCTTCTGGTCGCACATGTTTTCCTTTCCTCCCCCTCGTTTTCTCCTACTTCTCTCTCCATGAGCTGTCCCCCCACTTCCCCTGAGCTTTGGGGGACTTGTCCCTTACCAGTTCTGTGGGGGGACTTTATATGAATCTCTTAGAATACACCTTGTATCCTAGTTCCTCTGGTGGTGTGAATTATAGTCTGGTGATCCTTTGATCTAGGTCTAAAATCCATATATGAGTGAGTACATACTGTGCTCCTCTTTTTGTGACTGGGTTACCTCATTTAGGATGGTTTCTTCAAGTGCCATCCACTTGCCTGTGAATTTCAAGATACCATTATTTTTTTCTGCAGAGTAGTATTCCATTGTGTAGATGTGCCACATCTTCATTAACCATTCTTCAATTGAGGGGCATCTAGGTTGCTTCCAGGTTCTTGCTATTACAAATAATGCTGCTATGAACATAGTTGAACAGATGTCTTTGTTGCATGGATGTGGATCTTTTGGGTATATGCCTAAGAGGGGGATTGCCAGGTCCTGTGGTAAACTAATTCCCATTTTCCTGAGGAACCGCCATACTGATCTCTAAAATGGCTGTATGAGTTTGCACTCCCACCAGCAGTGGAGGAGTGTTCCACTTTCTCCACATCCTCTCCAACATGAGTCATCATTGGTGTTTCTAATTTTAGCCATTCTGGCAGGAGTAAGATGGTATCTCAAAGTTGTTTTGATTTGCATTTCCCTGATAGCTAAGGATATGGAGCATTTTCTTAAGTGTCTTTCAGCCTTTTTCATTTCATCTATTGAGAATTCTTTCTTCAGTTTTGTACCCCATTTTTTAATAGGGTTATTTGGTGTTTTGTTGACTAGTTTCTTGAGTTCTTTGTATATTTTGGAGATCAGCCCTTTGTCGGATATAGGATTGGTGAAAATCTTTTCCCAGTCTGTGGGCTGCCGTTTGGTCTTGTCCACTGTGTCCTTTGCCTTACAGAAGCTTCTAAGTTTGAAGAGGTCCCATTACTTAATTGTATCTCTCAGTGTCTGTGCCCCTGGAGTTATGTTCAGGAAGCCGTCTCCTATATCAATTTGTTCAAGGGTACCTCCTACTTTCTCTTCTAAGAGGTTCAATGTGGCTGGATTGATGTTGAGGTCTTTGATCCATTTGGACTTGAGTTTTGTGGATGGCGACAGACATGGGTCTATCTGCAGTCTTCTACACACCCTCATCCAATTGTGCCATCACCATTTGTTGAAGATGCTGTCCTCGCCCCATTGTATAATTTTAGCTGTTTTGTCGAAAATCAGGTGTTCATAGGTGTGTGGGTTAATATCAGGATTTTCAATTCGGTTCCATTGGTCTACCTGTCTATGTTTATGCCAATACCAGGCTGTTTTCAGAACTATAGCTCTGTAGTAGAGCTTAAAGTCAGGAATGGTGATGCCTCCTGAAGTTCTTTTATTGTATAGGGTTGTTTTGGCTATCCTGGGTCTTTTGTTTTTCCATATAAAGTTGATTATTCTCCTTTCAAGGTCGGTGAAGAATTGTGGTGGGATTTTAATGGGGATTGCATTGAATCTGTAGATTGCTTTTGGCAAGATTGCCATTTTTACTATGTTTATTTTACCTATCCAAGAGCATGGGAGATCTTTCCATTTTCTGGTATCTTTAATTTCTTTCTTTAGAGCCACAAAGTTCTTATTATATAGGTCTTTTACTTGTTTGGTAAGCGTTACACCAAGATACTTTATGTTGCCTGTGGCTATTGTAAAGGGTGATGTTTCTCTGATTTCTTTCTCTTTGTCGTTTGAAAAAAGTAGGGCTACTGATTTTTTTTGAGTTTATCTTGTATCCTGCTATTTTGCTGAAAGTGTTTATCAGCTGTAGGAGTTCCCTGGTAGAGTTTATTGGGTCGCTTATGTAAACTATCATATCATCTGTAAATAGAGACAGTTTGATTTCTTCCTTTCCAATTTGGATCCCCTTGATCTCCTTTTGTTGTCTTATAGCATTATCTAGAACTTCTAGTACGATATTGAAGAGATATGGAGGGAGAGGACAGCCTTGTCTTGTTCCTGATTTTAGAGGAATTGGCTTAAGTTTCTCTCCATTCAGTTTGATGTTGGCAGTTGGTTTGCTATATATTGCTCTTATTATGTTTAGGTATGTTCCTGTTATCCCTGACCTCTCCAAGACCTTTATCATGAAAGGGTGTTGAATTTTGTCGAAGGCTTTTTCTACATCTAGGGAGATAATCATATGGTTTTTCTTTTTCTGTTTGTTTATATGGTGGATTACATTGATAGATTTTTGTATGTTAAACCATCCCTGCATTCCAGGGATGAAGCCTACTTGGTCATGGTGGATGATTTCTCTGATGTATTCCTGAATTCGGTTTGCCAGTATTTTATTGAGTATTTTTGCAGTGATGTTCATTAGGGATATTGGTCTGTAGTTTTCTTTCTTACTTGTGCCTTTGTGAGGCTTGGGTACCAAGGTTATTGTGGCCTCATAAAAAGAGTTTGGCAATGAACCTTTTGTTTCTATCTTGTGGAACAATTTGAGGAGTAGTGGTATTAGTTCTTCCTTGAATGTCTGGTTGAATTCTGCATTGAATCCATCTGGCCCTGGTCTTTTTTTGGTTGGAAGGCTTTCGATGACTACTTCTATTTCATTGCGGGTTATAGGTCTATTTAAGTTGTTTGTTTGTTCTTGATTTAATTTTGGTAAGTGATAGTTGTCCATTTCCTTTGAACTTTCAATTTTTGTCTGGATTTCTTCTGTGTCTGTTGTTATGTTCCCCTTTTCTTTTCTGATTTTGTTAATTTGCATGTTCTCTCTGTGCTTTTTCGATAATTTGGATAATTTCGTTAATTTGGTTTGTCTGTCTTGTTGATTTTCTCAAAAAACCAACTCTTCGCATTGATTGTTTGTATTGTTTTCCTGGTTTCTGTTTTGTTGATTTTAGCCCTCAAGTTGATTATTTCCTGGCGTCTACTCCTACAGGGTGAATTCACCTCTCTCTGTTCTAAGGCTTTCAGTTGCGGTCTTAATTCTCTTATGTGACTATCCTCTGTTTTCTTCATATGGGCACTTAGTGCAATGAACTTCCCTCGTAGCACTGCTTTCAAGGTGTCCCATAAGTTTGGGTATGTTGTGTCCTCATTCTCGTTGAATATTAGAAAGTCTTTGATTTCTTCTTTTATTTCTTCTTTGACCCAGGAGTGGTGCAATTGCACATTGTTCAGTTTCCATGAGTTTGCAGGTTTTCTGCTATTTGTGTTGTTGAATTCCAATTTTAAAGCATGGTGGTCCGATAAGATACAGGGGACTATTCCTATTCTCTTGTATCTGTTGAGGTTTGTTATGCCACCTAATATGTGGTTGATTTTAGAGAAGGTTCCATGTGGAGCAGAGAAGAAGGTATATTCTTTTGTCTTTGGATGGAATGTTCTATAGATGTCTGTTAACCCCAGTTGAGGCATAACTTCTATTAGTTCTTTTGTGTCTTTGTTGAGTTTCTGATTTGTGGTCCTGTCTAGTGTTGAGAGTGGTGTATTGAAGTCTCCCACTATAAGTGTGTGAGGTTTTATATGAGCTTTGAGTTTTAGTAGTGTTTCTTTTACGAATGTGGGTGACTTTGTATTAGGGCATAGATGTTCAGTACTGAGGCTTTGTGTTGATGGATTTCTCCTGTGATGAATATGAAATGATCGTCTTCATCTCTTTTGATTAATTTTGGTGTGAAGTCTAACTTGTTAGATATTAGGATAGCTACACCTGCTTGCTTCTTATTTCCATTTGATTGGAAAATCTTTTCCCAACCCTTTACCCTGAGGTAATGTCTATCTTTGAAGCTTAGATGTGTTTCTTGTATGCAGCAGAAGGATGGATTCTGTCTTCATATCCATTCTGTTAGCCTGTGTCTTTTTATAGGTGAGTTAAGACCATTAATGTTGAGGGTGAGTAAGGACCATTGATTGTTGATGCTTGTTTGATTTAGGTTTGATGTTGGCAGTGGTTTTGTGAATATATTAGTTCTGCTTTACCCTTGGTTTCTGGTGTAGTTGGATTATCTGTTGCCTACATTTTGTGGGCGTAGTTACCTTCCTTGGGTTGGAGTTTTCCTTCCAATACTTTCTGTAGGGCTGGATTTGTAGATACGTATTGGGAAAATCTGGTTTTGTCATTAAATTAAATATCTTGTTTTCTCCATCTATAGTGATTAAGAGTTTTGCTGGATATAGTAGCCTAAGCTGGCATCCGTGTTCTCCTAATACCTTTAGAACATCTATCGAGGACCTTCTGGCCTTTAGGGTTTCCATGGAGAAGTCAGGTGTATTTTTGATAGGTGTGCCTTTATATGTTACCTGTCCTTTTTCCTTTGCTGCTCTTAATATTCTTTCTTTATTCTGTATGCTAGGTGTTTTGATTATTATATGTCGAGGGGTCTTTTTTCTTTGGTCCAGCCTATTTGGGGTTCGGTATGCTTTTTGTGCTTTCATGGGCATGTCCTTCTTCAGATTTGGAAAGTTTTCCTCGATGATTTTGTTGAATATGTTTTCGGCACCTTTGAGCTGGGTGTCCTCACCTTCCTCTATGCCTATTATTCTTAGGTTTGGCCTTTTCATGGTGTCCCACATTTCCTGGATGTTTTGTGTTAAGGATTTGTTGGATTTATGATTTTCTTTGGTCGATGAATCTATTTCTTCTAGATTATCTTCTGTGCCTGAGATTCTGTCTTCCATCTCTTGAATTCTGTTGGTTATGCTTGTGTCTGTAGTTCCCGATTTTTTGCCCAGTTTTTCTATTTCCAGCATTCCTTCGGTTTGTGTTGCCTTTATTTTCTCAATTTCAGTTTTCAAGTCTTGAAACGTTTCCTTCACCTGCTTAATTGTTTTTTCTTGGCTTTCTGTACTTTCCTTAAGGAATTTGTTCATTTCTTCCACTTTTTTGTTTGTTTTTTTTTCCCCTCCATTTATTTATGGGATTTTCTCACATCTTCTTTGAGGGCCTCTATCATTTTTCTGATGGTAATTTTTAAGTCATTCCCTTCTGTTTCCTCTACTTTGTTGTTGTGTTCCGTTCTAGTTGGTGTAGATTCCCTAGATTCTGGTGGTGTCATGCTTGTCTTTCTGTTGTTAGGTGTTTCCTTGTATTGCCTTCTTCCTATAGCTTCTTCCAGTAGGTGTTGATGGGCTCTCCCCTTCTCTCCATGGTACTTCCCCGGTGGGCTTATTTGGGTCAGAGATTCAATATCTGTAGATCTGTGTGGTCCAAGCTCTTTAGGAGGTCTCTCCGCAGACAGGGACCCAGGGATGGGTCAAGGACGAGGATCCAGTAGAAGATGCCAGCAGGAACTCACAGTGGTCCCGCAGAGATAGGTGGATCTCTGGGAGGTGCCCGGGACTCCAGCAGAGGACTGGAGGTTGGGGTCAGAGACCAAGCAAGTGGAAATTACGGTTGGTCCCGCGTGGATAGGCAGGTCTCCTTTGTTCATAGTTGCTCCAAGAAGTCTCCAAAGTAGGGTGGACTGTTGGCTCCACCCTCTGTCCCAGTGCTCAACCAGAGCAGCAGGACTGTGGGCAGGGTAGGGCACAGGGTGGGGCGGGCAGGCTCGCAGTGGGGATGGGTGGGGGTGTATCAGAGCTCCACGGGTGCTCTCGATGGGGACAGGACACAGGAGCATCAGGATCAGGGGCCAACCCAGGGAGTTTGGGGGGGGGAGGTTGTAGGGGAGAGGCAGCCCCGATTGGGCCCAGACTCACCTCTGGCCAATAGCTGGCGGAAGAGGACAAAGGCTGAGCTGAAACTTGGGAAGGTTTTGCAGGATAGTCGGATCTCACTGGAAACTGGAACTCTCCAGCTGAGGCCTCTTTCTTTAGCAGAGGCCCGGATTTGGGGGTCAAGGCTCTTGCGGGCAGGAACTCAGAGTGGACCTACAGAGATAGGCGGATCTCTGGGAGGGGCCCGGGACTCCAGCAGATCACTGGAGGTGGGGTCAGAGACCAAGCAGGTGGAAATTACGGTTGGTCCCGCATGGATAGGCAGGTCTCCTTTGTTCCGATACTGAACATTTTCTAAGTGGTTTCTAGTAATCTTACTTTTTTTTTTCCCTTTGAGAACTCTGTTTAGTTCCACAATTCTCCGTTTTAATAAGGCTGTTTCTTTATTTTATTCCCTGTATACTCAAGTTATTAAGCTTCTGCCAGATATATAGTGTTGTGGGATATCCACCAAAGAAGACTGCTCAGCCAGTAGAAAGACTTTATTAGCCAGCCAATGACTACACTGGTATTTGGGGTCTCAGTATAGCCCCAAGCCTTTTTGGGCTTTTAAACACAAAAACCATATCCTGGGTTACATATTTCTGTTAATAAGAACAGTTAGCCAGAAGCAGAACTACAGAAACCAAAAAGCAAGATTAATGCATTTAGAGACTTTTCCAGACTTGTGGACTTGATGGATTGGGTCTTTGTTTTCATTTTGGCAGGTGGTGCTGTCTATGTGCTGAGTTTTATGGCCTGGATAGCATTTCCATCATGGAGTTCGTTGTCCTAACGTCTGGGGGGCCGGTTACATTCTGCACTGGCCTTACTGAGTGAGTCAAATTGTGGACTCTTTCTGCTGTAGAGATGGTGTAGCTGCTCCTAAGGATCATTAAGTTTACTGAAGTGATACTTAACTGGCCATATAGTTTAAGATTCAGGTCCCTGCCTTTAATCAAATTAGAATGAGAAGTAATGTGAGTGCTCATAGCAGAGTAGTTAGCCAGGGGGACTGAGAGAACAGATGCTGGTATCAACTATCTGAATTATGCCTTCGTGTTTTTTCCTTTTTTGAGGTTTTCCCCATGGAAAAGATTTTTTTCTAATTACTCCTGATCAATTAGCATAGAAACAATAGGTTTTTTCCTAAAGCCAGACATAGTCCCCTTATTTCATAAGAAGTAAGTCTAAGTCTCTCTGGTTTTGAAGGACCATCTCTGTGAGGGAATCTAATGGTTGTTTTAATATAAAAATGGAAACTTTTAATGCCTCTGGGTCCCAATCAACATGTCTACTTAGTTCCTTAAGGTTTTTAATCTCCAGTGATAAAGGCTGATAAGATATGGATGTTGATCTGGCTATGCCTGTTGCAATTTTTAAGAAAGCACCACACAAGAGAAAGATGCCATTTGACAGAGCTTGGATGGAGGCCTTTTTTTCCATTAGGGGAAAGTTAATGGGAAAAGTGGGGGAGGGAAGAAGGAAGACTGGTCTCTGGGGACAGGAGAGGCAGGGGGGGGGGGGAGGGGGGGGGGGGGGGGGGGAGGGGAGGAGAGAGAGAGAGAGAGAGAGAGAGAGAGAGAGAGAGAGAGAGAGAGAGAGAGAGAGAAATGGGAGGTGGGCAGGGCCCTTTTAAACCAGAATGTAGTGAATGTGCACAGGTGGTGCTCTTAGTGGCTGCAGCTGAGGGTGTATCCTGTCAGAACTCCAAAGGAAGACCAGTACAGATGCCTGAATACTAACGCCTGTTTTGACCAGAACAAGAGGAACAGTTCTCTCTCTCTCTCTCTCTCTCTCTCTCTCTCTCTCTCTCTCTCTCACACACACACATACACACACACACACATTCTGGGTCCATATTAAAATTTATTTTCTCTTCTTCCCCATTATATGTATACCTGTGGCAGAGTGTGTACTAAGAGGCATAGAAAGGTTTTTCCAGTTTGGAAAGCATTAGAAGAGGCACATTTAGTAAAGCCATTAGTACATGACCAGCAGTGCTCTCACGGGCTCAGTTATATTGTTTTGTCCATATGAATTAACCCACAAGGCAGAATAGCAGGCATCAGAATAAAAGACTTGCCTAGATTAGATTTGGATATTATGCAAGTTCTAGCCTTTTGTAAGTCCTCTAATGTTAATTTGAACTGTTCCCAGTCACAGTGAATTTTGTAAGTCAAGGAGCTGACAGTCTGGTTAGTTCCTATCCCTATGTAGTAAGGGGGTTGGGGGTTAAGTATAACCAGCAATCCTGGATGATTTCTGGCTGAGGATGATTAACTAAGCAATGGACCATGTCAAGAGTAGATAATAGGGATGGGGTGTCTCTCGGCTTCCTGGGCAGTGAGAGATGAAACTCTGGCTCTGGGTGTGTCAAGTGCTTTTAGGAGAGAGTTGGTCAGTCCTTGACACAGATGAAGTCGGATCCTCAGGTTCTCCCTGTTTCCCAAATGCCGGATTTGTTTTTAAGTATTTCCCCCTTAAGTTTAAGTACCCCGATTTTTGCAAAGGAAACTCCCTTGTTCTTGGCAACTAAGAGGCCCAGCCAAAGGACATGCGTAGAATTGTAAACCCTGTAATTTTACCTGAGAAGATAAATTATTATATCCCCCCATTTTTTCAGTACAATCAGGCATTTAAAGTGGGTATTAGTGAGCAAGGCCAAGATGAATATGGGTTACTGGTCTATAGTCACACTAGTTGATGTTGGACAACATCCTGTGTTTATACGAAACACAGGACTCAGGAGGAAGTAGAGTACTAGGGAGTGGAGGTACCTGGGGCCAATAAAACCTCATCCTGAAACAGTTCATTTGGCATCCTCTTCTGTGGCTTCCTCTTTGTTGACCTGGGTATGGTGGGTCTATGGTGTAATTTCAGCTGCTTTCATGGTTATAGGACTGGAGAGAATCACCCTGTAGGGTCCTTTCCAAGTTAGTTCTAGCATCCCCTTGGCTACCTGCTTGACCCAGACAGTATCACTGGACTCAAACAAGGGGAAACTGTGGTGGACTTAAAGGTCAGTTGGGTCTCTCAAATAGTCTAATGAAAAGACTTTATAGATGACTAGAGGGCCTGTAGTGACTTGGGAAATGAATGGTTGAAGATTTCTGCCAACTCCTGGTTTCTGAACCTGGGAGACAGTGGGGGAGGTATTTTTGTTTGTTTTGTTGTTGGGAAATTTAAGTACTTGTCCATTACAGCTCTCTTCCTCCCCACCCAGATGTAGAACTTCCATGCTCTCAAGGTTGAGCAAACAAGGTTGTTCTCAGAACTTTTTGGTACACAGTACAGGTACCTTGACCCCAGGTGTGGGTGGTGCATGACTTCCTCCTATGCTTAGCCCATCCCCTGGCTTGGGTATGTAAGCCCATTACTCATGTAATAAGCAGCAGCTTTGTCTTCACTTCTCATGGTGGTCTGTTAAGTGCTTCAATCCTGACACCCTCTGTCAACTCGGCACTCTGGTCGTGCAGGTGCAGCATTTTTTTCTCTTTTTATTCTTTTCTCATACAATATATCTTGACCAAGTCCTCCCCTCCCTCAACTCCTCCCAGTTCTCCCCCCCCCACCTCACATTTACCCCTCTCCCCAAGATCTACTGCTTCTCCTTTTCCCTTCAGAAAAGAGCAGGCCTCCCTGTGATACCACCTGAACATGGCATAACAAGCCGGGGGGCGGGGCTCGGCCCTGGCTGGCAGCGACAGGACCCGGCGGGGAGGAGATGCGGAGCGGAGTGTGGCCGGCGGGGCTGGCGCGACCATGGCGGACCAGATCCCCCTGTACCCGGTGAACAAGATGTATCGAGACTAGGCACAATCCCTCATATCAATGCTTGATGAGGCAACCAAGTAGGAAGAAAAGGGTCCCAAGAGTAGAAAAAAAGACACTCCTACTCCCATTGTTTGGAATCACACAAAACCCCAATCTAAAACCACAGCATGTATGCAGAAGACCTAGCACAAACCCATGAAGGCACCATGTTTGCCGCTTCAGTCTCTGTGAGCCCCTGTTAGCCCTGCTTAGTTGATGCTGTGACTCATGTTCTTCTGGTCCTTGATATCTCTGACTCCTACCTTTCTTCATCCATATCTTCCGCAGAGTTCTCCCAGCTCTGCCTAATATTTATTTGGCTGTGGGTCTCTGTATCTGTTCCCATCAGCTGCCAGAGGAAGCCTTTCTGATGGTGATTGAAATAGGCAGAATATCATTAGGAATCATTTCATTGACTTGTTTTTGGTCAGTCTTCTTGGTTCTACACTAGGTCTCTAACTCATCCAGATTCCAGTTCCTGGCCATCCATGCAGTATCAGACATGGGCTCTCTCTCATGGCACAGGCCTCAAGTGTGCATTCTGTTTAGATGTCAAGGGGCCCAGCTTCTACAGTCCTCTACACAGGGATCTTTCTGAACCAGAAATGGGAGTCAGGGGATAAAACAAGCAAGCTGGGAATGAGACAAGTGGAGGTTTTTGTTTTGTTTTTGTTTTTTATTTTTTGTTTTGATAATTTTTCTGGTCAACCTGGCAAAGTCAAAAGGATTCAGGTCCCCAACAGGAAGGGGTACAGACAATACCATGGAGGAGGGTATCTCACACCAGAGGAAGCCATTGGTCAATACTGGGATACAGAACTGACAGAAACACATAGAAACACACACACACACACACACACACACACACACACACACACACACACACACAGAGGTGGCCACCACATATTTGAAACAAACAGGGGAATCTGGTGACATTTCACACAGATTCTGGATACTTGCTGAATATCATTGCTCAACCTCTCCTATGTGTCCTAACAGGAGGTGCCTTAACAAGGCTTACTGTTAATTTCATGGGATGAGAATAAGACCATTGCCACAAATTTTGAGCCAAATTTGAAGCAAGCTTTATTAAATACTGGCCAGGATGATGGACACTGGCCAGGTCCATACCCAGGACTCCCAGAGTATGGCACCAAATTAAATTAGTCAGAGGCTTGCAAAGCCAAAACCCACAGGGCTACAAACTTCCCACCTTTCATCCAATAAGGGAAAGCATGCATCCTGACATACTTCTGTCTATGTACTTCCTTATGTACAATCAAGCACATCCTGTGCATTTGGGGTAACCATACTTGTTTACAGAAGCAAAAACATGTGGCTTGTTGTCTTATATGAGCAACAGCTCCTAGCATTTCAGGAAATTATCTGTCCTTGGGCAAAGTGGGGCTCACAGGTTAGAGGTATTCTTTTACAGCTCTCTTAAAGCACAGTAAATTAGAGTGAAAACATAACTTTAGCCCTCACATTACCTCTGGAAGTGGCAGACCGGACAACTGTCTATCTCATTTCCTTTTGGGGTGGAGGTCTCAGACTTCCCCAAAGTGTTAGGCAGTGATTGATCAAAGGTCATCATGGGGACCTGGGACATCTCAGGTGGTGAACTCCCAAGAAGCCCCTTGACCACCACACTCTTCCTGTTCCAAGGGGTTCTGAGACCCCAGTGTTTCAAAGTCTGGTCTCTGGGATCTCAGTGAAACCTATAGAACTATGGGGTATGCACATAATGGTTTTAAGCCAATAGAAAGTCTCTAGTAGCTGACTGGTGACTACATTGGGTATATCAGGATCTCACTGTAGCCCCAAGCCTTTCTCAGGGTGAGCTTTTAAGCACAAAGACCATATCATGGGTTGACATACTTGGGTTAACAAGAACAGATAGTCAGATGTAGAGCTACAGAAGCAGAAAAGCAAGGTCAGTATGTTTGGAGACTTTCCAAGAATGATGGGCTTTAATGATTTATTTAGTTCTTCATTTTCTTTTTTGTCTAGTGAGTGCTATATGTGTGCTGAGTTTTATGGCCTAAATGGTACTTCTATCTTTGACTTAGTTGTGTTAAGACCGGGGGCCCTGTTACATGTAGCTAGAAAATATTTTTTCTTTCCTTTGAACATGTACCTTCACTCAATTAGCAGTTTACTTTTCTACACAGAAGCCTTTAGGTTTCATGAGAGTCCCATCAGTTTTCCAAGTACCTGGGACTACTGGAGCACAACTGCATGCCTGGCTGGTACTTCTCTTTCCCTTTAGTTATAAAAAATTATTTTAATCTTATTTGTTTATTTATTTACATGTGTATGTGTGTGCACAAACTCATGTACCATGGCACACGTGGGGGTCAGAGGACAACTTTTTGGAGTCGGTTTTCTCATCTCATCATGTTTCAGTCCCAGGGATCAAACTCAGGTCTTCAGGCTTAGCAACCTTTACCCACCAAACCATCTCACTTCTCCATTCTTAATCCAGCATCCATGCAAGCAATTCTAAAGGCAACATGGCTTTAGTGCCCAGAATGACATCAGCCAGTCTTATTTGGATTTTTTTTTTTTTGTCAAGTAATTTCTCTCACCTTTCTTAGTACAACGAAAACTTAGAGAACAGGAAGAACTTGCTATGGAACAAGAACGAATAAGTCAAGGTCTGAAAGAGCTCAACTGTGAAGAGAGGGAGAATTATGCCAGGTATGATTTTATTCTCTTTATTACTGTTTCTTATGAAGAAAAATGTATCTTTAGCATAAGGATAATGTACCATTAATCCGTATATTACCGATACCATCCTGTATTAATGCTGCACTGGTCCTTCTAGAACCTCAGAGCTACTAATAAGATTTCATATAAAAATAGGCACAAGCTGTGTTGGTAAAATCAAATGCCACTGTCATCGTGGATCTTAATATACATGTTGGTTATTAGATTGGATGAGCATCTTGAATAATAACACAAATTTGACACTGAAGCTTGTGTAGGAGAAGCCATATCTAAAGGTCTGAGAAGACATCAAGATAACAGATGTCTTAACTATGGTGACATAGAAGCTTGGGTAGGAGAAGCCATCTCCAAATGTTTGAAAAGATATCAAAATGTCAGATGTTTTAATTGTGGTAGGATAGGACATCTCAAAAATTGTAGGCAAATAATTTCTAGAAATAACACTCCCAGGAATGAATTGAACAGAAGGCCTCATCCTTCTGGGTTATGTAGAAGGTGTGGTAAAGGCTGACACTGGACCAATGAATGTAGATCAACTAGAGACAAGCAAGGAAACCATTTACAATCAGGAAACTCCTTGGGGGGCCTCTCGAAGACCCCATGTCAAAGGTGGTCTGGACATTCCCAGTCACAGTGGAGGACAGTTTCCTACAGGACAATTAGAAAATCCAGTGCCTATTGTAAAAACTCATACTGCTCTGGATGACAAACTAGTGATGGAAGTTGAATCAAACTTGAAAGAAGGAAAAAAAAAAAACAGTATAGTTTGGCAAACCTCTACAAACAGTCATAGGCCTAGATTGATAGTTAAAATGAGTAACAGATGGTTTGGAGATATTGTTAACACAGGGGCTGATGTAACTATCATAACTAATAAATCTTGGCCTTCATGATGGCCCCCTACAAGAGGTAAATGTTCAATTCTTAGGGATTATAGCCCTTTCTCCACCCCCAATGGGCATGGTCTATGTCACAGGTACGGACAAGGTGAATATCTCACTACAATTAATCCATACATTACCGATACCATCCTGTATTAATGCTGTGCTGGTCCTTCTAGAACCTCAGAGCTATTAATAAGATTTCATATAAAAATAGGCACAAGCTGTGTTGGTAAAATCAAATGACGCTGTCATCGTGGGTCTGAATATACACGTTGGTTATTAGACCGGATGATCATCTTAAATAATAACATGAATTTGCAAGAAGTATAACAACAACAACAACAAAAAAAAAACCAAAACAAAACAAAACAAAAACAAAAAACAAAACAAAAAGCAAAAAGCAAAAAGCAAAAAAAAAAAAAGTGTGAGTCAGCTTTTATTACTGTTACAAATACCCAAAGAAAACTGTTCACAGGGATTCTGGGGCAGTTTTGTTTGTGCTCACTACAGCCTGCAGGGTAATGATCCACAGGAGGAAAGAAGGCAGCTCAGTTCAACAAGACTAGTAGTGCTTCTGGTTCAAACTTTGAGAGTCTGATGACCAGTAGTGTGTTTTAGGCATGTTTAAGCACAGCACAATTTGGTGAAAATTTCCCTGGTGATACTTAATTCCATGTGCACAATAAAGCTTAAGACATTGAAACTCTTTGTAACATACAAGTGACACTTGCATGAAGTTGGATTCTATAGATTGACTGAGACAAACAAGTTCACAATAAGGGTCTGGGGGAGGATCAGTGTGGTTTTGGTCACACAGATAGCACAAAGGTCACCAGGCTATTAGCCACATTCACTCCTGGGAAGAAGAAAGAGCATAGATCTCTCCCTCTAAAGACACAGCCCTGTGTTTAACATGCCTGGTTCCTCTAGTGATTACCTGTGAGCATAACAGCCTCCATACCTCCCACATAAGAAGAAATGCTTCCTTCTTTCCTTTTTTCCTTCCTTCCTTCCTTCCTTTCTTCCTTCCTTCCTTCCTTCCTTCCCTTCTTTTTGTGTCTGTAGGGGGGTGGATTTTCAAGACATGGTTCCTTTGTGTTTTTCTGACTGTCCTGGAACTCACTTTTAGACCAGAAGACCTGACTATTCTTAGACTCACAGATATCCTCCTGCCTCTGCCTCCTGAGTGCTGTGATTAAAGGTGTGCATCACCACTACCTGGCCAGTTATTTTTCTTTTTATAGAGAGATTTTTTTCCCCTCACTGATTCATAGTTTTGTTAAGTTATCACTATCTCTTTGGGCCTATAGCAGTGCAGAAAGCTAATCCCCTCATGGTTGAGATACAGGAGATGGGGAGAAGAAGCAGCCAAGGTCCCAATATTGTGACCAAGGCCAAGATTCTGGTGACCAGAGGACTTCCCAGAATGTTCTATTTAACAGTGTTTGCTATCAGGCTGGGGGGCTGGGCAGGTGGCTTAGTGGATAAAGTGCTTGTTGCAGAAACCTGAGGACTGGACCAGATCACAGGAACCCACATAAAGGCTGGAAGCACTCAGACATAAAGATAGGAGTTCCCTGGGACAAATTAGCTAGCTAGACTAGTGAGTTCTGAGTTAAACAGGTGACCCTGCCTCAGTAAATACCATGAAGAGCAATTGAGGAGACCCCTGGCATAGCCCAGCATGGTTACTAGTTAGATTAGCAGGAATGGCTTATATTCACAGCACTCTTTGTATGTGTCCCCAAGATTAAAATGCTTACCTGTTTTGTTTTTGGAAACACCACTGTCCGACAGCTGTCTTCTCTGGGATCACTGTGTTCCCTTAGGATTACCAGTCAGGCTGAGGTGGAAAAACAGGCCACCTTCTCCTTGCAGCTTTCCTCACTACCTTCCATGGGGTGCAGTAGAAGAGGGCCTGTATCCTCTAATTCAGTCATCCTCTTTGCTTTGGGGAGGAGGAGGGCTTTCTGTTCATTTATTGGTTCTTGGTGCATTTAAATATGTTCTCTTTTTTCTAAGAGTGAATAGTTTTGTATCTAAGTCTTTTTCCAGTTTGATAAAAATAGTATGTAACTGACCTTATTGACTTCTAATTGCTGTATCTGCTCTATAGGCCTGTCTTATTACACACAGAGATACATGCACACACACACACACACACACACACACACACATATCTTCATGTGTGTATGTGTGTGAGTTTGCCTTGGCATGCCTGGGGAGTCAGAGGACAAGTTGTTGTAGTCAGCTTTCACCATATGGGCTGTAGGGGTCACACTCAAGTCATCAGATTGTGTGGCAACCTCCTTACCTGTGGAGCCATCTTGACAGTCCCTCCTTCCTACTTTGAAAAGTTTATTGTTGGATATTTGAAAGTGTCTCCATAAATAGCATTCCTTCCTACTCAACATCAAGTCAACCGGGGGATAAGAAACGAGTGTGAACTGAAAGCATTGTAGATTCCTGTTGCTGCCTGAAAACATCCAAGATTTGTGGTTTAAATCAGTTAAAGTTGGCAAGGCTCCACTCAGTAGTTCTTGCTTAGGATAGCTCATGTGATTAAAGCCAGATTTGAACTAAGGCTGGGTATACCTGAAGGCTTGACTGGGGTAGACCTAAAGGCACCTACTCATCACTGTCAGTGTGTTTGATTGTAGTTGGAGATCTCACCTGTGTTTGCAGCAGTATCACAAGGCCTGGAACACTGATAGTAGAGCAGCCTGTCCTCCTCTACCCCTTCCAACTTTATTGCCTTAAGGCAGAGTTTATCATTGAGCCAGAGCCTGGCTGTTTTGACTAGGCTGACTGCAGGCATGTGTGACCATGCACAGCTTCTACCAGGGTAGTGAGGAACTGAACTTAAGTTCTCATGCTTGCATGTCAGTGCTCTTCTCCACCAAGGCACCTCCCATCTTGTGTGATTGTTACCATATTTGAAGTTACAACTTTTGTCCCAACAATCTAGGTCTGGCCACCTAGACTCTATGAGACTTAAAAAGTCAAATTAATAGATGAAAGCAGGGAAACAAAAGAGTTTTATTGAATGTGGCCACACTGTAAGAAGGGACACAGAGATCCAGCAACCCCTCAAATCCATCTTCAGGGGACCCAACATGAGGATCAGATTTAACTGAAGGTAAGGTCTCTCCTGAAAGTCTTCCCAATAAGTTGTGTATCTTTCTCTGGGAGACTAATTTCTCCCCTGCTGTCCCCAGAGCTTCAGGCAGGATACGCCTACACTGTTAGATTTTTGACCCAAGTGCAGAGTAAAGAGACAAAGGCCAGCTAGAGACCAGAGTCTGACCTCAACAGTTGAGCTGGGTTTATTGGTACACATAGCAAGGCCAGCCTCTCTCCTAAGGTAATGGGGGGTCTCCCCGGAGGTGGGGTTGGGAGTTGGAGCTTACTGGAACTCTTTATAGGGTTAGGGGATGGGCTTGCAGGTGAGGAAGTAGGAACTATAATAACCATACATGCAGATTGCAATGGTCCTATCTTCCTGGAACTGTTTGTTCAAGCAAGACAGACTATTTTAGGGCAATAGGCTGTCTCAGCAAAGGCCAGCTGTGATTGAATTGAAATCCAGTTTTTCCTGTTTTTGCAAAGGAGGCACTCTACTATGGTCAA
The DNA here is from genome assembly GCF_943737965.1 of Phodopus roborovskii. Classification (NCBI taxonomy): domain Eukaryota; kingdom Metazoa; phylum Chordata; class Mammalia; order Rodentia; family Cricetidae; genus Phodopus; species Phodopus roborovskii. Next base: position 2,254,911 of record NW_026126550.1, read on the forward strand.
ACTCTTACTTTCTTGGGTCCATTGTTTTAGTAGTTTGATAACCAAGCGAGAGAGACAGGCAGGCAAGTTACAATAGGAATGCTGGAATTACAGATGCATTCTACTGTCCCCAACTTTTGTGGGTTCTAAAGATATGAACTCAGTTCACTGAGTCATTTCCCAGGCACTAATTTCAAGATAGTAGAAGGAGGAGGAGGGAAAGGGGAAGGAGAAGGGGAAGAGGAAGGAGAAGAGGAAAGGGAAGGAGAAGGAGAAGAGGAGAAGAAGAGGAGGAGGAGGAATAGAAGATGATGATGATATCCAGGTCAGATGTGGTGGTACACACCTATAATTCTAGCACTTGAGTGGAAGTAGAAGGTGGATTAGGAAGGAGTTCAAGGTCATGTCTAGCTACATAGTGGGTTTAGAGCCTGCCTCTGGTACCCGAGAACTAGTCTTTCTGGTGACTGGAAACCTGTCTTGAACCCACCTAGGGATCCACCTCTTTACCATAAACTGACTTGATTTGGTGAATTAAAGAAGATATTCTTGTTCCCTCAAGGCTTTTAGAAGCCCTATGACCATGTTTTGATACTAAAAGGCCAAGGCTAAATAGATTTTTCATCATTCCACCAGAGTTGGGTATTAAAGTCTCCCACTATCAGTGGGTGAGGGTTCATATATGATTTAAGCTGTAGTAGTGTTTCTTTTATGAGTTTGGGTATCGTGAAAAATATGGTTTAGAGAAAACAGGTAGGCTGAATAGATGTTTATTCAGGGAGAAATAACTTACAACAGAGACAGATGAACACCAGTAGGTTCCAGTCCCAAGGATGCTCTCTGTCTCCATCCAAGAAGCAAGAGAGAGCTCTGGGGTTCCCAACCCCAGACCTAGTCCCTGTCCCCACCCACAATGGGCGTGGTCAGTGCAACAGATGCAGGAGGGGTGGATATCTCACTACAATTATAGTTTGTTTTGGAATTGATTTTCATTTATTGATACTATTTAAGGTCAATTTTGTGATATGTATATTTCTCCTCATGTTTAGGTATTGTGTTTATATATTAAAAAATATAATTTAGTACACCTATAATAGTCAAAACTTATAGTTAAGTTAGTTAGGTTTTCTAGATATACAGAGATATATTTTAAATGGATAGGCATTCTTCAAACCTTTCAAAGACCTACAGAATTTGGCATTTTAAATGGTTTAGGAGTTTTCTTAACAGTGAGGCACAACTTCTGGCAATATCACCTTCATTAAAAAGGAAGATGGACATCAAAGAAACTCAATATGGCAAGACTAGCCATTTGGGCAAGATACTGCTCTTGTCTGGACTGTTTTTTGCTGTATAAACTGGACATGCAGGATCCACAGAAAAGTGACTCTTGAAACAAGGTGGACAGTACTACAGGATTGCTTCATGGAAGAGTTTGCCAGACAATCTGCAAGACACAGAGAAAAGTGACTGACAAACTGTCAATACAGGTGGACAGTTTAAAGTTTCCTCCTTTGCTGAGGAGTCTGCCAGACACACTATGGCCTATAGGCTGAAGATAGGCTATTACAGAAGAACTTCGGGTGACTGACCAGGCAGCGAGTTGTCTCTGTCATTTCTAGAGTTTATATATTATCCTTCTGTGGTCTTTGATGGAGTTAAAGACAGTTAGTTATGGTTATGGTTTTCCTTAGTTAGTTATGGTTATGGTTTTCCTTAGTTAGGATTAAAGATAAGTTACATATAAGACTTTAGACTCACAAAGATAGGCTAGATGATAGAATATTTTCTTTAAATCTTGCTGTTAATGGATTAAATATTGTTAACTATAGTTCTTATTTGATAACTGTTTTGTTATATATTTTACTATTTTAAAGTTAAAGCCGTTCTTTTTATTTTAGACAGGAAAGAGGAGATGACGGGAGATGCCATTCTGTAAATATGTTTCTCTTATTGGTTAATGAATAAAGCACTGTTGGCAAATAGGAAGGCAAGATAGTCAAGGCTAGGTGATAAGGAGGATTCTGGGAGATGTAGTAGTGAGGAGAGTCAAGATGTAGGGAATTGGAAGAAGTCCGGACCCTCTCTCCAATAAGATAAGACCACGTGGAAACAGTTAGATTGCTAGAAATGGGTTAATATTTTAGACAGAGCTAGTCAATAAGAAATCTTAGTAACTGGCCAACATCTTTATATCTAATATATCGTCTTTGTGTGATTTGGGGCTGACACAGCTCTGGGATCAGGCTGGCAGGAAAACTGCTCATAACACTTGGGTGCCTTATATTTGATGCATGATGTTAAGAATTGCAATGCCCTCTTCATGGATTTTCCCTTTGATGAGTATGTACTGTCCTCCCCCTATCTTTTCTGATTAGTTTTGGTTTTACAATTCTTTTGTCAGATCTTAAAATGGCCACACCCAAATACCCAATTGCTTCTTAGGTCCATTTGCTTGGAATATCTGGTTTTTTTTTTTTTTCCATCTTTTTACCCTGAGGTGATGTTTATCCTTGATGTTAAAGTGTGTTTCTTGGATTCAGCAGGATGGATCCTCATCTCAAATCATTCTTTTAGACTCTGTCTTTTTATTGGAGAATTGAGATAATTGATGTTAAAAGATAACAATGATCAGTGTTTGTTGATGCCTAGTATTTTGTTATTGTGGTGTGTAGTTATTCGATTTTGATTTGTGTGTCTATGATTATTTAATTCTCTGTGTTTTCTTGGGTGTGTTTAACCTCTTTAGGTTGGAGTTTTCCTTCTAGCCCTGGGTATAGAGCTTGATTGGTAAATATATATTCATAAATTTTGGTTTTATTATGGAATTCTTATCTTCTCTATCTATTATAATTGAAAGTTTTGTTGGGTATAGTAGCAGAGACTGTCATCTGTGGTCTCCTAGAATTTGTAGAACATTTGTCTAGGCTCTTCTAGCTTTTAGAGACTCTAATCAGAAGTCAGGTTTCTTTTACTAGGCCTTCCTTTATATGTTAGTTGGTCTTTTTCCATTGAAGCTTTTAATATTCTTTCTGTGACATGTATTTTTAGTGTTTTGTTTATTATACACCAAAGGACTTTCTTTTCTGGTCCAGTCTATTTGGTGTTTTGTATGTTTCTTGATAGGCATTTCTTTTTTTAGGTTAGGAAAAAATTTCTTATATTATTTTATTGAAAATGTTTTCCTCTGCCTTTGACCTGTGTTTTGTCCCCTTCCTCTTTTCCTACTATCCTCAGATTTGGTGTTTTCGTAGTATCCCAGATTTCATATGTGTTTTGTAACAGGAGGGAGATTTTAGATTTAATATTTGTTTGACTGAGGTATCCATTTCTTCTATTGTGTCCTCAATGCCTGAGATTTTCTCTTCTATCTCTTGTACTGTGTTAGTGAAGCTTGCCTCTGTGGTTCCTGTCTAAGTTCTTAAGTTTTTCATTTCCAGATTTCCCTCAGTTTGGGTTTTTTTATTGACTGATTTCCACTTTGAAGTTTTGAACATTTTTATTATTTTTCTTCTGCTGTTTGTGTTTTCATGGCTATCTTTAAGGTATTTATTCACTTCCTCCAAGAGGTGCTCCATCATATCCGCAATGGATGTGCTAGTTCCCTATCTTATGCTACAGCTATTTTGCATTTCTCAAGGCCTACTGGTGCTGTGCCTGCACAGCCTGGGACCAAGAATCTGCAGAGGGTGTCAGGTTTGACAACACAGGACTCTCATTTGATGTTAAAAGGCTCTCTATTTTGCTCAGAGGGCTGGCTTTTATACCCCTGTACCAGATGGGAGAAGAGGAAGCAGAAGAAGGCAGTTAGTCATCTCAGGTTTCAAGGAATGGTCAGGGCGTTTTCAGGGGCCCGTCCCAGTATTCCTGTAACCAAAGGAACATTTTGCCTTAGTAAACATGTTTTTCTCTGTGGTTATAGCTACCTGCCCTGAGGGCAGCAGGGGGAAGTTAATTCTTAGCCAAGGTCTTAATTCCCACATACTGGAGTACTTCTTGTATTCTAAGGGGGCCTATTTTCTTGGCTGTTATTAATTGTGTTTTTATGCTGGCAGATAGGCATCTGCATTTGGGGAAGTTGTAATTTTGGGTACAGATATCGCTGTAGTCCGATGGAGATGGGAACAGAGAGGAATGGGGATGCAGCAGATTCTGATACAGAGGTGGGGATGACACTTAGGGGCTGGATTCAGAGGGAAGGGAGAGGCAAAGATCTGATGTTAGCTTGCCTGTTTCCCTAGCTGGTGGGGCCAGCATGTTCCCATGGAATGTCTGCTTTTATGGGGGGCTGGACCAATAGGATGAGAGGGAGGAAGGAAGGTTGGAGGAGGAGGTCTCCATGACCTATTGGAGATGGGAATCAGAGAGGAAGGGGAGACTGCAGCAGGTATTCTGCTGAAGAGCTATGGATGAACTGGTAAGGGAGTTTTAAAGAGATATCCATGCTCGTTTTTTTAGGACCATGAGTTTCAGTTTAAGATAGTGTCCCAGTTGTATATCAGTAGCTATTATGGAACAACAAACCGGAATTTACTTTTTTATTTAAAAAAGATATTTATTTGTTTATTTTTATTGTATGTGTGTGCATGTTTTACCAGTACCACATGTTTCATCTGGTGACCTTAGACCCAGAAGGGGATATTGGTACTGGAGTTACAGATGGTAGTGACCTCTAATGAGGTTGCTGGGAACTGAACTTGGATCCTCTGGAAGAGCAGTCAGTGCTCTTAAACTCTGAGCCATCTCTCCAGCATTGGAGTTTCTTAAAATATTAAAAACAACAACAACAAAAAACCAAACCAAACCAACCAAACAAACAAAAAAACCCAATTGTCACATGATCTAGCAATCCCACTTCTCGGTCTCTAAATGGAATTCACATGTACATATTCATGGAAGCACTATATTTAATTATAATGCTATGAATAAATACAAATGGTAACTTTTAATGTTGTCCTTTGTTATTTTTAAACCTTAGGCGCTGTGGTTTGGCTAAGGAGTATAAGAATCAACTTCAGATGCAAATTGCTTACCAGAAGCAGGCTCTAGAAGCAGAGAAGAAAGAGGAACGCCAGGAGTTTGAAGCAGGGATAGCAGCAAACAAAGCTTGCCTGGACAAGATCCAGGAGATCCTCTCAGAGCATCACATTCTGTCTCAGGCTGATCACCCCATGCGCAGGGCTTGCTCTGACAAGCTCTCACTGTAGTCTGTTAAACATCAATGTGTGTTTTCTGGGTCTTTTAGAATTTTTTTTTATCTACACCTTTTAACTAATGGATAAACTCTTATTCTATGAGTTTGTATACTTTATTAGACATAGTTTTCTTCCCTCAAATAAATTTGTTTGGATACTAATGAATTCTTCATTGCTTTGGAATGATACCTGACATTACCAACTTAAAAAGAATAAAGATTTATTGCATCTTTTGGATGCAGAGTTTTTGGCACTGCTTGTCTCATTGTACAGCACCCTGTCCGGTGCTTTAACAAAATCCCATAGACAGGAATCAATAAAGGAGAACGGGTTTGTTTATAGTTCAGGCCATGGTATGGTCCCCTCCCCGCTCTATGATAAAACACTGATCAAATGCTTCCAAACTTTCTGACTTACTCACACATTCATGATTAGCCTTAGCTTATTATACAGCCTAGGATAGGTGCTGCTCACAGTGGGATGGGTCCTCCATCAACTAATATCAAGATAGTCTTCCCCAAAGACCTTCCCACAGGCCAATCTGATCTAGGCAATTACTGGATGGTGGTCTCTTCTCTCATGTACTCTAGGATGTATCAAGGTGACAATTAGAGCCAACAGGACAGACCTAATGCTTTCATCGTTTTCAGTTTCTCTTTTTAAGAATGAAAGGCTAGAATCCAGACCAGCTGTTGCTCAGGCCACAATCACAGCAGCAGCCATTCCTCCTCTCACACAAGCAGCTGCCTGCTGAGGCATTGTCTGTGCTTCTCTAGTTAACAGACTTCAGGTGCCCAGATTTCTTACCCATAAAAATGAGTTTTCAGTGGCGGTGATATTGGGTGGGTGAGGGTAGAAGACATTCGGTTTCTCACTTCTTCCCTGTCTCCTATCTAAGAATTGGAGAGCCTGGCTTCGGCTTGTCCTATAAAACCATCCCCATCTTCAGAAAGCTGTAAGAGAAGAACTTATTTACCATGTGGGTCTGGTTCTTCTCCAGAGTCCCCACCATGCTTTTTGTCTGTCCGTCCCATTAACAACTTTCGGAAGACAAAAAAGTAAAGTTAAGGAAACCCTTCCACTTAAAATAAAGGACAGTCTGATCTGGAATTTGCTAACTTCCCTTCACAAGGCCCTGTGATGGCAGGATACCAAGAATTCACACTGCCCCTCCTTTCCGTGAGTCAACAGGTGGTAAATAGGGTCCTTAAAAAACAAAGAGATAGCTGCACCTCCGGTTTGCCCAGACAAAATTAATTAGCATACCCTGAGGCCCTAAGGTCTGTTGACCCTAACAGCAAGACCATCCTGCCTCAAAGGGTCATATACTCAATGAACAGAGGGTCACACCCCCTCCCTAAGCTAAAAACACCTGTGCCCCGGGGGATGGGGCTTCTCTCTAGCCTGTGTGCTGAGAGAGCTTGTTTGTGCAAATGATTCCTGTTCATTAAAGCCTGTTGTGTGTTGCATCAACTGGACTGGACATTGAGTTTTTGGGGGTACCGACCGAAACTGGGAGACTCCTCATTCTGAGGGTCTTACACTTTAATAAACTCCCGCAAAACAGTCCATTTTAGTGTTCCTTTTGAACCTACATCTGAGATCTTCATTTTCCTATGTCAACATTAAAATAGATGGAACAGATTGATAGTTCTGGTGGATTGGCCTCTGCTCATACTCCTGGGATAGAATGTTATACTCCAAGCATGAGAGGCGACATTTCTGAAGTATTGGTGGAAAAAGCCTGCATTCTTCTAGATCCAGATACAAGGTATAGACTTCGGGCAGTAGGGAGATCATTATCCACTTCCCAGCAAAATGAATTTGGGCTTTCATCCTGGTCAATAAGTCTCTTTCCAAGAGAGGTAGGGGCATTCAGGGATAACCATGAAGGAGTGTGTTACTTCTTCCTGCCAAAGTCCCCAATTTATTTTGTGGTTCATAGATGTAATGGGGTCACTGTAGCCCCTAGAATCCATATATGTTTGCCTGATAGAGGACCTAGTGGACTTTTTAAACACTGAATGGTGAGCTCTGGTGTCCACTAGGAGATTGTAATTTTCTATGAATAGTTTATCTTAAAACCCATTGTCAGGCACCTGGTCTGATCTAAAGCTATTTTGAAGTTTTATATCAGTTGATAATATACAGCTATCTTAAAGCTGGGGAAAATACAGCTATTTTCTTAATGTGTTCTCCAAGTCCATTCTTAATGGAAACTTATGACCCATGATTTGGGTAGTATCTTTTTGTATTCATTTTATTCATCAAAACTCTATATAGGCTAACATTGTTAATATCAATTAGTCAATACAGCTAGGGAGAAGCAACCTTCTTGACAATCCACATATAAAAATGCCCAGTAGATCAGCATAGTAATCATGAGATACACACTAGATACAGGCTGTGGGGAATTTCCCATAGCCACTTGGGAAAGAATGCAATTTAGCACATCTAAAATTATAGACAGAAGCAAAAATATTCTGGAGTATATATTTCTCTCAGACTTTTCAATAATATGAATTTCCTCCATTAGAAGATATTTCTGGTGGGTTGATATTGTAAGGATGGGAAAATACAGCCTAACTCTCCAATGACCCCAGAAAGCTAGAAATTTAAGCCTTAAATTTCAGACTCTGCCCTCAGCCAGTAAATAGGCAAAAGGTCACATTCTTTACTGTTTATGACAGGGCCTATGAGTACGTGAGTACAGGAAATGAGCTTTGTCACCCCACCCAGGAGCCCAGGCTATAGAAAACTGATTGGTCTATAAAGTGTGGGCTTGGATGGTTTAAATTAATTGGTCCACACCGAACAGGCTGTGGATTCTATGAGATGATTAGTTTATGATGTGTGGGCTTTATCCTATAAAAACTGCCTCAATTCTGTACTCATGGTCCTCGGTCCTCTACCCTTGCATGGCATATGACTGTGGACCCCAGTGCACTTGGAATATAAAAGACTTCATGCTCTCACATCAAGACCGCTTCTTGTGAGTGATTTGTGGGGGGCACCTTTCCTGAGTCGGGGCATGAGGGTCCACGCTCTGTGGGTCTTTCAATACCTTGAATATTAATCACAATCTGCTATAATAAACGATAATGGCTTTTAGCATATAGCCAGAAATCCAGACAGTTTTTTACCTTCAAATCCATTGAACTGCTGAAGTCTTCTTTTAATATCTGGAGCTGCTTGGTTAATGAAGGCCAGATTGGTTGCCATCTGATGTTCTGGTGCCTCAGGATCCAATGGCATGTAAGTATAATAGGCATCCATCAGGCATTCAAGAAATGGTTCTGGTGGTTTATTCTTTCCCTGTACCACCTGACTCACTTTAGACAAATTTGTGGGCTGTCTAGCAGTTTCTGGGAGACCTCCCCTCCCATAAGCTTTTCCCTACTTTCAGATGGGTATACTCCATCCCTCATCAAGCTGGGAAGTAATGAAAGACCCCAAGAGTTCGTAGTCTGTCAGGGAAAGGCCCTTGCCCTAAGAGACGAGACCAGACCACTGGATGCAAGTGCAAGAGGTTGTTTGTTGCTCACACAGGTACCTGTGGATGCTTCAGTCTTTCGGGAGACTGAGCATGCCGTGGTTAAAACATATGCAGTTTATATAGGGTTGGGGTGGCAAGAAGTAGGCTTATAGAAGCAGAAGCATGGTTACAGGGATTTCATTGTTCCATCTAAATAAAGCGATTGTGGTTAACCAAGGACAGAGTTGTTTATTCAGGTTGGGCACAAAGAATTCAGTTATGACTATCTCAGCATTCTGGTGGTCTTGATAGAATGTTTCCAGGACCTTCTGTTCCAGGATATTGTCCTGCTGACCTTGCTTTGGTCCAAGCTGCAGACCACAGATATCTGGTTGGCGTCAGATGAGAGCAACACCTGGTTCCCTCCTGTACTTTCCCATAACTTGACCTTGGCAAGTTGGCAAGAGCAGCTCAAACAGGCAATATGCATAGTGGGGGTCTTTCAGCATTAATACTTGCCATCTGTGGGGTGACTATCTTGCCTTGGAACCAAATTGCAGCATTCTCTCCAGATTCTCTCTCTTTGCAGTAGAACCTGTGGGAGCTGTTGATAATCCTCCCCAGTGGGCTGATGGATGAACAATACAGTATGAAGAAATGTTATTAGTGGTTGTGGCTTCTCAGAAAAAGAGGGAGTTTGGAGTTTCCAGTTATACAGGTGGCAAAGGGAAAGTAGGTTAGGGGACAGTTGGCCTCCACATCAGGTGGCCCCATGGTGAAGAGTGTGGGGAACTTCAGAGCAAAGTTAGTATCTTAACAGCCATCTTTCCTACTACTCTTTTTGATACTAACATACTGGTAATTTTCCAATCCCCTATGACTGTTTTTCTGTTAAGCAAATTACACAGCCTGACCCTGGAAGAGTCCCAGCTGCAGGCTTATCATATAACAATATATATTATAGCAGAATACCTGCCTTCTGCTTACAAGAACGTCCTGCCTCCCTTATCTTCCCTTTGCCCCACTCACTCATTTGTCCACTATTTAAACAAGATTTGATCAGAATACTGTCTTGTCTCCATCTCTCATGTCTCTTGTCCCTTTATTTTCACTCCCTCCCTCAGGGTCCCTGTTGACTGACTGCAGGGTGGGGCAGCAGAGAGGGAGAGAAATGGAGGTCACAAATCATACTTCCTGAGGGAGTATGGAGTGCACTCAGCTAATGGAGATGGGAAGGAAGAGGTGCTCTGGGAGGGAACAGAGGGTCTAAGGGAAGGTGAGGCAGCAGGGCCTTTAGCAGTTCTGCTAGCCCCCATCAGAGAGGAGTTCCCTGTTCATCTCTAGAGTCAGGGTTTATAGAGAGGATGAGAGTCATCCTGTTCAGGACCAGCAGGGGAGGGCAAGACTGCAGGAGTATCAAGTGGTCTAGGTTTTCCTTTGATTTCTTCAGTTGAATGGGAAGAATGACATCTCATTCTCTGAAGAAAGAATGAGGGGTTTTGGTGGCTAAGTGCTCACTTCCCCCTACTGCCCTCAGGGCAGGCAGCTGTAACTGCAGGAAAAGAAAAACAGGTTTACTGAGGCAAGATGTTCCTTTGTTTTCTGAAACCTTGGGGTGGGCCCCTAAAAAAAACACCCTAACTGGTCCTTGGAACCTGAGATGACTAACAGCCCCCTTCTGCTTCCTCCTCTTCCATTTGATACCGGTGTATAAAAGCTAGCCCCCCGGAGCAAAATAAAAAAAAAAAAAAGAGCCTTCTTAACATCAAAAACAAACAAACAAACAAACTTCAGGTGGCTTACCAACTAGTTCAAGAACAATTGGAGGCAGGACATGTGATCCCCTCCACCACCCCCTGGAATTCCCCTATATTTGTGATTAGAAAGGCTTCAGGAAAATGGAGATTGCTCCAGGATTTGAGGGCCATTAATGCAACAATGTGGCCTATGGGAGCCCTTCAGCCTGGCTTGCCCTCACCCATGGCTATTCAAAAAGATTGGCATCTAATTGTCATTGTTTTGAAGGATTGCTTCTTTTCCATTCCACTGCATTCCCGAGATAGCCCCAGGTTTGCATTTAGCCTTCCTTCGATTAATTTTTGGGAACCCGTCCTTTGCTTTCAATGGCTGGTGCTCTCCCAGGTAATGGCTAATAGTCCTACAATATGCCAGGCTTATGTGGCTGCTTGCCTGGATCCTATCAGGCTCAAGTTTCCTGATCTTTACATTATCCATTATATGGATGATATTCTACTGGCAGTGCCCACTGAGGGGAGATGTCTCCAAGCATTTGCTCAATTACAGGAGCTCCTGGAGGCCCGTGGATTTATTTTGTCCCCAGAGAAGGTTCAAAAGAAACCTCCTTACACTCATCTGGGCCACCAGATCCAACAGACCAGCCTCTGGCCTCAAAGGCTCCAAATTGATTGTTCAAATTTAAAAACTCTTCATGATTGGCAAAAGTTTTTGGGAGATGTTCAATGGATCTGCCCCTCCCTTTCCATTAAAACAGGAGAGCTTAGACCCCTTTATGATATTCTTCCGGGGGATCCAGCTCCAACCTCTCCCAGACAAATTACACCGGAGGCCAAGGAGGCCATTTAATTGCTATGAAAAAGCATTATAAATGTCCATCTTTGCCACCTAGATTATGGACAACCCTTTGTTGTGGTTGTACTTTCCTCTAGTTTTCACCCACTGCTGTTTTTTTTTTTTTTTTTCAAAATGGCCTATATTGGATTCATTTGTCAGCCTTCCCTAAGAAGGTGGTGTCCCCCTATTATGATTTTATATTACAATTGCTAGGGAAATCACATAAATTTAGCATTCAAACCTTTGGAAAGCTCCCTGATAAGATCATTATCTCCTATGACAAGAAAGAAGTTGGGCTTTTACAGACCTCTCATGATGGATGGATGCTCTTTATCACATCTATGGGAGCTAAATTTGATAACCACTACCCAAATAGCCCCTTGCTGTCCTTTTTTAGGCAGCACCCTGTAATTTTTCCTAAGATTATAAAGGAGGCTTCCCCTTCAGGGATGCGCACAGTATTTACCGATGGCTCCTCTAAGGGTTTCACTGTACTAGTTTCTGGTCATTTGCAAAAGAGGACACCTACAGGGCAAATGTCCGCCCAGGGTGCCAAATTGATTGCTTGCCTAACGGCCTTTCAGTTGTTTGATAAAGAACCTTTTAATCTATATACTGATAGCATTTATGTTGCTAATATTGTAAAACCATTAGAGACTTTGCCATATGTCCTTCCCACCTCTCAAGTTCATTCTCTTCTAGTTAAGCTTCAACATCTTATCTGTCAGCGGATACACCCTGCATTTGTGGGGTACATACATGCCCATACAGGCCTCCCAGGACTTCTTGCCCAGGGCAATCAACTTGCTGATTCCTCAACTCGGCCCCCAATAGTCATGTTCACAGAGGGGCATCATGCTCGCCAGCTTCATGAGTGGTATTACCTAAATGCATGCTCCCTTAAGTTTCATACTAACTGCTCCTTACCTGTTTCCACTCAGATTACTTCTCAATGCCCTGATTGGGCCCCTTATCATAATTCCCCCAATGAGGAGGTTAATCCCCAGGGTCTAAGGGCTAACAGTCTTTGGCAAATGGATGTTACCCACCTGCCTCAAGCAGGAAAATTAAAATATACGCATGTTTCTGTGGATACGTATTCTAAGGTGGGTTTTGTGTCTCTACATTCTGAAGAAAAATTTAAAGATGTCATCTCTCATTGTTTACAGGCCTTTGCCTATATGGGTGTTCCTGATATCTTAAAAACAGATAATGGCCCCGCATATGCTAGTCATTGACTCACAGCCTTTTTCAAGGAACATCATATTAATCAATCCTTTGGCATCCCACAGAACCCTACGGGACAAGCCATCGTGGAATGTACTCATGCCACCCTTAAACAATATTTTAATAAAATAAAAAAGGGGAAATATAGAACCTCCCCCAATTCCCAGTTATCTACCATACTTTATATTTTAAATCTTTTGACTATAGATAAAAATAACTTGTCTGCCATGGAGAGACATTGGAACAAACCCTCTCAAACATTAGGATGGGTCAGATTGAAGGACATAATTACAGGACAATGGCAACCACCCACCCCCCTGTTAGCTAGGGTCTGGGGGGCTGTTTGTGTTTTCCCCTCAGGAACAGAGAAACCTATTTGGATACCAGAATGACATGTTTGCCCTGTGGATCCTGATCAGGAATCTAGTCCTGCTTTACTGGAATTTCTGGCCCATGGAGGGGCCTTGGTGAGGAACCCCCCCCCCAGTCCTGATACCAGTTAGTCAGGAGAGCTCACTGTTTCCCTCTTTCTTTTCCCCCAATCATTCCTTGGGACTACTGGATGCCAATGTGCCGCTGGAGACTTCATTACTGAGTAATTTGACCTTCCTGACACAGGGGAGCCTTTGCTTCCAGAGGGTGCTTAATGTTTCTCAGTTGCCCAATGGGTAATTCTCGGTGTCATGTATAGTTTTGAATAATGTTTTCATTGCTCATTTTCACCCCAATGCCAGTATGAGCAATGGCTTGGGACTTAGAGAGTTCCCATACCCTATAAACTTCTAGCGGGAACAGGGACCCGGGTCCCTATGCTGGAAGCTCCCCAAAAATTATGACTTGCACAGGCCCTTGCCTTGGGGACACTGTGCACCACCTTTAATGGGTCTGTGAGGGAGGGAGAATCTCTCAATTGTTCTTCCAGAACCTGGCCCCTGAGCAACTGCTGGTCCCCAACGGACACTGGTGCCCTGGTAGTTAGAGTTCCTGCGCTACCGCCATTTCAGGGATTGCTGTCACTCAGTCCGCTGCCAACACAGACACTGTTAATCAGCTGGCAGGCAGAGTCAGCGAAGCTCTAGCTATGCAGAATGCCCTGAATGCTCATATTCAGTTTGGATTCCTTATTTTAAATCAGCAAACTGCCTTACTTCAAGAACAAGTTGGTATATTGTGGTTGGTGTAGCAGTTCTCCTGCTTACACTTTTGTTATTCCTCTTGTGTCACCTTCTGTAGGGGCCAACAGCCTTAATGCATACTTGGCAGGCCTTGCAATTCTTTTGTAAACTTTACCAATGTTTTGGCTCACCAGATAGTAAAGGTCAATAAGACTCGAATTACTCCTATTTCAGCAGAGGGCCCAGATCGGAGGTTGAGTACAGTGTTGGGGTGGTGCATTGTCTCTATAGGGGTCTTGGGACTGGTAGTGGCCGGGGCAGGGATTCTTGTGCTATGCAAGATCCAACAGCCCTTTTCACAAAAGGAACAGTTACATAGACAAGTGTTGCTCAGTCTGGCCCATGGCTCTCCCAACAGTCATGAGGTCTGGTTACAGATGCTGCAGAAATGAGGATCACTTATGGCAGGCAACTTGTAGGGGAATCTCCTGCCTAAGACATGGGGTTGCCAGGTCCCTTGAGGACGGGTAAGGGATTGCACACCCTATACGACCTAAGCCAGGGGTCTCTCATAGAAAATAAAAAAGGAGGAATTGTGAGAATTAAGACCTTGGCTAAGAATTCACTTCCCCCTGCTGCCCTCAGGGCAGGCAGCTTTAACTGCAGGAAAAGAAAAACAGGTTTACTGAGACAAGATGTTTCTTTGTTTTCTGCAACCTTGGGGCGGGCCCCTAAAAAATGCCCTAACCGGTCCTTGGAACCTGAGATGACTAACCACCCCCCTCTGCTTCCTCCTCTTCCATCTGGTACTGGGGTATAAAAGCCAGCCCCTGGAGCAAAATAAAAAAAGAGCCTTCTTAACATCAAGCAAGAGTCCTGTGTTGTTAATCCTGACACCCTCCACAGATTCTCAGTCCCCCGCCGTGCAGGCGTGGCAGTTTTAACCATGAATGGGGGTTGATCAAGGTATAACACCAGGCTACAATGTAGGGGATTTGGGTTTGGATTGTCTGGAAACTTGGGTTTGGATTGTCTGGAAGCCTATAAACAATGTCCTGGACCTTAAGAATAAGTTTAAGATGAAAGAAACCTTCAGAAGGTCATTCAGTCTGGAAGGCTGCCCATTCTAGTGAACAAAAGACCATAAGTAACCCTGGTTTCATACTGGCAGCAGAGACTGCTGTAGCATCCCTGATGTCCTGAAAATGAGAAAGGACAAGGTCTAAGGGTACTTTAGGTTTAGAGGAAGTTTGACCCATAGTGGAGATTAATTCACAAGCAAGTATAACAAGGGGAAAGACAACAACCAAGACAATGAGTAAATAAAAATGGGTAGATGAAAATCCAGCAGACACAGACAGGGGAACCCTGGGTGTTGGGCCATATGATCCCAGTCCAGTTCCAAAGGGCTGCAAATGAATGACCTAACAGTTAGAGGAGGCAATGCAAGGCAAAGGGTCATGTAGGGGCAACAGTTAAAAGTTAAAGGAATCAACTGTTAAAGGTTAACCTTTGTCCACAGTAGCTGTCAGCTGTAAGGCAGGGAGTAATTGTTAAAATTTAACCATGTCCACAGTAGCTGTCAGCTCCAGTTCCCCCAGAGTATGTGTACAGGCCTCAGTTACTAAGGCTCTCAAGTTATATGTGACAAAAAATGTAAGGCTTTTATCATCTACCATGTGGACGATGTTCTATTCAGCCATCCTGACTCTTCTGAATTGGCTGTGATCTCTGTTGATACCCGACCCCCCAGACAACCTTCAAGCATGGGAGCTTCATATTTCTCTACAAAGGTTAAAAATTGTCTATATCCAATCCCTGTGGAAACTTCTAAAAGAGTGTACTATATACCCTTAAAAGTAGAAATTCATAAGAATAATCTCAAAACTCTTTATGACTTTCAAAAACTGTTGGGAGATGTTAATCAGCTTGCAGCTCATCTAAACTTAATAGCCAGGAACTCTTTCAGTTTTCCAGAATTTAAAAAGGGACACCAATTGATGGGCAATGCCATTCTGTAAATGTGTTTCTCTTATTGGTTAATGAATAAAGCCTTGTTGGCCAATAGGAAAGCAAGATAGGTGGGACTAGGAGACAAGGAGGATTCTGGGAGATGTAATAGAGAGGAGTCAGGATGTAGGACATGAGAGAAGAGATCCGGACCCTTTCTCTGGTAAGATCAGACCACATGGAAACACTTAGATTGATAGAAATGGGTTAATACTTAAGACATATCTAGCAAATAAGAAATGCTAGTAACAGGCCAACAGCTTTATATCTAATACAGTCCTTCTGTGTGTTATTTGGGGCTATTGCAGCTATAGAACCAGGCTGGAGGGAAACTGCTCGTAACAACCAGTCTCTCCTGAGGCTAGGATGGCTCTAGCTGTAGTGGAAACAGCTGTGTCCCATAGTACAGAGATGAGGCCCCACCACCCGACTTTTGCTATCAGTCTTAATATTGGCCATGACCCCTGCTGGGAAACTGGCAACTGAAGGGTGTTTTCTCATGGTTGCATTTGTGACATCTCCCCCCCCCACCCACATACACATATACTCTAGGGTTCTAAACGATTTCTATGATTTGGTGTCAAAATTAATCTCAAAGGGCACAAGGCACCATATAAATAGTCGGTAAAATAGGTGTCAGCCATTATCCCATATCCAGGATACCAACAACATAGGCTCTGGTAACAGTCTACTGCCTGGCTTACTTGATTCTCACATTCCAATATACTACACTGAACATCCACTCAGGGGTTTATTTTCCCCCAAGATTACACAGTTTCTATCTTTGTGGAGCTTAGCAATATTTTAAAGAGACAACAAATAGCAGGAAGTTATTTTTGATTTACACTTCCTTTAGTTATCTTGGTTTTATGTTTTAGCTTGCACAAATGTTAATTATTTTAGTTAATATGTCTGGATCATGGTCAGGGTCACAGACAGTCCCAAAAGCATTGCCAAGGCAGATGTGGTGCTGTGGAACAATCCTTTTCTACACTGTGAATACGTATTACTCTCATTGGTTAATGAAAAACTGACAAGCTGCTAGCTGGGCAGAAAGTTAGGTGGGAAAGCCAAACTGAGAATGATGGGAAGAAGGGAGGAGGAGTCAAGAGAAGTCAGCAGGCCACCTAGCAAGCAGTATGTATAGAATATAAGGTAGCAATCTATGAGTCATGTGGAAAAGAATAAATAGAAATATGGGGGTAATTTTAGTGAAAGAGTTAGCTAATAACAAGCCTGAACTTTTGTCTGGGCATTTATAATTAATATTGAAAGATTTAAGTTTGCAGAGCAAGGATATAGGAAAGGGTCAGGAGAATAGTTCTTGAAAGCAGAATATAGAAAATCACAAAGAATGGACATGGGTGGAAAGATCAGGAATTATGAGAACAAGAAAGGTTACCATGGTGATAGGGCTAGTGGTTATATGCTAGACTGATCTTGTTAAATAGGGGTAGTTACTGAATCATCAAACCTTTGTGGAATAACTGAAGGCTCTAAATGTACAGCCAAGAGAAAGCCAGAGTATGAAAGAAGTTTCTCACAGGTCTTGGCCCACAACAAGGAAAAAGGCCCCCAACCCTGGAACAAATGGTCCCAGATGAACAGCCCTGTCTGGGTCATACCTGGCCAATGGACAGTCTTGGGTCTTTCCAAGTCATTCTGTGGTTTTTCCTTTAAAGAAGAAAAGGTCACACCTGGGTGATCTCTCAAATATGAGATCATACTTGGTAATCAATCACCTTGTGCCCCATGCATGTATGCTGATTTGCAGTTTGTCTCTATAAAAAGGAGCCTAAACCCTTTGAGGGTTGTGCAGCTTTCCCTGAGATTGCTGACACCTGAGTGCACTCATTCAATAAAAACCTCTTGCTTGTTGCATCTCCTGGTTTTGGTGTTTGTGTTGAGGGGCTCTCCCATTGGCCCATCAGGACCCTAGAATTAGGGTCTTACAATATTAAACTTTCAGGTTAGTTATTTTGGAGCTAGGTGGTCAGGACAGAAAATTTCCATTTACAATGTGGTTGTTGGGGAATGTAAGGTTAATAAGTGTTTAGGCAGACACAAAACAGAGTAGGACAAGTTGGTGTTACCTTAGTCATTTCAGACTGATCATAACCGGAAATAATGCAGTAATTACTTTGTTGGCCACAACTACCATCTTACTATCCCCTCTGTCAATGACCACCATCCAGTCCAGGATGCTTTCTTATAGCACCCAGAAACATCAGCCTAGAAATGGTACCACCAACAATGTCTGGGCCCTCCCCCATCAAAAGTAATTCATAAAATGCAGTACAGCTGGATATTAAGGAGGCATTTTATTAATTAAGGTCCTATGTTGTGGAATAATCTTTGTGCACTGTAAATATGTATTGTTCTCATTGGTTAATAAAAGAGCTGACTGGACATGTAGAGGGTAGGTGGGACTTGCAGATAAAAAGAGCACAAAGAAGAAGAAGTGGGGAGTCTCAGGAGTCATGAGGAGACTCAAATCGAAGCAAGATGAACTTGATGTATTGAAAAAAAAAGGCATATGGCAGAGTATAGATAAGAAATATGGATTAATTTAAAATGTAAGAGCTAGTCAGTAAGAAGCCTAAGCTATTGGCCAAGGATTTATAATTAATAGTAAGTCTCGGTGTGGTTACTTTGGAACTGGCTGGCAGGACAGAAAAGTTCTACCTACTGTTTTGCCCATTCAGGTAATTCTAGTTTGTGTGTCAAGTTGACCTAAGACTAGTCAGTACAATCAGCTTGTTTCCATAGATATTATCGCACAAATGATCCTCAATGTGTTTTTGAGACTTCAATCCTTTTAACTTGTTAAAACACTCCTTTTCATTCCTGTTAGACATAGCAGCTATTACATTTTTTTCTTCTTATCCCCTTTACAGTCTGGTGCTGAGCATTGCACAAACCTCCTCTGAACTAAGCATGAAGATTCATCATTCAGAAAGAGGGAAGACATGGAGAGCAACATCAGCTTGGACTGAGTGACACCACAAAGCTATGGACAAATGCATGGCCACACCTCCCAACAGTCTCCTTTATGAAGAGTCATGGCCTTTCCACCAAGGAGATAAATGTGTTTATGAGAACAGGACCTTCAGATAAGAACACTTTAAGACAATAAGTTGCTCACAGTTTTCCTGTAAGCAGTAAGGTTTTTCTGTCCACTGCTGGTCTTGTCCTGCCACCGCACCAGCCCCAAATAACACACTGAGACTCTGTATTTGATATAATGCTGTTGGCCAGGTACTAGTTTCTTATCGGCTAGCTCTGTCTTAAGTATTAACCCATATCTGTTAATCCACATATTTCCATGTGCTTTCATCTTACCGGAGAGCTGGCTGGCATCCTGCTCTCTCCAGACTCTGCATTTTGACTCCTTCTTACTACTTCCTCTTTCCTCCTTGTCTCCTAGTCCATCCTTTCCTATTGGCCAACAGTGTTTTATTCATTAACCAGTGTGAGAAACATATTTACAGAATGACTTCTCCCATCATCTCCTCTTTTCTGTGTAAATAAAAAGAAGGGTTTTAACCTTAACAAAACAAAATATATAACACAACACTTATCAAGTAAGAATTACAGTTAACAATATTTAGTTCATTAGCATTTAGCAAGATTTTAAGAAAATATTCCATCATCTATCTTTGTGTGTCTAAAGTCTAAGTAACTTATCTTTAATCCTAACTAAGGAAAACTATAACCATAACTATCTGTCTTCAACTCCTTCAAAGACAACAGAAGGATAGTATATAAACTCTACAAATGACAGAGACAACTCATTGCCTGGTCAGTCACCTGAAGTTTTTCTGTAATCTTCCATCTTCAGCCCACAGGCCATAGTGTGTCTGGCAGACTCTTCAGCAAAGCGGGAAAGTTTAAAGTGTCTTTTTGTATTGGCAGTTTGTCAGTCATTTTTCTCTGTGTCCTGCAGACTGTCTGACAGACTCTTCCATGAAGCAGAAACTCTGTAGCAATGTCCATCTTGAATCAGCAGTCACTTTTCTGTGGGTCCTGCATGTCCAGTTTATACAGCATAAAGTCAAACAGTCCAGACAAGAGCAGTATCTTATCCAAATGGCCAGCCTTGCCATATTGGAAGTAAACTTCATAACGAGTTTCTTCAATGTCCATCTTCCTTTCTGACGCAGATGGTGTTGCCAGGAGCAATTGTGCCGCATTGTCAAGAAAAACCCTAAACCATTTTAAATGCCATATTCTGTAGGTTTGAAGAATGCCTATTCATCTCAAATATATCTCTACATATCTAGAAAACCTAACTCACCTAGCTATAAGTTTTGACTATTATAGGTAGCTATCTATAATCTGTACTAAATTATACATTACATTCCTAAATGAGCTATATAAACCTAATACCTAAACAAGAGAAATATAGACATCACAAAATTGACCTTAAATTGTATCAATAAATGAAAATCCATTCCAACACAAAGTATTCATATCTATACCATAATTCCCTTTTTACCTTTAAAAGAGATTGGTTGTGGTCATTAACCATTTAAACCAACCCCATTTAAATGAAAACAAACATTTATAAACAATATTTGGGAATTTGGGCATCATTCTTTTCAAACTACTTCCTACTGATAGGGGGCGCTGTCATGAGGATCCTAAGAAGATGCAGAAATCTTGGCAGTAGTTTGCAAGGCTGCTATGTCCCCACTGTTTTGAATGTTGGATCACCTGCGACTCTGTTTCAGGGGGTTTGGCTTGACCAAACCACATTAGTCTGAAAGGAATTCACAGCTTTTCATTTTCTGTGGAAACAAAAATAGAAATTCTTTTCCCCAGTAACTTGTCCTTAGACTTAAATTTTGAAGTCAAAGCATTTTTAAAATATATAAATTGGATTTATCCAGTAGCATTTGTTTTCACAGTTGTTGCTACTTCCTCAGCAGTCAAAAGATACAAAGACAATATAACACTGTACAGTACCCAGATTCTCTCCATCCTGGCTTTTTTATTACTGTGTTTCTTTTGCTTTTATTTTTTTATTTTTTGAGACAGGGTTTCTCTGTGCTCTGTGTAACTTTTATCCATCCTAGAATTTACTCTGCATACCAGGTTTACTTTGAAATCACAGAGATCTGCTTACCTCTGTCTCTCGGGTGCTGGGATTAAAGGTGTGTGCCACCACAACCAGCTCCGAGATTTCTTTTAAAAACCATTATATTTCTTTTCTCTCCCAAGCCTACATATATTTTAGAACACATTGTAAACCTTTAGTGCTTTTTTCTTAATGTGAATCTATCTTTACTATAAATGTTTATCTTTTTCTGGCCAGGAGTCTTTTCTCTAGTAAACAACGACATTGCTAAAATGAAAGTCATAGCTGTGTCAGCTGCAGTTTACCAAAGATGGAGGTGGGTACCATTACCGCCAGCAGTGAGAGCTGTGCTCACTGTCTTGGTCTGTGCTGCCATCCAGCAGCATGCTGCCAGCTTGGAGATGTGGTCACTGCCATTGCCATCTTTCATACACACCAATAAATTGTTAGCAGTGCTCCTTAAAAGCTGTGCAGTTTTTTTTTTTTTTTTTTTTTGCTGCTTATGCTGAGTCAGGCAACTTTCCTTAAAGGAGCCTCGCAAATATCTGCTTGTCTCTCACAAATCAGAGTCCAACCGAGAAAAATGCTGCTACCAAGAAACCTTGCTTATCTCTGTTGTTTTGTTTGTAAAACTCTTTTTTCAAGTTTTGTTAAATTTTAAGTGGAAATTCTTATTAGCCAGGTGGGTGCCATATGTAAGGAGTAAGGTTTTTCCATCCACTGCTGGTCTTGTCCCGCCACCGCACCAGCCCCAAATAACACACTGAGACTCTGTATTTGATATAATGTTGTTGGCCAGGTATTAGTTTCTTATCGGCTAGCTCTGTCTTAAGTATTAACCCATTTCTGTTAATCCACGTATTTCCATGTGCTTTCATCTCACCAGAGAGCCGGCTGGCGTCCTGCTCTCTCCAGACTTTCCATCTTGACTCGTCCTTACTACTTCCTCTTTCCTCCTTGTCTCCTGGTGAAATCTTTTCTTTAGACTAAAATGGGAATTGTAGTGGGATATTCACTTTGTCTTTTTCTGTGGCACTGACTACACCCATTGGGGAGTGGAGCCAGGGGCGGAAGTGACCTGGGGAACTAAGTCAGAGGAGGTGCAGGAGAGTACTCTCTTGCAAGCTGCATGGGGACAGGAGGACTTCTGGAGGAATTCTTGGAAGCAGGAACCTGTTGCTGTTCACCTGTCTATGTTGTGCGTTATTTCTCCCCAAATAAACATCTGTTCGGCGTAATTGTTTATCCTCATCCTTATTAAACCGCGATATTTTCCTGTTACTTTTGTTCCTCAACCTGCAAGCTTATTGATTTCATGGTTGATCCCCCTCCTGAAGATAAACAGCCACACATGTGTCCCATTTTTAAGAGTATGCAATAAAGGAACTAAGGACCCTGGGTGTCATCACTATGCCTCCAGCCCAGCCTGCTTCCCATCCAATCCCAGCTCTTCAGTATGTGTGTCTGTTGCTTCTTTCTTCCCTGTATCCCCAGTCAGGAAGTCCAAATGTGTGTAGGTCACAGCGCCTTAGGAGTTACCTTTGAAATGAAAGTAGATCCCTTGTCAGAATGTGGTGAAGAGGGTGGGTGTGAGCTATTTCTTGTGGCCTTAGACATAGTTGGAACCTGGTAAGTATCTTCCACAGTGAGGATACAGTTGAATCACGAAGAGAATAGCATACATGAGTAAAGTCCATCTACTTTGTCTAGTCTCTGGAGATGCCCTAGGGTTTGGTAGTTGGGAGAAGGAGGTGGTTTCAGAGCCCCTTAGGGTAGACCTGAGAGCAGGTAACACATTGATAGGTGGTGATGTGGGGAGTTTTACGACAAGGTGTCCATGTAGTGCTGGGGAGTTGTTTTGGGTGAGGTGGACGACTGAGGGACTTTGTATAACTCATGGGTGTATATTTTGGTATAAAAGAGAAAGAGGGAGAAGAGAGATTGGCTTATGAGCTCAAGCAGACTGTGAGAGGAGGACATAGTAATGTATTAATAGAGTATGTCTAAGTATGTTTGAATATGTTTTCTATTATTAGCAAGATTTGACTCCAAGGATTTTTAAGCAAGAAGGCCAACCCTGAACCACAAAGACAAGCCATTTGAACAGATGAGCTACTTCTTGCTGAGTCCTTATATATAATTGACAGAGGAGACCTAAGGCTAAGTTATAGGAGTATACAAACAGTGAAAAGCTGAGGGACCTAGGAACCCTAGCAGAAGAGCAGTCAGAGGGCTTCTTTAAGTTTGGAGAATGAAGGATGGACAGTGGGTGGGTGTTATGGAATATTATTTTAACCAGGCAAATATGTGTTATATTTGTTTATGCTGTGGGATATTACTTTAACTATGAAGATGTGCTATATTTGTTCCTGCTACCATTGTTAATGATATTTAGATGTGTTACTTTTATTTATGCTGCATTTGTTTATGTAAAGTTGTGTTGCATTTGTTTCACCTTGCCTGCCTAGGCACCTGATTGGTCTAATAAAAAGCTAAATGACCAATAGCCAGGTAGAAGATTCATAGGCAGGGATGGCAAGCAGAGAGAAAAAGAAGAGGAGGCTCAAGAGAGAATAAGAATGAAGAGAACAAGGGGGACATACCAGGGACCAAAAAACAGGCAGCCACCAGTTAGCCAGCTATGGGGAGGCAAAAAAAAAAAATAGAGAAATATTAAAATAAAAGCTAAGCTAAAGTCAAGCATTCAAAACTAATAGTAAGTCCCCATGTCATGATTTGGGTTGGTGGCCCAAAAGAAAAAGCCTGGTATAGGTGGGATCTAAAGTGTCTATGAGGGGAGTCTGAATAGCCTGATAAAGTGATTTGGGTAAGACCCCTAAGTTGTGGATACAAATAAAAATAACTCATGAGACCCAGGAAAGAGAGCAGACCCCACTTGGTTTGAAGAGAAGGTGTGTTCTAGTTCAGAGCCTGATGGTGTTGAGGTATCCCACAAGAAAGAGGAGAGGGATTAGGGCAAGATAAGTTATGTGGGAGGAACATACCTGGGCTTTAGAATAGGATACTTTGTTCCATTCAGTCGGGAAGCCAACAAGAATGGAGGTGTGCTGTGGAGACAGTTTGAAGGAGGACTATACTGAAGGAGGTGCCCATATGTTGGAGGAGAGTGCTGTCAGTGAGATGAAGGAGGTGAGGGCTGTTGTAGAATCTCTGGGGAAGGACTATCCATTTTATCTGGATGGATCACTGCATGTTCATGATCTGTCCAAGTAATACAAAAAGGATTTGGTAATATGCGTCAAGACAAATAGTAAAGAAAGCACCTGTAAGATTTAGTACTGAGAACAGGTAGGAGGAGGAATGTGGAAGTCAGTGGGTGTTCTGTTTCCAGATGGGACACATGGACATTAAAGCTTCGCTGCTAGTTGGGCACAAGTCTTGGACCAAGTGATAGAAGTCTAATCCTAATGAGGTCCACTGTGTGAGATTCCTCAGCACTGATGGATTATTATCCTTACCTGGGGTATGAAGGAGATCAGCATACACCTGAGATGCCATTCAGACGTTCTCTCTGTCTTGAGAGAGTTGTGGGGGGGGTAAGTGGTGGTGGTGGTGTGGTGGTGATAACAAAGGCCATGCTAGATTAAGTCAAAGGATTGTATAAGAGATTGAAATTCTTTGTGACAGATAATGGAGTCAGAGAAAGGAGCCCAAATAGTGGAGATAAAAAGGAACACAGAGGTACACAAAGCCATGTAGTGGCAGAATCGATAACTGGGTAAGAGGACAGCAGAATGAAAGTGAGCATATAGTAGTGCAGGAAAAGGCTCATTTGGAGGGATGAGAAAACTGGCATGCATTGGAAGGACTGTGTCCTCAAATTAGGTCTGGCTATATTGAGAGGCAACATGGGAAAGAAGTTACTTATTGGGGTAACTATCAACTGATAAAAAATTTCAGAACAACCTTAGATCAGACCAGGTGCTTTGCTAAATGGATTTTAAGATGAACCATTCACAGAAAAAATTACAATCTTATTTACAAATGAAAGACCCCCACTATGCATATTACCTGCTTGAGCTGCTCTTGCCGAGGTCAAGTTATAGGAAAGCACAAGAGGGAACAAGATGTTCTCATCTGACGCCAACCATAGGATATCTGTGGTCTACAGCTTGAGCCAAAACAAGGTCAGCAGAACGATATCCGGGAACAGAAGGTCTCGGGAACATTCTATTGAAACCACCAGAATGCTGAGATAGTCATAATTGAATTCCTTGTGCCCAACCCGAATAAACAACTCTGTCCTTGGTTGACCCCAATCGCCTTATTTGAATGAACCAATGAAATGCCTGTAATCATGCATCTGCTTCTGTAAGCCTGTTTCTTGCTACCCAAACTCTATATAAACTGCCCAAGTTTTAGCCTCAGGACTTGCAGTCTCCCGGCGGACTGTAGTGTCTGCAGGTACCTGTGTGGACAATAAACCCGCCTCTTGCATTTGCATCCAGTAGCCTGGTCTCATCTCTTGGGGTTGGAACTCTCAGCGACTGACTCCAAGCCTTTGGGGTCTTTCACAAAGACATGTAGCCAGCTGTGTGATTTGTTGAGTCAAGGTAAATAGTTCCAGGTAACCTAATTGTGGTGTCAGGGACAGTAATTAACTGTTTGCATGGATTCCTAACCTCAGTTTTATGGCCTTTGTTAGGCACCACCAGACAAGATTCCCTGACTGGCTAGGACTAACTACAAACTATAAACTAACTTCATAGCCCTGAAAGAGAGTTACAAGTCTCCTTCTTTTATGGTCAAGGGTTACATTCAGAACAGAAGAAAGTGTATTTTAGGATTTAAAATGTTTTTCATGTCACTGTGCCTTGGAGAGTGCTGAGTGGGCTCCTCTGTTATACCCCTGCCTCTTGCCCCTGCAGCTAGAGCTGCTGCACTCTCTGAGAACACGTTTATAAACAAACAAGTCTCCATTCTGAGAAAGTCTGGCCTTTTATGACCACTAACCACAAAATGTTTAAGATAATTTATACACTCACAATTTCCTTATTTCTCTCAGTATAGTTTAGTTGTATAAGAGTACCTCTATAGATTCGATAACAGAAAGACTCCATGTGGTGATTTCTTGCTTGTACAAACAAAGCCTGTCTTGGGGTCAGAGAATGGAGCCAGGCACTAGCTAACCATAGAGGAAAGGAGGTCTGTACAGACAGACAGGAAGTGAGGTAGCTAGGCAGAAACAGTATATAAGTAAGGAGAAACAGGAAATTGCTCTGTCTGCTGTGATGCTAAGGAGGTAAGGTGTGCTGTGTCTTGCTCCTTCTCTCTGATCTCTCAGCATTTCCCTCCATATCTGACTCTGGCTTATTATTATCTAGACCAATTCAGAACTTAATTTACAACTCCTCTTTTTGCAGCTGCAGTTTGCAGCCTACTAATTGGGGAGTTTAACTGAAAGAACGTGCTCATTTTTTGCTATGTGACAATTAATCTGGATTTATTGCTTAGAGCTGTTGAGAGGACTTTGTTTCTTATCATTTACTTAGGAAATAGTATGTGACCTTCAGATGGAATGCATGTAAGATTTTGTGGGTCTTTATAAGTGGTGTAGGATAGAGAGAGCTGGCAATGTGGCATCACAAAGAAGAGAAGAAGAAAATAGCAGAATGGTATCTGCCATACCAACTCCAGAGTCGTCCGTGTGACATGACTTATGTCTCTCATGGCTAAGCTCCCTGGAGCCCTCTGGCAGAGTGCCCAGTTCTGGATCCAAAGAGTTATGGATGTTCTCTAAAGATGCTTCGCTTCCTGAGTTATGGGTTCTGCATAGTTTCGATATTATCTTTTCTTCCTGTGCTTGGCATGGCCACTGGCATCTGAGTAGAGAATGGTATGAAGAAGACTTAAGACGCAGGCTAGAATTTTAGCAGCACATAAAATTGGCCTGACTGGCCATAAATATATTAAGCTTTGAAAACTTCTGCATTTTTACATAGCAGTCAGCTCAGCAGAGTTCTAAGAATAAAATTGACCTCAGGTTTGAGACTATTAACCACTGTCTGGAGGCCAGATGGTACTCAGAGGGTATTTCCTGCTTTGTTCTTTTAGTTTCAAGATAAGTTGTCAACATGTAACCACTCATTAGATGTGACTATGTATAACCTGGCATAGGGTCAAGTCTTAGTTCCTAAATCATATGTATATATCTGATGCTTTCACTGAAGTAAACTTGCAGCAGATTCCAATCGCATCTCTTGTGTTTGTGTCTATCTGTCATTTGCCGAATCCATCCCAACCTGAGTACCTAGGATCCTGATTTTCCTGCAGTCACAGCCCACTGGGTAGTCTGCGGCAGGTATCACAGCAGAATAGCAGAGAAACTGGCAGAATTCAATATTGTATAAGCTGGCAGAAAAGGGCAGAATCCATCATGAGAAAATAATGAATGCAGCCAGCAACAAAAGCATATGCTTGACCCATTTCCCCCTGAAATTCCTCAGATAAAACTAGTTCCAGGACAGGCTCCAAAGCAATACAGAGAAACCCTTTCTAAAAAACAAACAAACAAACAAAAAAAGTCCTATGTTGTTTTTTTTTTTTTCTGACCCTTGCTAGGAGCCTAGAAACTGGTTCTCTCTCTCCCTCCCTCCCTTCACCCCCCCCTCTCTCTCTCTGTGTGTGTGTGTGTTTGAGTGTTTGAGTGTGTTGATACCTGATGGATTTCTCAACACTGTATATTTTGTGGCAGAGTCTCTCAGTGAACCTGATTTCACTACACTGGTTCACCAGCTAGCTCTACAGATTGTATTGCTTCTGTCCCTTCAGCGATAGGATCATAGGGATGTATCACTATACCTGGTTCTTTACTTGGATGACAGATTGAAATCAGACCTTCATGTTGAAGCTAACACTTTACCAACCAAGCCCTCTCCAGATCCCCAGTCCTTGTC